>NC_044016.1:27374785-27677816 GCF_900496995.4 Aquila chrysaetos chrysaetos | reverse complement strand
TATTTGTTATGTAGCTTTTAACTGCCTGGGTGCTACTAATTCTCACTCACTTGGACTTTTGTGCCCTAAGTCCCAGGATCATCACACAGGACAACCCAGAGGAGAGTTGTCCCCCCAGTACCCTCCCTACACCAAGCAGAAGACCCCAGACAGGGTTTTACCCAGCGACACTTCTTAAGCCCACTGTCTACTGTGGCCGGTGTCAATGGCTCCCTGTGCCAGCACTCCTGATCCCCAGCTCAGGTAAGCATTCTGTGTTTTCACACCTGTCTTTGGGGTGGGATCTGAGAGGGATGAGTGAGCCTTCTGGTGGAATTAGGGTTCTTTATACAACCAGTCTGACTGCAAGGTATGACAAGGCTTTAAAGTGAATTGCCTTTGAGCTGTGAGTTGCAGAAGAAATCTTCCTCACAACATCTAGTTGCATCAGAAACTGTACTCCCAGTCCCCCCTTCAATGCACATAAACCCATGACCAAAGTTGTGGTCCAAAGATGCTCCTTCAAGATGCTCAGCGGGTCAGATAGTAGATCTTGGCTTTCTTTGATGCCACATCAGCAATTCTTAGAGCAGGAGGCTCCTGCAAAATGGTGAGGGTGGTAGTTCCTGTGGGAGAGGACAGAGGGCTTCCACACAGCAGGGCAGGAGGAACTGGAGGAGGAGGAAGCAGCTTGGCCCCAAGCCAGAAGGGAAACTCAGAAGCTGCAATGGCTGCTATGCCCCCAACAGGCTGGGAGGAGGAGGTGGGGCAGCTAGCTCCAGGTATCAGTGTCTAGGCTTGCAGACATTGTGCTTGCCAGTCATGTTGACCAGATTTTCTGCATTTTGACCCCCAGGTGGCATTTTTGCCCCATAGTACAAAGTTCATCTTATTGGTTATATTGAATCTTCCCCATTCCTAACATCTTTCTATTCCACTGTTCCTGATTTGAAAAGTTTTTGATTGGCCCCTCAGATCCTATCCCTGTTTATGTTCTTACAAATTATCAACCATCTTATCCTCATCAAGTAAGAAAATTGTGTTGTCTCAACACTTCTGCTGATCCATGATATGCTGTTCAGCTGGGGGCATTCCTGCCATTCAAACTCAAAGCCTTTGCTTAAAGCAACACACCCCCTCGTGTATGTCTTTTTTATGGGGGAGAAAAGCACTGGTGTGTTGAGGGGTTGATGGCCCATCAGGAAAGTGGGAAGAGCACCAGTCATTCTGAATTGTTTTCAGTCTTCCCATAGGTGATAGCCATGTAGTGAACTTGGCTTTTAAGTGCTTTGCAAGTGGAGAGCAAAGACATTTTCTGGGACAGGAAAGGTCTAGCTGCAAGCACTATCTGGTGAAGGGGCCATGGGGTGCTGATGGCCCATAATGAGGCAGGAATTTGGCAGACCTCACCAAATAGTTTCAGCCAGAGCTGAAAAGAGGTGTGAGGGGGATGGTACACAAGCTCTCACTTCACTTAAAGAGAGCAGAAGGCACCTTTCAATCTTCCATGGCCAAATCAGCCTCTTCCTAGCCCTTGTCAAACTTCCCACCCCCAGTGTGGATGTTGTCAGCTTCCAAGGCAAGGACTCTTCCCTCGCCCTCTCCCCCTTCTGTGCTGCACTCCTCACCTTTGGCATCCTCCCAAGCATGGTCAAGATTTCTCAGGTTTCCTGAAGGAGGTCATCATCATGGGCACACAGCAGTATACATGAGTGCCAAAAAAGGCACAAAGGGCCAGAGAAGAGATTCAGAATAACCATGCTTGCTTAAAGGACAATAGGCTGAATGACACATATGGGGAGTGAGTGAAGCAGACAAGTATTAAGGGTACAGAAGGGCATCCCTCAACCCATCTTCTAAAGTAAGGGAGAGATGACACAGAGAAATTTTGGAGATTGGTTCCCCTTTAGTAAAGCCCTTACATTCACCCAATGGAAAAGGCATTGCTGTTTAAGTGCATTCTCCTTCGGGCAACTTCTGGATCTGAATGCAAAGCATGTTTGAACCTCCATTTGTGAGGAGACATAGCACCTCAGGCACAGGTGCCATCCTGGACACTCGTATGGGGGTAAATGGCAGTTTTCACAGTGCAAACAGACATGAAAACCCCAAGAATGGTTGTTTCTGTTTTGAAAGAAGATATTAGCATCCTCATCAAGTCTGAGGCTACAGCTGCAGGATACATGGGCATTAAGTATCATTCTGGTGAAGCTTGCTAAGATGAATAATGATAATAAAATCAATAATGATAAATCAACCATGTTCTAAAACAAGCACGGCAGTGGAGAAGTAGCCCTTGTTGTCATAGCTGCCCCGAGACGGGTACTGGGCACGTGGATACCAACCATCACTGACTCCACTATAGTTTGGGTATCCATAGAACTCAAAGGCTTGGATGACTTTGTGAATGACTCCCACGTGCTGTTTGAATGAAAACAGTTTGGAGAATGGCCATGGACACCTAACATACTACTCTGCGTATGAGAGATTTGACCACCCCAAACTGGTTAGTAGCCAGTCGGGCTTCACATGGCACCTCAAGGTGAAAGCTGCTGTCTGACTGTAATAATGGCAAAGTCCTGACAACAGCTCATGGCAGAAGACAGTAATGGTGTCCCTTCACATCTCAAAAATTTGCATCCAGTGCTGTTCATGACAGATCCTGATGACAATGTGGTCGTTCAAATCCAAAAGTCATCTCCGGCAGCCAAGGCCACCCATTGCCCTTGGGCAAAGTAGTCCCAGTGGGAAGAACACCCAGGCACATGCAGATGCAGAGGTCCTGCACTGTGCCAGAGGAGAGGCAGGGTGCAGAGTACTGACCTGTTGCGGCAACAACTAAATGTGAGCAAGTTAGCATTGAGAGGTGATAATCATCAGCTCAGAGGTAACAGTTTACGTGGAAGAACTTACTTAATGTCTCATTTTGAACCACTGGTAACTCCCCGAATGTGGAGGTCTTGGGAGTGATTCACATGCTTTTTGCCTTGGGGGATATTTGTGACTGGATTCATAAACACAGGCGAATAAATGAAAGCAGGTACATGAGACATTACTGCGGCACATTACAAATTTTTGGTTTAATGACATTTTGATTTAAGAAACCCACAGAGTTAATCTTGATTTTATGCAGTGTAAATGCTTCATTTATTATGTACTTTCCTGGAAACATAAGTTGTCAACATAAAAAAAGCTTCCTTCACTTTTGTTCCTCCTACTCTTGTAATTCTGTCTTTTATTTATAAAGCCTTCCACTGATGTATACACCATCTTATTTGGAAGCTTAACAACAGAGACAGCACAGTGGAAAAGGCTCTTTACCTAGAGGCTTCTGAGAGGCAGAAGAGAGGAACAGAAGGATGAGTGTTGGTCTTTGTTTACTGGAAGCAAATAAAACCCTGGTGATGGTCCCCCTGCCACTGCTCTGCCACTCCTGGAAGCAAGGAGAATAGTTCTTAGCAAAGTACACATTTCCTTTGAAAATGTAAAAGGCCAAATACTGAGCAGAGTACATAAGATGTCAGTGATTCACCTTCCTCTGTCATGTATGTGATTTTTTTTTTCCACACTGCTCCCCTCCTCCCCCCCCGCCATTACTCATTAGGCTTTGAACTCTCTTGTTTTCCCAAGCTGGCAAGCTCCTAGCATTTTTCTGGATACAAATTATCTCAGAATTGTGGTGTCAGGATAATCAGCACAATATTTCAAACCTCTCTAACAGAAGAAAATACTTCGCAGTCTTAAACGCTTCTTTTTCCCAATTATTTTTTCTGTCAGTATTTTCAGCTTTATCATCATGTGAATAGAAATGAAGGACTCCTGCCCCCAGGATGCTTGTTAGAACTCCCAACAAAAGTACATGACTACATTTGCCATCGGCTCCTATGTATTTTGGCAATGGGACTGAGCCTAAGGATTTTGATGAAACACACTACCAGCCACTAAAATTAATAATTATACTGGATACCAAAAACAGGTAAACAATTTAGGTATTGTTTTTGTGTTACATTATAATTTCTGGATCATCATTTGTGTGTGCCATTAATGATACCTTGTAATTCTCAGTCCCCAATCTCCACCTTCCACAGTCTTCCAATATCTGTCATTCTCTTTCCCTCTGGAAATAACCTACTTACCATGTTTCTCTTGCACCAGCAACCCCTTTGCTCTTTGAAAACTAACTATTTTTTAAATATTGAATTGTGTAGGTAATATGTATTTAATTATATCCTTACCAATTGTTCTTACTTTGCATTCAACTTTGGAATATGATGCTTGTCTATTTTTCTAGATATGCTTGTTACTCTGATAACAGCTATTACCCTTCTTGTAAATCTTGTCTTCCATATAAAACAAAACATTTTGCAGAGGTGTTCGCTTTAGCAAGGGGCATTTGCATTGAAGGGTCCTTCAGCAAGACTCAACAATTGTAGGTTAATCCCACTGTCATAACCTCTACATAAACTTAATTTTCATGAAAGGAACACAAAGCAGAGAAAGACAGAAATAAGGAACAAAAATTTAAAGAAGATATAGCGTCTTTTTATTACTTGAATAACTCCAACTGTAAAGAACACAAAGTCTGCATAAAATGACAGGATGTAACAAAGTGAATGTAATCTGCAAAGAAAAAGACATAGCAGCAGAAAATATTGAAGAGGCAATCACAATAACAATTAAAGTTAATGAGAACTACTAATAACACTGTTGGTAACTGAAAGTTCTCAATAGTGGTCTAGCAAGTGGAAGTATCTGTGTAGAACAGCTGTAAAATAAATCCAAACATTAAATATTTCATTAGGTATTTGATCCTATTTGATTTTGGGGACACATGTTGAGAAATTATAATGTGGATAGATGGAGAAACACCATCAAAATTTGATTATCCTAAGAATCTGCCTTGGTATATTTACTGCGAAAGAAATGTTAGGAAAAATGACAGCCAACACTGATTTTCTTACAATGGATGTTTCATTTGGGTACTGGCAGAAAGAAAAAAAAGAAGTTTGTACCCGTGCTCTTTCAACATATTCTTTGGCAAGTTTTGCTTTACCTGGCCTTGAAATATTTCTCAAAAAGATATAGTCTATTTTCATGGATCTGAGGGTAGACCAATGGTGTTCCCGTTCAGAGACAACAAAAGCAGACCATTCTCAGAGATCTTGGGAAGCTTGAGTGATGCTGGTTTAAAATTCAGTTGACAGAAATGGAAGTTTAATGCTACAGGCTGAACAAGAGATAATAGTTCTAGGAGAAATACTAATTTATTATTGATTACTAATTTATCTGCAGAATAGGAACTTGAACAAAGGTATATTGAAATTATATAGTGGTTTGGAAATCCTATGTCCAGTCTGGCTGCTGAAACAATCTTAAGAGCTTTATCGTAGAAAAATACAAAATAGACACGAGGCCAGTTGCAACCAAGAATTTGAAAAATCTCAGGGATCAGAGAAAGCCAACACCTGTTCTGAAAGCCTCTGATAACACCAGGCAAAACTGCCAAATGATACTTCTAAGCAAGGCCATAGGGCAAGACTTCTGAAAAAGTAGGTCAATCACTAAAAATATGTAGCTTGTGCTCCTAGCACCTTAATAAAAAGTGAATAGCAATATGCCCAAATCAAAAAGAGCCTCGCACAGGTATGAAGAGCATCCTGTTTCTGCCTATGAGACATACATTGGCACAGACAGACTGCAAACCATCACTAGCAGTAAGAGGTCAGCAGGCACTTTTTCTACTTTCAGTTGCAGTTGTATGAGTGGCAACCAGAATACAGACCTGGAAAAGACTTCAGCAGTAGCTGGCATTCTGTCTGTAGTTTTTGCCAGAACTGAAAGAAAAGACAGATCCTGGCATTGTAGAAGTAATTGTGGTGAGGAAAACTTCACTGGTCTTGAAAGGCATGGGTCACTATGCTATGTAGCGAGCACATATTGATAGAATAGAGAGGTTTCAGAGTATCTTATGCAAGGCTTCTATTTTGAACTGGCCTTTGGTGCAGCCTCTCTCTGAACTTGACTAGAGAGAAACTTGTCACTGACAGGATGTCCCTCTTTACTCCATATCCTGTGTCTAGCAGTTTTGTAGGGAATAAAATCGGAGTTGTGAAAAGAATGTTTTAAAAGCTGAAAAATCAAACTCAAGTCCTTATTTGGTTGTAGTGATTTACATGACCACACTCTTCGAATTTAACTGTCCTGTGCAGAAATATCACTGATAACACGGGACTATCAACAGAGTCAGAGTTTCCTGACTCTACCAATAGCCCTGATATAAAAAATATGAACATTGTAATTCTTTATAAACTTTGCAAGGTTCTCAAATAGAGAATGTTTTATGACGGGGGCTTAAACACTCAGAAATTCTGAAAAGTGTATTAATGATGTGTAATGAACATTTCAAGGCAATGCATACTTTATATTTGTATATGGACAGTTACATACCTTTGGCACTTTTTCCCATTTCTTTGTCCTGGTGGTTACCTTCAATGTAAGCGCAGAAACTTTGCCAGAATCCTCTATAAGTTCAGGGAGACTTATCCGGTTGAGATGGACTCTTACATCTTTAACAATACCAAACTTCTTTCTTAGTTCATTGTCCTTCTCCCGACGTGCTTCTTTCTCATTTTTTTGCAAGCCTTCTTTGGATGGGAACACACTCTTGCTGAGGAGCTGAAACATGAAAGAGTAGAACTTGACTATCTGAAAGTGAGTGTTGAATAGCCGTTTTCCTCCCACCCCAGTTTATCTTCACAGCTTTGCATGAAGGAATTTTTCTAAATATTCTTGTTATTCTGGTGACAGCTATTATCCCTGCTTATAAATCTTGTCTTGCATATGAAAAGAAAACATTTTGCAAGGTGTTCTCTTTAGCAAGGGATACATGCACATGAAGGGTGCTTCAAAAACATTGTAGCCTCTACATAAACTTTATTTTCAATGAAAGGAACTTGAACTGGAGAAAGACAGAAATAAGGAACAGGAATTTAATGAAGTTATAGAATCTTTGTATTTCTTGAATAATTCTAACTGCAAAGAGTAAAATTTCAAGAACTGTCTGAAATATGAACACTGAAGCATAATTCAGAGCTCTTCCTGTCTCTTCAAGGGCTTAAAAATAAGGATCAGGGTTTCTACCTCAAAAATTGATTGGGGAAAGTGTTTCTATCAGAGATTACTACAATAAAATGGCAAGAAATTATGGAAATAATAAAGCAAAGCAGGACTATTTAACTGAAAGTTGTCAAATGTTAAAACCTTGCCATTCTTTCCAGATAGGTCATTGTTATTGGTGGCTGTTTTGGCAATTTCAGATGGATTTGAATTAGACTCGAAACAAATTTATAAAAATATTGCTAGCTAGAAGGAAGAGTGAAAACAGGGTTAGGCCTAACTTTTTAAAAGATGTGACTATTTATGTTGTGTTGGTTTTGGCGCAGTGCTGGAAACCTTACATTTGAGGGATGCTTCTAGAAATGAATAATGGGAGAGAAATGGCTGTTTTGTTTGTACTACATAGCTTGTATGATATCTGCCAGAATTAAAACAGTGGAGTGTTTGTGGGAAAATTACAGATGGGAATCAGCTTTGCAAAGACAAATGGGGGCTGTGAGGCCCATTTGTGCAGACTCTTGCCTGGACCAAGGTCGCACTGAGGGCTACCCGTGGTAGAAAGCAATATACACTGTTGGAAGGACAGTGGGATATGGCTCATACTTTACATGTTGCTTTAGTTTGCACTGCACATTAAAAATGTGAAGGATTTGTTTTATGTATGAGCAGGAGGCCACACCTTCACTACAGGGCATTTGCTGTTAGGAATGATAAAAATGACCTGATGGGCAGAAGAAGCTGTGAGGTGGTAAATGGTATCTGGTTTTCTGTCCTTTGACTAAAATATTCTCTTTTTGCCTTTAAATAAAGAACAACAACCCAAAACATTCAAGACCTTTTCCAGAATATGCTGGTAAATTAGCTAATAAAAACAGGGACAGTTTGTCAACTTTATTATACTACCCAAAAGAGATAACAAATGGAATCAGAAATAACAAGCATCAAGCAATGGAACGATTTATACTCACTGGATAGAATACCCTAGTACTCTACTCAGTTAAGTTTGTGTCATATGCAATCTTCCCATTTATTTTACTTGCAGGAAATTAGAACATACCGATGGGATGTATCTACATCTGTGCACAGTTAGCAGCTGCGTAGCCCTTCGCTTTTAGTAGGCACATATAGAATATAGAGCATGTCCTATTCATGTACTCTAGTTCCATAAGGCAACCAAAACCACTACAAACAACATTCCAGGTTAAGTGAAAAAGGTATAAATCCTAGGATTTCTATCTTATGCTTGGGCCATAGGTCAACAAGCTTCTATTGACTTTCACAGTATTAGCTGTTTAAAGTAAAATTAAGGATGGAACTAATTTGAGTTGTGTTGTTGGTTTACTGAGTTAAAGGATCCATACAGTTCTCACGAATACCATATCCTGCCTTGTTGCATTTTGTCAGGTGGTGTGAAGAGGAAATAACCTCCTTTTCCAGCTCATTTTCAGGCTACTCAGCCCAGCTCTGGGCCTGTCTGCCTGCAGCCTACTTGTCCAGGAAGAGCTCTCAAACCAGAGAATGTATTTAAGTTCAGTACCTGATGAAGGAATTCAGATAGAAATGGTGGAGCACATTTCATAAGAGAACAGACATCTCCCCCTTTATCAAAGAAGGAGTGTGAAATAATCTTTAACTGCCAGGGTTCCATGTACCAAGAACATCAGCTTCAAGGAAGTAGCACAGTATGGGGTAGACAGACAGGCCAGGTGAATGCTAAAGTCAGTACTAACTAAAGTCAGTACTACGTCCCAAGACTCTGACATGGCCTGTCTGGATTTATGCATTGTATGCTTCCACATGATATTGCTGCTCTTAGAGGATTTCTGTTGGCTTAAATTGATGTTGGATGTAGTTAAGGTCCCCCCACTCTTTAAAGGGACACGAGATTGTGACTCTTCCATATTATGTTATATAACAATACTTATTTGAGCCTTAAAGCAAATGTTAGGACACCTCTGTCTCTAAGGACATCTGATATATTACTAGCAGCAAACAATCTGGGGCAGTAGCCAAGTAGGAAAGAAACTCAGAATAATGCATTAGCAACTGCATATTTTGCAACCCCAGCATTCAAGCAAAATAATTTCTTTTTAGTGAGTAGCCCTGACTCAGTGCTCTTGGCAGTCTTTTGCAGGTAGATTGGTGTTAGTTGAAATCTATTTCAATCCCAGATTGAGACTGTCCAGTCAGATGGCAAGCTGTACCCAAGACAGAGAAGAGCTCTGTCTTTAATCTCTGCTGTTATTTTCCTACTGTGGTGGTCCTCACAGCCTCCCAGTGGGGAAACTCCCACCGAAGGAGGGCTGTTCCTTTGACCATTGATGTTATAGTCTCTTAGGCAACTGTCTGTATGTCAGATTTTAATGATATAACACTTAAAGATTTATGTTAGAAAGATTGTTGCCAATTTCTTCATTGTGCCACAAGATTTGAATACTGGAGGCAAAGCCCTTGATGAAGAATAAACTAGTAGGTTTAGGTCTTTATTATATTGGGATTTTACTAGCAGCAGTAAAAATAAAAAAGAAAGTTTAGTAAAATGACTGCCATTTAAACATCAACTTTCTGAAATTACAATATCGCACATAACAAGCTATAGTGTTAATTCCGTAAGTAATCCAGAGGCATCTATGTAAAGACTTCTGGTTACTGGTCTTCTCTAAACATCAAACAGCTGTGAGTACTGGGGTCCTGTTTCTTTGTATGTGTGTAATGGTCCACCCACAACTGTGGAAGCCTGTTAACTCCATCACTTTTCCACTACTGGAGGAGAGAACACATTCAGGCTGTAATAATGAACCCACTCAATAGAATAGATTCTGAGAGAAGAAATGGTCAGTGTTTTCAAGATATTAAATGCAAAACTAAAGACTGAAATGATTTTTTTTTAATTAAATGAACAGGAGCAAAATAGAAAGCACAACAAACAACCGCCCCATACTGATTTGAAGTTTTGTAATTTAAGAGCAGTGAGAACCATTTTTCACTTCTGCTGCTTGTTTTTATATATTGCTTCTACTGCTGTTTCTCATTCTTTAAGAATTTTAAAAGCTTGTTTACATTCCTTTTTCCTCTTGATGTTTCATTTACAACTGGTGTATTTGCAGAGAAAGTATCCTTTCACTAACCAGAAAGTAAAGTTTTACTCTGGGAAAAGTCATCTGGGTCATCTTGAATGCACAGGGTTTGTTCAGTGCTCTTCCATAAACAAGGTCTGGCCACTCGTGTGGTGTTCTTTACTTTCACACTGACTGCACAGAATAATTTTTTCCCCCTTTTTCATGGACTCTGCAGTGCTGCATCTCTGGTTTGAATGCACATCCTTCTTCTCCTTTGAGATTACTCCCATTGCTCTAGTTACTCTTCTTCTCTTTGGCACAACTGGTTCAAGTGGCACAGTTTGCTGTTAAACAAAAAGGATCCAATGTGTGATGATTAATGCCTACACTCTCAGCCAATTACCACTTAATCCATAATTTATTTGCTTTCCAAAAGAATTATCTAGGTTAGACAGTGTAGGAGAAAAACAAAAACCTGCTTTATATCAAGACTGTCCACAAGGAGATTCTGGTGCTCTTCATGCAATGGACTCACATCTGCCACTTGGTAGGCAAATATATTGCACCAAATGGTACTAAGATCTTAAAAAGGACCCATCATGCTTGATATCAATACAAACACAAGCTCATTACATTACTGAATTGGAGTTTTTAAGATAAACTCCAAAATTAGGGTCTTTGCCAAACCAGTAGATTAACTAAATATAACATTATTTAAAACAGGTCTGGGCTGGGTTCCTGTGGTTTGACTACTTTCACATCTGAGGAAAATGTGAATGTATATATTTGTTTCTTTTCTCACCTCCACTTCAACTGTGATGACTCTGTGTGCTGTTGATAGGGACATAACTGTATCTAAGAGATACATAGAGATTCTGATGTGCTATTATATTTATTTAGGATGCCATGAGTTAAATGTGTGTTATTTCAGAGCATTTAGGCATAATTTTATACAATTTTAGTGAACAGTTATCAGGAATAATTTTAAACATACGTATTAAAAAAATGCACTTCATTAGGGCATGCTGCAACTAGAAAGATGGGATTTATAGATGAAGAGAGCAGAGATCTCACTCTTCCTGTATGAAGAAGTGCTTTCCCATTTGAAATCTTACTTATTATGGTAAAAACTACATTTAACAAGATCTGCTATTCCTGTCAGAAGGTTTAGTTAAAGCCTGCAGAAAATAACAGAATGTACCAGAGCAAGTGTTGACTGCAAAGAGAGAGTCAGTTTCCTGATCCTATCAATAGCCCTGATATAAAAAATATGAACATTGTAATTCTTTATAAACTTTGCAAGGTTCTCAAATAGAGAATGTTTTATGACGGGGGCTTAAACACTCAGAAATTCTGAAAAGTGTATTAATGATGTGTAATGAACATTTCAAGGCAATGCATACTTTATATTTGTATATGGACAGTTACATACCTTTGGCACTTTTTCCCATTTCTTTGTCCTGGTGGTTACCTTCAATGTAAGCGCAGAAACTTTGCCAGAATCCTCTATAAGTTCAGGGAGACTTATCCGGTTGAGATGGACTCTTACATCTTTAACAATACCAAACTTCTTTCTTAGTTCATTGTCCTTCTCCCGACGTGCTTCTTTCTCATTTCTTTTTTGCAAGCCTTCTTTGGATGGGAACACACTCTTGCTGAGGAGCTGAAACATGAAAGAGTAGAACTTGACTATCTGAAAGTGAGTGTTGAATAGCCGTTTTCCTCCCACCCCAGTTTATCTTCACAGCTTGTTTCTACAGTCTCCCCTACTTCAAGGATGTAGCTTTGCAAGAAGAATTTAATTCAGGAGGGACCTTGCAAGCCAGCCCTTCTCTGTTCTTTCACTGTTAATTTAAAATGTGATCATGATGGTGCTCATCACCTGTTTTCAGAACCCCCACCTTCTCCCTTGGGAAATATCTTGCCATTATACTAAATTCAGCCCTATTATTCTCTAAATAGCAACAGGCTGCTCCCTTTAAGTGCAGTGCTTTTGTCCTGGTCAAATACTAAAAAAATTTTGATATATCTCAAGATGGATTTTTTTCTCAACATTGTTTAATTACATTTTCTTTTTAAATGCTAAAGTCTTAAAGACCTGCAAGCCTTACTTTGATTTACTCTACAGTGATTGTGTCCACTGGAGTTGTGTTTGGCTTCTCCACAAAAATGAAATCAAAACCAGGTCACTCATCTTTCACAGTGCTTGTCCTGTTATAAATATGCTAAATAATGCACTTTGCATTCTGCTATATCTAAGAGGAAAGTAGTTTACTGTCCATACATAGACATTCAACTGATTATCATAGGTTACTACCTGTTGTCTTTTCCCAGTAGAAGGGGAGCACTGCTTGGGTTGAGAGATGGTAGTCATCCTGTGTGAAGAGAAATGTGTTGCATTTGAAGTTTTATCTTGGTGGCGGCAGGTAGCAAAGGTGGTAAGACATTTTATGTTCTGTTTTACAACATACTGTCTTGACAGCAGTGGATGTGGAACTTTGGCCATTACATCATGGATAGCACTACATGTAATGAGCCAAACTGTGGTCTTCCTAAGCAACATATCATGGCCATATATTTCCATTTCTGGTAACAGAGCTTCATGCCTCATTACATACAGAAGGTAGACTTGCTCATTATATATCACTACAGCATTTCCCTTTAAGAAAGGAATTTCCAGTTGCTCTCCAACAGGACTGATAGATGAAAGTGGTAACATATTCTTGTAATCCTTATTCTTTATATTGGCCAGTGATTTTAAAATTCCTGAAACAACACTGTTAGATGACTTTACAATAAGAGGATATGATCTTGCTGTCTTTCTGTCTAGCTCTCCTTGTGCAAGCTGTTTCACTGGGGTTATTTGGGAACATTTCACATCTTCAATTACTACATCAGGGCTAGAAGACTGTCCTGTTAAGTTTGGGCTGGTTGGTATTAAAGACCTTGGAAAATTGTCCCAAAGGGGGCTGGAAGCCTCTTCCATCTTTATTACTGGCCATACATAAGTTACAGTTGGTATTTCTGTAGCTTGCCTTACTTCAGAGACATTTTTAGTTCTGGCTGACATTAGTTGCTGTATTTTAGGTGGAAAAGAAGAAAGTGGTATTGATGTGATTTTGGCTTGACATGGTATCTCTAGATCATGTTTTAAAATCTGTGCTTGAGGTTCTTCAGTAGCCTTAAGAAGTTCAGAGATTCCCGAAACTGATGCTGTGTCTTCTTGGTCAGCATGAGTTAGTGAGAGGCATCTTTGCAGAGAGTGCTTTTCAACTGAGGTTTCATTACTCTGAGCATTAAAAACTGTTGATAACTTTCCTCTCTCAGCAGAGGTCATACTAACATTTTCCAGTGTGTTGAAACTTCCGGTAGAAAAATCTTCTTCGCTGTTCAATTGCTGATACTCTAGCGTCAGGGCAGATGTAGTACTGGCTTCTGTCTTCAGAAAAGCATTATGGTTTGACTTAATATATTCTGTTTAGGCAGTTGAGCTACTATGATCAGGCAGATGTATACATTGGCAAGGCTTCCAGAGGAAAGAGAATGCAGAAAGAGTTTCAGTAGGTCTCATCTATCTTCATCTCTTTCCCAAAGGGCTTAATTTATGCAGCCTGACACACTTCAAATAACAGTTGCTATAAATTAAAATGTGATTATATATTTGTAAATGCACAGAAAGAGTGATTTTTTTTCAAGTTAACTCAAAATAAATAAATTAAAAACCAGAAATATATTTGTGGTTTAAGTATTAACTGAAGCTCATCCAGCCAGTAAGATTTTTCTGCAATAATTTGTTGTGAGATACTTCCAATCTTGAATTAAATTGGCAGTAAGTTTCTGCTTGCTTCAGTAGGAATTTGCCCAACAGTGCTAACTGCTTGTGGACAGGATCTATTTTGTTTAGATGTAGTAATCCCTCATGTAAGAAGATGCGGTCTTAGATATAATGCCATTAAAATCAGTGTATATTTCTAATAAAAATGGGCTTGATCAAAGACTTTTATAACCAACTTTGTACTTTGCTTGCAGAATTATTTGACTTCAGTAATCACTCCTAGCTTACACTACTCTCAGTTGTAGCAGAATCAGACCCAGTAGCTTTGTCATGGCTTTTAATAAAGATGTACAAAAAATCAAGTTCAGATGCTTATTCGATACATATCAAGACCTTCTAAGCACAGGTGTAATTGTAAAATGTTAAACAACTATAAGTACATAGTTGAACTTAGAGTAGAAGGAAACACGAAATTTAAATTTGTATCATGAGTAAGGCAAAGACTCTGAGATGGATTAAAAACGAATTAATTTTGAATTAACTGATCCTATTCCGATGGTTATGTTCTCCTAGGAATAACCTACTTATCTTAGCACTACAGACTTGATTTTGTAGAAAGTAAACATAAACACTCACATTACTTGCATGTCAATCACACAACTCTAAGGTGTTTCTTAGCCTTCCTGAATATCAAAGACCACAGTGAATTCTTGCCTCCATAACTGAAGAGGTTCTACTACTTAACTTACAATAAAATGTAATAAAGACGAGTTCAGTGGGCCTCTGTTTAGGATCGTTTAATTAACCTTCCTGAGTCCTTTCAACTAGTAAAAATGAATACATTGAAAAATAAAATGACATTTCCTCCTCATCTAGGCTGTATCTCCTGCACTTATGACGCATACATCCAGATGTAATCACCTAATTCCAGGAGTCCAATCAAGAATAATTAGAAATAATTATATCAATTGTCAACAAATTATTTGAATAATTGATTGCACATATAGGATGAATGAGACCTTCTGTAAAAGCAGAACATAAATCTGATTTTTTCCTTTGCTTTCTTTCATGAGTGTTTTTTTGATTTTTCACTTCTGGTTTTAGGAATTCTATCTACAACCAGCATTGTGATGTAATAAAGCTAGGACAGGTATCCTGCCCCAGAAAGTCTCTTACTGGCCTCTGCATTGGCCTTTGCACTCTCTTCATTACCCTTAGCACTGGTCCATTAAATATTCATCTTCTGCTGTGCAACCAAAGGAATGGTTCCTCCAGAGGGATTGCTGAGTAATAAGGAATTTACTAGTACCTTTCCAGCAGTAGGAGACTTTCCACAATATCCCTAAACAAAAACAAAAACAAGAATCTCAATGACATGAATTGTTGACACATATCTTAAAAACCAGAAAGCCTTAGAAACACAAAGACACAGCAATTAAACTGAAATAAAAAAGGGAAGAAGAAAGGTTTGTGGTTTTGAGGCAGAGAAAACCTGGTTAACTGTGAAACCAGCTGAAAAAGAGACAAACATGGCTGCAGAAGAGAAAGCCTCCTTGATTCTCAGAAGCTGTAACTCTCTACTGTGAAGGCTTTGAACTGATTGATGTAGTGATAGGGCTCATTGCCATAGTCTCAAATTTTGCTCTCTAGAGTCCCATGTGCCATTTAAAGACTCCTAGCTAGCTATGATTGCCAAACAAACCCCACCAAAAGCACAAAAAAGCAAAAAAAATTTGCTTTACGAATCTGAACTATTGTGTCACTGTTGTAGGCAAGTTTCCTGAGTTCACAGACTGTCAAGGTGGCTCAGAGAGGTGCAAGCTGCCCCATTCTTGCAGGTGCCCAAAAGCTTTGTGAGTATCAGCACTGTTATAGCACTTTAGTTGCTCTTGCCAGCAGACACAGATGAGCACACTTTGGCCACTACCACTGAATAGTGCAGAGGAGATATTTTTTGCTATGTTCATCATAGAGATGCCAAGACCCCTTTCCAGACTACAACTGGGAGAGCAGGGAATGTAACCTAGATCTCTGACAAATTTTCACTGTACTGATGGTGCTAAACTTGTGGTCTGTGAGCTTGGTATGACTCACTGGAACAATTATTTTGGCCTATAACCTGCTCCTGGTACCTTCATTCCTGGGAACCATGAAGGAGCCAGTGGCAGTCTAGCAAAGTATTTGTTAGTGGCAGCATGCTCCCAGCCACCATCTTCCCAGGGCAATTCAGGAGCACTCCAGGACATGGTGTACGTATATGCAGTACACACTGCACGTGACTTAAGCCTTGTAGTCCTAGGACTCTGATGCAGCCATGTCTGCATGCACCAATTTTTCAGTCATCTTGGACACATTCATCTCCTCCTTTGCCTTTGGAAGACATTCTGTTTCTTGTTTGGCCAGAAAATTTGGGCATCAGGTCTCTACGCTGTCCCTCAGAATTAAAAAAAGCAAAAGCTTAGGTGCTTGACTGTGGTGAATCTAAAATAAGACCACTCCAACAATCCCACACATGACTGTGTTAATGCAAGTATTACATAAATTAATAATGTCTTCAGTCCTAACTCTTTGCCATAAGCAGCAACCAGTAGACTGACCTTATCCATCAGCACTGGAAGAACTAAGGAGTCTCAGTTCCAGCATTTTGTTAACTGTAAATAGCAGCAAATCACACTGATGAAAAATATATTGTACCTTACAGTTCTGGCAGTGCACATCTTGTTGTACAGCAGTGACTACAGTGGTGTAATTTTGTTAGTCCTTCAGTTTAAGAGATAAACACTTATGTCATGGATCTCAAGGTCCCCAGTGCAATTTAAAAAAGAATGACTATATTCACATACCTTAAAATGTTCTTGTTCACACATACACACAAAAAATCTATAAAAAAATCCTCCTTTCTTCTTCCACCTTAAAACTAACTGACTGCAAAGCAGAGCCTCAGACTTAGGAAATAAGCAGCCCAGATTCCCTTATTACTTCTGGTTTATGTATACAAATCTTTTCCATCTGAAGTGATCTTACAATCTAAATTTTATGATTGTGAAGAAAACTGAAAAAATACTAAAATTCAAATATTTTTCCTTGGTTTTGATAAAAATGTGCATATGAATATTGCAACCATGAATTTATAGGAACATTTATGTTCTAATTAGTTTTTTCACTTGTAAAACTTTGGCTTGGCATCTTAGTTTGGTTATGTTTCTTAATCATATAGCAACAATTTGGGGGGATTCCAAGGCTACCCCTGAGAAAAATCCTGAAATACAGGCATGACTGCTGCTACTGTGGCATAGACTATTTTTGCCTGGACTCAATCTAATGTATAGCCAAAGTGCCTTTCAGTTGTTACAGCAGAAGTCTCTTAAGACACAGCATCTGCTGGGTTAAGTACCCTTATTTCAACACTAGTTCTACATGGAAGGGTCACACAGGTCCGTAAAGTGTCCAGGACACTGTGGTGTATGCTACAGGTATGACACAGGTCACTAGATCTGCTATATGGTTTAACATACCTAGTTCCTTCCCTTTTGCAACAGGTGGCCTGCACTTAGGCTATCAAAAATGCTGTAATGTTCAGGGAGAGAGCAGTCTGGAGAGCTATTAAAATGGAAAAATACTTTGGTGTTAGTACACTGTTGTAACAGTTCTCTCACTTAGTTTCTGAAATTATGGGCAAACTGTTTGGGTGAAGTGCTGTTTTCTGAGAAGCAAGTGTTAGTGTTCAGGTTAGCAGTCTCTAAAGGGACCATGTTCTGCTGATAGCAATCCCTCCTCCAGGAACTGAACGTGAATGGTGTATGTAAACCATAATGGAAAGCACCCTGTGAGTCAAAGCCTGAACTGGCCTTCTGCCCTACCTCCAAAGGCTATGAGGACTCTCTTTCATAGTTTTTGTATCTCCCACAACCCTGCTGCCCTCTTGTAGCTGAGGTTCCTCTCACTGTCTTTTTAAGCAAGGTTATGACTCCAGCACAGAAATTTGTATTAATCTTCACAGCAGAAGTGTCTGGGCTGGAGGAGGGAGGGCATCAAACATAATTTACTTACGGCTCAGTGGTGCTTGTGAATGTTTACAAGATCTGAATTATCACCTCATCAAATGCACCATTCTACTGCATGCAGTTCACTGCCTTGCACCATTCATGCTGTAGAGGACTGATTACATACATGTGCTAAAGGTCCTTCTAGCCCAGTCCCTGTCTTCGACCGTGGCCAAAAGCAGAGGCCCAGCAATAATTCGAGAAGAGGCCATGCACATGGTGATACTTTCTTGAACACCCCCCAGCCTCCAATAGTGGGAGGCACAGGGCCTTCCTGAGCCAGGGATGATTTCTCAGTGGATTTTCTGCTAGCACCATGCGCTCCTGTGTAACACCACCCACATCCATGGCAGCTTCTACCCCACAGCGATGCCTGGCTGGGTCACAGACAGCCGCAAAACTTCCTCAAGCCCACAGTTTTGGGGACAAATGCTGGCCTTCCCAGTAAGGCTGGTGTGGGCTGCATCACGCTAGGAATGGTAGGAGGGTGTGCAGGTTAGTTACCATTACAGTCGGAGCGCAGGTGCCGTGCTAGAGGAGTAACCATCAACTGCTGTGACAACTGCCAACTACGGAGAACTTTCCAGACCCGAGAGGCTACGAGTGCCTGTGCCGGACACCAGCTGCCGTTAGGCACCATGGAGTTTCAACGGCCACTCCAGCACCGGGTTCTCTTGGCCCCAAACGATGCAGCTGCTGCCCGCAGGCACTCAGACTGTGCCCCGCGCAGCTGTACCTGCCTCACCAACCCGACCACCTTTCCTTCCGTGCCCACTGTCTGCCATGGGGCAGGGCCTTTTTTGCGATCTGCACTGTGGCAGAGACACTTGTGTCCTGGTACCTGGGTCCATTTGGCCTCTGCAGGGCTGTGGCACAGGGGTCCCCACCTCCCGGGGCTGGCGGCTTCCCCTGTGGCTCACTGGAGCCGCACACCGGGTCCCTACCCTGCCTGTGGGAGGAGGGCTCCCCTGGCCCCCCAGGGGCCCTCCTCCACCCTGCCTCGGGGCACAGCCAGGCTGGGTTTCCCCTCAGGCCCAGGGCAGCTCACCGCCCCCTTGAGAGGCCCTCGTTCTGCAGCCAGGCCCTCACCGGGTGCGGAGGGGAGACATGACCCGGCCCAAACCTCCTTCCTGACCTTTCCTCAGTACTGTTTTCCCCCTATTGCCAGGCTGTGTTCAGGAGACAGAGCAAAGGCAAACCTACCTGCTGTGGCAGAGGCGAGCACTGAGGCCTGCAGCTGGCCCTCCCTCCATCCTGGGACGCCCGGGCTGCAGAGGGGCAGCCGGCAGCCCACCGCCACCCCAGCCAGTGCCAACCCTCCCTGCGTTGAGGAAGGGCTCGAGGCAGCAGGAGCTGCTCACCCGAGCCCCAGCCATTTCTCCTCAGTTGCCAGGCCCTGGGCAAGGAGCCGCTCCTGCTGAGGGGCTACGACATACGACGGCCATGCACCAGGGCCTCCCCCGAGGGCCAGCCAGGCATGCCGTGGGGCAACTCCCCCAGCCCACCGGGGAGAGGGGGCTGTGCTCTCCGCTGCTCTGCTACGCTGGGAACAGTGCCACACAGTATTTAAGTAAGCAGCCAATTTAATTTGAAACGCTTTAATCACATATTCACAGACTTACAGAATCATTTGTGTCCTTGCCATCATCTCGTCCCACCCTGCTACGGCTCAAGGTTTATGCAATGAGTTGTGGCCTGGTTCACTCGCAGCACGATGGGCTTTGAAATGGCCTACAGTTTCAGAAAGTGCTGGAAATAAGCAAGCTGCTTTATTATTGCCATCCAGTTGGCAGCTCCTCTTAGAAAACTCTGCTCAGAGCAGTCAGACATTTTATTTTGCTCTAATGAGTGAAATAAAGCTAGAGAGATATCAAACAGAGATATAAAGTGCCTGGTGAGATGCATCATGAAGATAACCACCTGGTGGTCCAAGTTTGAAAGTCTTACCACCTTCACTGAATTTCTTCAGCAGTCATTAGGTTAAATTCAACCTGAAACATGACTCTCCTGGGATTTTTCACTGTCAGCCACCTCCTGCTAAGGATTTTTACATTTAGTCAGAGGACATGTTTCATACCGGTCATGTGAGGTGAACACCTCCTGCCTCTGGCTGCCCACAGCTGCAAGGTCACCGACATTCAGTATTTGCTCTTTCTTAGTGTCTAAGAATGCCTGAGAAATCAAGGCCACTTCCTCCCAGTCAGGTAATAAAAAAGATGGTCCTTGCCCCAGAGAGCTTATGAAGCAGGCACTTCACAGAGATAATAAGGACTTTTTTCCCTGTTCCTGCTGACCTACAGAGTTTTGCTGAAATGATATCCTGCTGTGATACAGGCAGGAGCAAGGAGCATAAAGCAACATATGTGGCTCTAGCACAGGTAACTGCTTTATTGTGGGCAACCCCAGGAATGACCCTGACCTTCAGCACTGTCTCTGAGTATGACAGGACATTCAACATTAGCCACTTATGTGCTTATCACTAGCAGATGGGGGTGAGAAACAGAAGATGGAAAGGAAGGCAAGAGATGAGCTGAAGAACTAGGTAAAGAACAAAGTGAATTGATGACAATTTCGCTCTTCCCTTGCAACTTCTCTTTGCCACCAGCTTTTTTGTGTGAGCTGAGAGACAGCAAAAGTAGAGAAACAAACACTTCGGCTGACTGCCATCTCCCCACCTACAGCTTTCAAAGGCTAAGAATTATTTTAGGGACAATGAGAACTGTGGTGTAGCCCAACAGGGGAGAGAACGATGCACAGATGTTAACCCTAGCTAGTGACATCTAACTGGGACCAAAAGGGCAGTGGGTGTTCAGATTATGTGTGTGTGTGTAGGAGGGAGGAATGTAATGTGGGGCAAAATTATCTGTACATAATTCCTTCTTAAAAAAAAGAGCAGCTTACCCCTTCACTATACCAGAACTTCTGCTACCTCTCAGCTGGAGCATATTCCTTTAATTTAAGTAGAAACCTGGTACCTTTTCTCTGGCATTGCCTGTTCTTACATCCTGCAAAGCTGCATTTTGTCTTTTGGTGCTACTCAAAGCTCAGTCTAGTCAGTCACAAATCAGAAAGGGAGACATGGCAGGACGTTGTCTGAGGATTTTTGAAAACCATTTTGCTATAACCCTTGGAAAGGCTATTTGGTGCAATCCTGGCTCATCGATCCTCTCTCCTCACCCGCAGCACTTCATACCTATCCCCTTGTAATCACTCATGACCTTATGTCTTTGCCATAAAATTACTTTAAGAAGAAGGATGAGGCAAAGAAATGTCAGAGTTTTCTCTGTCAAGTTCTTAGGACTCTGTCCTTCTGGTAAGAGGTCTCCAGACCAGAAGGCTGTGTTCCTTATTGGCTCATAGCTTGGATAGGGGGCAGAAGGTTTCAATAGCAACCCTCTATCTACCTTTTTCACTTTGATTTGGGAACTTGGTAATCAGTTAGGAAATAGTTCATTGATAGAGCATGTCACAGGCACTGAATAGATGTTAGACTTAATCTTGATGATTTTTTTTTTTTTGGTCTGCACAACTGTTTTCTTTAAATGCCTAGGGAAAAATTTCAATTTCAGTGGGTTCTGGACCAAGTCCTAGCATATCAAGCACTTGCTAATAATACACCCTTGTTTATTTATCTGTTTCAGATGCTGATCTGTGACATTTAAATACGATATACTGCACAGATTTTGAAAAGAGGTGGCCTCCTTCAGCTTGTGATAAATCCTGGCTGGGAGCGATGCATAGCCTCAAAGGGGAAACTTGAAAAATGGGAAAGGCAAGCACCTCTCCACAGCCTGTACAGCCCAAGAGAGTAAGCCCTGACCCCTTGCAGCACTAGAACGAAGAACACCACACAGACATGATTGTGGGCCTGCAAGGAATCAGCCAAAGTCTGCACAGGCCCCACAAAAATATAAGTTTTGTAGTGTTTCATATGAGCAACTAAATCCTGCCAGCACGCTGCAGAGCACAGCGCTGACGCTGGAGTGCATAAGCTCTGTCGGATGTAAGCTCTGCTGGATGCAAGCTGCCCTGCACAGCTCGGTGTGTCAGCACATCGTTCCGTACCTCTGCTGTCAGGATTCTTCCATTACCCTGGGCACCTGAGCTCCACGTTCCAGGCGACACAGTCCCTGTTCTTGGGAAGCTGTAATTTGCGGTACTTGCCAGCAGGTGGCATAAGAGACTTAATGGTCTGCCCGTACTGCCTAGCATAAAATGGACTTCTTTCTTAAAATGTCTGACTAGCATCTGCTTAGTCCATATTCCTAATATTACCGTCAAGTGTATACTGCATAATGAACGAAGGTTCTCCAGATTTCTTATAGCACAGTAGTAATGCTTCTTTACACACACACAAAAAATGATTACATACAGATCAGACTGTGACTGGGTAATAGAAGGCGCAAAGAAAAAGGTATTGACAGCTCTTTTGAGAGTGATAGAGTGATAGAGAAACTCCTGCTCATGTCAGAAAGAGTAATTACCAAAAGCCAGGATCTCATGCACAGAATAGGCACCCTTCCAGCAATTAAACACAGAACAGTTAGTGACATATCGAATAAGGGCTCTTAAACATATAAATGCCTTAATACAGCTGTGCATACAACCTAGCAGGGTACCAAGCAAAGCAGAGGCTGAAGAAGCTCTATCTAGTGAACCAGAATTAACTCGATCTCATTGCTTCTATCCATCTTCCACAGTTGAACAGATTGATTACACTCAAATATCTTCCTTTTTAAGTGGTTCTGCTTATTCCAGTTCTTCACTCATGCCTGCTCCTCTTTGATTTTACCTGGCTATAGTCACTGGGGAGCTAGATGGTTCATGGTCAGCGGCTCTGAAATATAGATAAGGGAATTACATCTCAGACTAGCAGACCCTTGGGTCTGTGTATGGCCCTGAACTACTGGGTCACAGGAGTTATCACCAGCTTTTCATAGTA
Source organism: Aquila chrysaetos chrysaetos (assembly GCF_900496995.4). NCBI lineage: Eukaryota > Metazoa > Chordata > Aves > Accipitriformes > Accipitridae > Aquila > Aquila chrysaetos. Next base: position 27,654,902 of record NC_044016.1, on the reverse strand, counting down.
GTAAGTCCAGCTTCTTGTGCTTGGGCACAACAGTACAGCATGACTCAGTAGCATACAAGAGCAGGGACTGAGCTAAGGACTGCTGTTGTAACCTCCCCTGTAGCCTGGGACACAGCTGGGCTTTGCAACATCTACATGATATGATTTCTAATCTTAGGAGCAAAGCCAGCCATGCAGAAGTCCTGAAGACAAGACCTGGAAAAGCAGGGAATTGGGAAAACGGAGGGAGGGGCAGCTGAGGATGGACTGAGTACTAGTGCTAGCAGTTGCAACAGTTCGGTGGGGCTGCTGTACCTGCACCCCCCACTCTCATTATCTGACAGGTCTGGAAACCCCAGGGGTCTGGGTCTGCCGTTCTGGATTATTTCTCACTGAGCTATAGACAACTGCATTCACATACCTGTGCTTAAACCTTTTATTTCTCACTGGCATCTGAATTCAGAGGTATTTAAGCACTAAATTTACTATTGCCCTAGTGTCTGGCTCCTAGAAAAGACAGACTACAGCATATCAGAAGAGACAACAATTATTATCAGCCTGTTGTATACAGTGTCAGTGCTGACATCAAGATTATTCTGGCCTCAGGGAGCACAGGGAGGTAAGGGATTTAGAGCTACAAAAATGAAGATAAAAGTCACATAAAGCTTTGTTATCTCTTTCTGGCTTTGTTCCTCCATACTTCTACCCAGCTGAAATGTAATGACTGTATGCTGGGCTTGGAAAAACCACAGGAGCAAGAAGAAGGTAAGGTTATGCCCAAGCATAGAGAAGTTAAAGACTCCCCTCTGAACTTGTAGAGCTGAGGGGAAGGCAACTGACACCAGGGTAATGTTTCCTGGTAACATAATGCCATCTGCTGGGACTTGCTATTAGCAGATGAGGTAGTTCAAATGAACTTGGGATAAATGAGTCCAATAGGGCTAGAAAACACATGCTGCCTCACAGCCATGTTAGCACAGACTGAATGTGATCACATTTTCAGTTAGCAACAATGTGTGGTTTAATAGAAGCAGTTTTTAGAGATTTTTCATTCCTTATTGCCTAATACATTGCCATGGAGTATGACAGTGTATATACATCCTATGCTACAGTCAGACCAGCTATTACTGCTGTAAGCTTTTCCCTCTGGAGTGAAAAAACTAAGTTGTTGTGTCATGACAGAGCAAATGCAACTTGCATGGTGCTGCTGCATGAAGTACTACAGGTTGCCTAACAACATGCTTCCCCAAGGACTAACAGAAACAAAAATAGAGACCACAGCACCTGCATTCAAGATTGTTTCTTGAATGCAAAGGCTGCCTGTAGCACAGGGACACGAATGGACACATGGCTTTGTCATTGCTAATGCTGTCCCAGAACAGGGACACTGACACATTGCTTTGGTTCCTCCACACTTCTAGTGATGTAGGGAGAGCAGCGCAGACTCTTCAGAGCTGGCTGTCTACCTTGTCAGAGCACCTGAAATGCTCAAAAGAAGCTAGGCAGTATCAGAGAGCGCACCCACTACAAAGGAGCTAGCTCAAGCCATCTTCGGGTTAGCTTGCATGTTCTAACAGTAGGGACTAGTGTAAGATTTTGACTTAATTGGGGGATCCCTACACTGTTTTCATACAAATTGGCATACCTGGGAGAAAAGTGTAGATCCATTCTTGTCTCACAGGTTGGAAGTGGCACTTGCCACTGAAACTGTCTTGGTTTCGGCTGGGATACAGTTGATTTTCTTTCTAGTAGCTAGTATAGTGTTATGCTTTGGATTCAGTATGAGAATAATATTGATAACACACTGATGTTTTCAGTTGTTGCTAAGTAGTGTTTAGATTAAGTCAAGGACACAGCCAAGACAGCTGACCCAAACTGGCCAAAGGGGTACTCCGTACCATGTGATGTCATGCCTAGTATATAAACTGGGGGGACTTGGCCAGGGGGGCAGATCGCTTCTCAGGAACTAACTGGGCATCGGTTGGTGAGTGGTGAGCAATTGCATTGTGCATCACTTGTTTTGTATATTCCAATCCTTTTATTATTATAATTGTCATTTTATTATTGTTATTATTGGGAGTGTAAGATGCTGGTGCCAGTCTTGTCTGAGTTCAAATCCTATCCTAACACACAACTGCCGTGTAGCTTGAGGACAGATATGGAGCTGGGAATTTCCCTGAGCTGTTCCTGAGAGAGGTTTGTTCATACAGATTGTGTTTGATGACAACAAAGTGGGAAGAAACTACCCTGAATGCAGGTGTTGTGGCTTTTTTCTATTTTTAGTTCTTTTGGTTCCTTGTGGAGGCATGGTTTTAGGCAACCTGGATGTTTGGGGGGTTTTTTGAGTGTCAAGTGTTTCAGGTTGGCTAACTGGTTTATACCACTGTGTAGGTTGCTGCTGAGGCTTGGTTTGTGCCCCATTCCTCATGTGTGATACTTACACAGTGATGTATGGGCTGGAAATCTCTCTGCAATGGGCACATTATGCTGGATCTTGTTTGATAACAGCCCTCTGGGAGGCTGAGCCTTAACTGTCTCACCAGCATCTTTCCTGCTTTTGAATGCATGTGTGTTGGCTGTAGACTTAAATTGTTTCATGTGTTGAGGTAGCAGGCACCTTTGCAGATACACGTTTGAGTCCTACTTCTCTCATTTCAGTACCTGCTGTAGCAAGGTGCACAAATGGAAACTGTAATGGACACGCTGAGATAAATGTTTTTTGACAATGGTCCTTGGTGAAGGAATTGTCTTGCTGTGAATACCTATACGATATGTTCTTTTTACTATTTTGGAATATCCTTTCCCATTGGCGTGCCCCATGAGATTCCTATCAGTGGTGACCTGAGTGATGCTGAGTGCCTCAAAGGCATTAACTTGATTGTGAGAGGGTGACTGAATAGTCTAATACACTCTGCAGAGGTTTCAGTCTCTTTCAAAAATAGGGCTTTGAATCCTATTCCTGCCATGTGATACCTACCATATCGAGATACACATAACCTTTACAGGCAGTATGTGCTAGAAAAAATTTGTTTCAGTCCTGTAATGGATGCATTAATATTGACTGTGAAGATGACAGTTCTTTAAAAGGAAACTTGGGATGACTGTGCATCTTTCTTGTTTTGAAATATCTTTGTACTCTGCAAATCCCATGGGAAGCATATGCTTTAGTGACTTGTCATGCTGAATGTTTCAAGTTGATTAGATTTGTTGTTTCAAGATGGCTAATAGGTTGCTTGATGATAGCCTCAGTGAGGTTGAAATCATTAAAAAAGAAAATACTCCTATAGCATCTGGTCTGGACCATCTACATTTCTGTGGCATGGTTACAGTGTCCCTACAGGTGTGCATTTGAATTTCTCCATCCTCACAAATGCTAAATTAAGAGACTTGCTGAATTTATTTATGGAGATTTGATGTTGAACTGATTCAAAATACTGTTTAACCCATAACAGCATTCAGTGTAAGAATATTATTGGAGGCGTGACTACATCGGGCTTATGAGTGAAGACAATGTACTTTAGTGAATTAAACTGAGATTTTTGCTCTGGAGCATTTATTCCCCAAGAATGCTGATATCTACCATACACCTTGGTTCTGCCTAGACAAGTATGTTTTGAGCATGCTAAGACACAGACAGAGCAGTTTATTTGTTTGGAATACTCATCATTTTTTTGGTCAAGGTGCATGGTGAATATATACCTTGCTTACTTCTGTTTTGTGGCCACGCAGGGACAAAGCAATTAATAAATGACATTTACTTGGCCTAGCAGCTAACAGTCAGTGTTAACATATGACAGTGTGTGAGACTGCATTCATTAGACTGCCAGTTTGTTTAAGATTTCCGAGCTCTAGGTAAGGTTTCTGAGTCATAGCAAAGAATCTCAAAGATTTTTCTTTAAACAATGCTGTTTTAATCCTACTGTCAAGTATGGCGAGTAGCAGCAAAAAGCAGGGCCTAATATACAGTTGTTCCCCTCCAAACAAACATATTTCTCTGGTATTTGGCCTCATTATTATTTTCCTTAGGTCCTTATGAAAGGCACCTCTTCCCCACTTCATTTAGGTGGTACTAGCAAGTAGTGGGATAATATCTACCAAAGGACATAGGTGGCAAAAAGTTGGCTTCTTGTACAAATTGTGTGCAGTCAGAAGTAACTGTAGAAGCTTACGAGTAAGCCATACCCTTCAGCTATTTCTTCCTGTCCCTCAACTATTAAATCAGCAGGGATTAAGCTCTGAAACAGTTCGCACAGAGCCAGCAGGGCACTGTCAGGTGCTGAAGGCACAGCAGTTTTAAAAACCATATGATTTTTTGGTTGTAGGAACAGTTTGCTCCAAGAATGTGATCCTCAATGTCTGGCACGCCCACTCTGAAAAGACCTATGAAGTTTTCTTGGATTATAAATTCATGCTTTTTGTTGCCTCAAGCTGCCTGAGTTTTGTTAGACAGGAATAGTTTAGTCATTACTGCACACCTGCAAACATCTCAAACTAGGTGCTCTTTCTCTTCAGAGGTCTGACCTAGAAAGGATGCTCAGATCACAGCGAGCACACATGGCTTCATGCAGAACACAGCTCCCGCTGCTTCTGTTAAAAACTGCTGGAAGGGTAATGCTGCCTTCCTCCTCACATTGTAATTCAATAGCCTGTTGTCCAGAGTGGTAGCTGCGGAGAAGATCTGGCTGAGGTTCTTGCCCTTGCTTGCGAGAATTCAAATCACAGCTCCTACCTCCCAGCTACAGCTGGCCTTCCAAGCTGATATATTATGAAGGTAAATCAGCATTGTGTTCATTCCTCACCAGGAAGGGAAAGGAGGCAACCCCCAGCAGCCCACAGACTTGACTTGCAACAAAAGCAAAAAGGTGCAATGTTTGTCCACCTGCAGCAGAAGCTTCCTGTGGCCACGGGAAATGTGGGAAGTGATTATGGGCAGCATGGTGCATATGGTTTAGGGACTGTCACTCTAGAGGTTCCAGCCATGGCGATTATATTGGGTCTGAAACGGCACATGGCATGCTACCTTAGTTGTATTGGGCCTGCCTGTGCTAGAAATTCTCCACGAGATCTTTTTGGGTCCTTACTGTGATGCATTTGCTACCTTCTTAGTAACAGCCATACCTGTCATTAGGAGACAGTTTCCAAAAAATACCAACCTTCGATTGTGTGATACTTTAGGTATGATATGCAAATTGCTCAGATAAAGGGCAGGTAGTCAGCCTTACTTAACTGCAGTATCTGTTACTTTTGGCTTTTATTTCCTGCAGTTAACTGTTAAACAACAGCTGTCTCACTTTAATGAGCTTTAAAAAAATGTACAACAGCTCATTATTTTTGTCTTTCCTAACAGGCCCATTTTAGAGGCCCTCACTTAGCAGCTCTTGTGATTCATGCCAAATGGAACTCATTTCCATGACTATTAGGATCATTTGCAGAGTGTTACACATAACACAGCACAGGTTTGCAGTGAACCCTCTCTGAAAGCTCGTTTTTCTGCTGGCGATGGTCTGTATCACAGCAGCACCGTGACCATCTGTGGATCTCCCTGCATCTGTGTGAACAGAAGCACTGTATAAAACCAAAAAGGTTAAATGAAAAGATCTACTGCCAAGAGAAACCTTATTTCTTGTGAGCAGCTTTCTTCTTTTTAATGTGTCAACTCCAACTCAAAATTGCATAATGGTAGGAGCCTTTGTTTTGCCCCTTATAGGACATGCATATGTACATCCCAAATAGAAAACAGAAATAGATGCATCAGAGGAGGATGAAATATGAGTCTGCTGGGTGAGTCGGAGAGAGTTTTGCTCTGAAATTTAAAAATGGCACAATCTCAAGTTTAATTCTCCAAATACCCTAACATGTAGCTATTTTCAAGGCAGGACAAGGCACATACAACAGAAAGAAAAGCATTCAGGGCTTCTGGGCCTCCCTCTTAGGATAGCAAGGAGGGCATTCAGCTCAGTGTACATTCTTGCATAGGGCAGAGCTGCCATCTAGACTCTTATCCTGTAACTGTCCTCAGACAGCTGGGATGAATGTGACAGAAAGGTTGCACCTAATCAGTAGTGATGTGTGAGGATTCATAATTTTTGCAGCACTCATTCTTTGGTTTGAGGCATGCACTGTGCAGACTTTTGACTTCACCTAGAGGCAAGGCACTCTGTGCATTTAAATAATAAGCAAAGCCAGGATTGCAAGTCAACACAGACAGCAATAAGGAGGTGATTAGCATCATTAAAAGGGTTTACAAACTCAGGCTGAACATTTTGCAATTACTTAATGAAACAAATTCACTCCAGTTTCTGTTAAATCTTTCAGATTGTCTCAATCAAGACTCTGAGGGGTGTGAATAAGCAGGGATTAGTTTGGTCACTGTTGTGGTAGAAGAAGGGGTAGTGAGCTCTGACCCTGCACATGAGAATTACAGAGACTTTTAATCCTGCAAAGAAGAAGGATGCCCTAGATAACCTGTTGAGTTCCCTTCCAGACTGACTATGATATTATCCCCCGTGGCATCGGCACTGAATAGAGGCCACAGATTTACAGGTGCAAATTACATATGCTATTATCTTGGCCAACAAAGGATTTTTCCCTTCGGTGTTTTTCCTGTGCTTTGCTTGCCTTTTGCTGTGTTCCTCCAGAGCCTCTTGCTTGTTGTAACAGCCCTCACCAATGCCAGCTTTTCATTACACTCTTTCCCATAGACGAATCTGTTGCCCAGAGCAATAGCCTGAGCAAGTCTGGGGACTGAAAAGAGATCTAAAATTGAATCCCTGCGGAGAAACTGCCTTTGTTCTTTCCCAGAGAAATGAAATACAAGTATATCTTTGCCAGAAACAAAGGAACCTGTCCCACAGAGAAATTACAATGCTGATGTCCCTTGCCAAGGGGACACGAGAGGACCAAATCCTGCTCCAGACTGCGAGGGACCCTCGTATGAAAAGCAAAGTGACCGTGCCTTCGTCTGCTTCCTTGCCGGGCACTGAAGGGAGCACGAGAGCCAAGCAGTCATTACCCTTATCCTCAGGACATCAAGCAGCAAGCACTGCTGCCATTTTGAAGCTCAGGTTTATTTAGGTTTCTCCTTGCTTTACATTTCTAAGTCACATCCCAAGCTTTTCCATAGCATGGACTTCTTTAGTACAGTGATGTGTGTACCCAGGCTGGTGGGCTGCACAGGCCACCCTTCTGCATGGCAAATACCCGTGCTGTGAGAACCGTTCATTTTCCACACAACATTTCTGCTAGAAAAGCCATTTTTCAGCAGCTTGGCAGGGGAAAGAAAGGGCCAGTGGAAGAGTGAGACCAGCCCCTTTTTTCCTCTAGCTTGAGAGCTACCTCTCAGAAGACCTGCATTCTTTGACAGGAAATAACAGAGAAGCCACGCAAGACATCCCCCGTCTCCCTCCCACAGCTCTGTAACCGTGACCGAAAAGCACCCGCGTACAAGGACACCTCCACTGGCCTCCCCCGCCGCCATTTCAGGGGCTCTGCTCGGGGGAATGCCGGGGTGGGCCGCTCAACATGGCGGCCGGCGGTGCGGGGAGGCGGAGCCTGCCTGCCTCCTGGCCCCGCCCTCGCCCCCCCCTCAGCCCGGCGCGGCTGCGGAATCTTCCAGAGGCCGGCGCGGAGCCGAGCGGAGCGGAGCGGCTCAGCTCAGGTGAGTTGGTCCGCTCCGTGTGCCGGTAACCGGGAGCGGAGCCGGGCAGGGCCTGGCGTCTGTCGGCGGTGTTCGCTTGGGCTGTCTGGCAGGGCGAGCGGGCAGGAGCAGACGCCTCGGGAGGGCTCCTGGCTGTCCTCGGCGGTGCCTCGTGTGGGTGAGGGGATGCTAGTGGGGCTGGGGCTTTTACTTGCTCGCTTGGGGCGTTGGCGGTTTGTGCTTATTTTGCACAGCTGTGGGTAGCAAAGCGTACGCTAGGAGAGGGGTTGCTTGCCTCCTAAATCTGTGGGTTTAATATTCTGAATGTGTTTGTTGTGGTAGAGCGGATGCACTGGAAGATTGTTCAGGGCAGAAGATACCTCCAGGTGTATTGCAGACTTTTATGAGTCTAACTTGGACTAATCTGTGCAAAAAAAATGAGCGTTGCTTTAACTAAAAATATTGAATCCCTTGAACTGGGCCATGCAGGCTTCTGTAGCTAAGTTGACTTCTGATGTCGCCGACTTTGCTTCCTTCCTTTTGCCAAGGAAGTGGCTTTCAGCAGGGTAAAACTTCTATTTTAGAAGCAAGAAACTGGATTGGTCTTTGTATTTGAACCAGTAACTGACCTCTGCACAAGAATAAGTCTAGTCTTCTACTGCTGAACTTCAGCTTGGTGCATGGAATTATTTCCTCAGTTCACAGTGGTTATGGACTGAGTGCAGCAGCAGTGCCGAAAAATGTGCAAGTCTGAGAGGCATCTTCAGGTAAGAATTTGTGCAGCTCACTGCAGAGGCAGTACTGGGATTTAGTGGTACTGATCTGGTCAGTGCCTAAACTGTAGGCTTTGATCCTAGCTTGGCAATATTGCAGGTGATTTGATAGTCTTTTGTCATTTTCCAGAAGCAACATCACTTGGCCTTTTGCCCTTATGGTTGCTTCAGAAGAATTAGGAATGTATTGCTGATGTCTAGGAAGCAGTGCATTGCAAATGAAAACAGAACAGGGTTGCGTGTCCCATTCATTTTCTCCCTCCACGCCCAAGTTTCTGCATAATGTTTGACAACTTAAATTATGTAGGAGAACCAGGTGTCTCTGAATCTGAAGTGAGTAAACAGTTGTGAATATCGGTTATATTTCCTGCAAAGATGCCAGTGTGGTTGCTTTCTTAATAGCACAAATTACCTTCCTGGAACTCACCTGGTGATAGGAATGTGGCTGCCATGCAGTGGAGATACTGTCAGGTGGTGGGAAATGGAAAAATCCCTTTTTTTTTTTTTTTTTTTCTCATTTGGCTTTATTGCTTTACTTCTGGAGTCTTCTGCTACCTCTGATTCCAGGTTAGTTCTCTGCTGCCCTTGATGATTGTTACACATTAGAAAATAGGGGAGAACCTTAACTAATCTGTGCAAGGACAGGCTGCAGTGCAAATTAAAAGCTGACATGTTTTGCACAATGTTTAGAGAGCTGTGAGACCTGGATATTAGCCTTTGTTTCGAAAAGGGTCATAATTCCATTATTTCAGGCTGCTACTTTGCAAGAGTAGCTCCTCTTCCAGAGTTTTTTTTAAATTGTTGGGGTTTTTTTTTTGTTTTTAAAATGGGTTTGAAATCAAATGAAATTATGAAGCCTTTTAATGGAGACAGGCAAAAGCCCAGAGACTGATGCCACATGGACTGCCTTCCAGCCACCTTTGTTTTGTAAGCACATTCTGCCTGGTAGCCTTCTGTCACATGGTAAATGTGATCAGAAAACATCTTGAATGAGAACAGCTCTTCATTGCCTTATTGGTATTTCCCCTTGTCTTGGGAGCTAACAGGTGTAAAATTTTGAGGGAGAGCACTTAGGAAGACTGTTTCTTTTTGATACTGGCCCTAGCCCTTATGGCAGGCCTGTGGAGGTGTGCTGACAGATAGGCTGCTCAGTGTAGCAGCTGAAAAGTACTGTACAATGCTGACGAGTAGATTTTTTTTTTTCTTCATTTAAGCTTGGACATTGCATAAGATGAAGCAGTGTGAAAATACGTGGTGCCAGGCTTAGTTGTAGTGTCATCCTTCTCAAACAGGCAGGTTTCTTTGTGTCAAATTCCCCATAATTTCCTACTGTTGTTCTGGGGAGGGGGAAAACATGTTGGAGCAGGACAATCAAAAAAATGTTTTTGCAACCTGTAAGTGTCTTAGCAGATCTTGCGGGTTTTGAATTGGAGCTCTGATGAAGAGGGAGGTAGTCATTCTCTCCTGCGGAGCAAAGCAAAAGACCTGTTGAAAGCTACGTGACACATTAGGTGATTTATACTTAATGGATTTGTTGGCTTTGTACCTTTTTTGCTTGTCACCCATGATGCTGCTGGTACAAAGTAATTCTGGTTAGCTGTAGCTTTGCTCCTGCTGGGAACAGCAGTAAATTTGAGGAAAAGAGTTTTACTAGCTATATATAAGTCTAGAACAGCTGGCAGAAAATTGGTACCTCCTGCTGTGGGAAAATCAGGAGAGACTGAAATGAGATGAACCTCTTCATGTAGTTTCAGGGTAAAGCAAAGTCTGTAAGAATATCTTTGTGCTACCTGGGAGTACCTGAATACTTTAGCATGCTAGACTGCTCCGTTTGTACTGGACATGACATCTTGGTAATTCTTATATGCGCTACTGCTACAGCAAAAGTTGTTTCTTTTGCTGATGATACCATTTTACAATTCCTTTTTCACAGTGTACAAGCATTTCTTTTTATTATTTGAAAGAAGAGACAACTTCTTGAAGTACTCTTGAGAGAGCTGAAACAAGCAGTAAAAGATTGCTCTCTGCTTCCATCTGTCTAATTACAGTTAGATCTCTAATGACTGGTACCATGAGATTTAGTCATTTTGTTTGGGCTCTGATCTCATGCTTTTTATGACCTACTGTAGCCCAGAACTGGCACAGATATATAAATTAAAGGATGTGCTACGAATTTATTCAGACTTTTGTCACTGAGTGCTCTTGTGATGGCAAACCAACCTACAAATTCCTGATGTGAGTTGTTGCTCCTTTGAGCTATGACAGTACTGATATTTGGCAATCTCTCAAGTGTTACTCTTCATGATAAAATTCCTAATCTAGCAGGATGGTATACAGTCTCACTGGGGCTTGGAGTTACTGTGCTCATTGTCTAGGTCATTTGGGCAACTGGGACTTGTTTTTGATTGGCTGATACTCCAAAAATCTTTGGCTTGACATCAGAGCTGGGCTAAAATGTTAAAATGGTTATTTTTGATAATAAATTACTAGCCATGAGATCAGAGTGGCCTACTTATCTGCATACTTGTGAAGTCAGGAAGCCTGTATGCAGTTCTGAGGAAACATGTCACTAATTGAGACAGATAGAGGGATATTAAGTTTATGTGGAATATACCACTTGTTTCAGGCTATGTTACTGGGCGCTTTTGCTGCAGGAGGATAGGGTTTTGCCTCTGGAGGGGGGCATTCCTGACTTGTACTTGTCTTCTGGCCACTGCCTCTAACCTAATGTGTCTAATGGGGCTCTGACCACTTAACACTACAAATGAATCTTTTGGCCATTGGCCAGACTGCAACCCATATCTCATGGCTCCCTTTGCCACAATATGTGGTTACTCTTAAGCACCCATCCAGAACTGCACTGTGATATCTGACTCTAGCAAGTGAAACCTTTCTGGTCCTTGCAGAGAATTGCCTTTGTTGCTTGTAAGCATTTATGGGTCCTGTGGAAATGCTAATTACTGTCAGGCCTAATTGCGCACTTCCTTCCTCAGGTCTTGGCTTTGTTAGAGGATCTGCTTTATTCTGAAGGAGACTTTTGTGTATAACGTGGCCAGTATCAGGTGGGGAGAAGACCAAGAGTGATTGCTTGGGCAGTATCTTTATATTAATGCTTCTCACTTCCAGAGGGAAGCTCCTGATTCATTAATTTCTTCGCTATTAATATCATTCCTGTTCAATTCCTGTACACATTCCAGAAGCCATAATGATAGTAAACCACACTTCCACATTATTCATCTAACCAAATGCAAAACAGGCTAGCAAAACTTGGTGGAATTGCAAATAAGCAGTTTTATAGGGTATATAAATAAAACTTGTGAGAACGGACTTTTCTGTTTCTTCCTTATAAAAATGGCAATGGAACAAGTTCCATCTTGTTTGAACTTCTGGTCCTGGCATTTATTATTAATGTGATATGTCTGGCCCCAGTGTGCTAAAGGCAGCAATGTGCATTCCTGACAATATGGACTTTAAGTACTAAAGGTCATAATTTTACCATTTTGTTCCTTGTTATGTTTTATTTTTAGATTATTCTAATATATTTTTTACTGTCGGTTCCATAGTTTTTAGTGGCTGTTCTGATCCTTTCATTTGATTATTTAAATGTAAATAAGCCAATATCATGAAAGTGTTTCATCCTTATCAAAATTTTAAGTCTCTACTTCATCTTTTGCTGTATTGCAGATACGGTTGTAGTCAAAATAGAAAGGTAACTGCCTTTTGTAGCCTGTTTCTTACTTGGCTTACTCCATCAAACAGTTTAGGGAAAGAGCTTTCAGGAAGCTTAGAGAGGGTTTGGGACTCCAAGCATGTTGGGACTTAAACCTGCTGGTGGAGTGAATACCGAGACGTGTTTGCTGAAGTCTGCCAAAGAAGCATTACCAGGGTTGGAGCTGCTGCTGTCAGTTCACTAGGCAAAATGTTACTGCTTCTGTTCTGTGGTTGTGGGCGTCATCTTGTGGTGTTTAGTCTCGTGCCGCTCTCTGCTGTCAGAATCCCAGTATGGGAATTCACCAAGAAGAGGGCTTGAAGAAACCCCTGTTATTCTAAAACTTGCCAGGAGATCAGACAGACTGGGGCTAGCAATTTTAATGATTCAGCTTTTTCCTCCGAGTTCATTATTTTTTCCACTTTCCTGTTTATGCTAGCCTGCCATACCATTTGCACTTACAATGCAGTTTAGGATTCAGCTTATTTTCTTGGATTGTTCTCTCACTAGTGTAACACGTTTGCCCTATAACATGCAGGTTTTTCACTTGTCATGTGTGAGTGACTTTCATCAAGTCAGCACAAAGAAAAATGCGTATCAAGCAGCTCCTTCTATAACATATGTAGAAAACATTGTGGAGGCATTGCAACAGCAAAAAATGTGAGAAGTGGAGATAAATTTCACCCTTCGGTGTGAAAACTGACTTCTGCTGTATGGACTTAGGTCAGAGTATAGATCAGTGATGGGGTACAGGCTTTTACTTTTTTGCACCATTTCCTTGCAAGCACTGAAATACAGATCTAAAGAGGTCAGGTTGCCGCATCTGGCTGTTTTGGGGGTCCCATGACATGGCTGAATACATTGTATCGCTTTAGAACAACCTTTTTCTCCAAGTTAGGTGATGAAGAAAATGATGTTTTTAAAAGATGATTCTGCTGACAGTTTGATGCTTTAAAGTTGGGGACCAGATTTTACAGGGTATTATGGTAGCCACAGCTTGCAATGCTGTTTTGGTTGCCTGTCTAATTTTATTTTGTTTTGTAAGCTGGTGCCATAGCCTTACCCATCTCAGTTTTCTGTGCTTGTAGAACAAAAGACATTTTTGTAAAACTGAAGCGGTTCAGAAGTGTATTCTTGGACTGAAAATCACTGGATGTAGACTTTGCTGCTTTACTTGTCTATAAATTATTTGCTGTACTGCTAATACAACCACTGTCCATTTTGAAAGGTCTGTCCCTAAAGTTTTGAGTATTTGCGCCTCTCTAAATACTGTATCAACATGAACAGAAATGAATGTGGTGATCCTTTGGTGCTCCCTGGAGTTATCCCATTAATTTAAATGGCTCTTTTGGTTAGAAATGAGTTTGTACGACCAGGTCTGTAACTTTTAAGCATGGCCCTGCAGATATTCTTGGACTGTACTGTTATGACAGTTCTACATGAGCTGAGATGCTTTAAGCATTTATAAGCCCTTAAAATGAGCTCGTTAAGCTGGTTCTGCTATAGAAGATGTGACCTTTCTGGTAGCTCATAAACCCCTTGGAGATGTTGTGTTACCATTTTGTTGGCAGGCTGAACATAGTCTTTGGGAGTATTATATTACAGCAGCAGTAAAATCCATCTAAGAACTTACTGCCGTACTGGTTTGATACTGGCCCTAAAAAGGATATAGAGTAGTGACTGGAACATGACTATTTGGTACTGAACTGTGATTTGTGGTTTCATCTTTGCATTATCTAGTGTATATATCTTGAAAGCATTTTAAACTGCAGGTTGAACAAGGCTATGCGAGGGTTGAAGAAGGCTATCCCTCCTCTGTCTTCAAGTAGTACTTTGTTCAGAGGAAAAAGTTGAGATGTGGCAGCCCTGTGAAGTGGGTTATTGCTGTTCAATGATTTCTTTGCACTCTTTCAAACTTGCTGTGCATCGTATTGGGGGCACTGTTTCACCATTGGTTGTGAGACTGTAGGAATGAAGTGATTTGGAAGATTTATTGTAATAAGCCAAATGCCTGTTCTAAGTATTTTTCTGGCTCTCCTGTTGAAGTTTATAATACAGTTCCATTGACCTGGATTACTTAAGCCTGAAGAAGCAGCTTAAAACCTGGGCGACATTTAGCATAGTTCTGAAAGTGGACCAGAGTTTTGTGTTGGGGCAACAGGTATATGCAGTTCAGGAGTCATTTAAACAGGGACAGACTGTCTCAGCACATTATTAGCATGTTATGCCCTTCAGCTACTTTAAAGAGTGTACTTTTAAGAAACCAGTATGTGAAAGAAAATGGCTTTTTTTTTTTTATGTTACTTAATGCCAAAGGTGTTAGCAAAGTCCAAGAGCATACCATAGCCAATTTGTTGTTCCTGTTGCTCTTACTCAGTTACGTGTGCTGTCACTTGCTGGGTTCTTTCAGTGCAGCGTATTGCTTGAATACATGTGGCACTTTGTGAGAAATGAGTTTTGGTACTCAAAAATTAATCAGAGGTTAGCAAAAGGCTCTCTTTCTGGAGGGAACTGCAAAATTCTGAGTTGGAGATGTAAACACCTTTGGGGATCAGTGCCATACTTTAATTGATAAAAGGTATGCACTGTTTTGCAGATGGAGGTCAAGTCTGAAAAGGATGTATCCTTTTAAACACATTATAATATGTTAAGTAAGCATCACGTGTTATACTTGAAATGTGGCCTGTTTAGCACTAGGCAGTCTCATAAAAAGCCGTTGTTTATTATATCCAATTACATATGATTCTGAGTGGAGAGGGGACCCATCCATGTCACCAGTGTCATCTCATTCCACTGGAGCACAAAGCCTGTTGGATGCTATCAAAGGCAGGGAATGGGATAAAATCCGTTCCTGCTCAGTAAATCAGTCCAGTGGTAGTGGTCTTTACTGTAGCTGGGACACTGCAACTGGTTTCTTTTCAGCTACTGGGATTGAAATATTTTTGGTCTTCTCATGGAATGCATCTGAACATTTCCATGTACATCTCTTTAGAGAGAATGCGTATTTGGAAAGGAAATTTAAGATGAAAATAGATGTCACCAGCTGAATTTAAATCTTGTGTATTTTGCAAACTACCTTCTTTGTGATACAGTGCACAGTAAGCAATTAAAGTTGCTCATTGCAAACAGGACTAAGATTTGTTTCCTACTTCATATGATTGTTATGAAGCTGCATATGTGAAAAGAATATTGAGTTCCTAGATGCAGATTTTTGGTATTAAGTGTATACTTCATTTTCTGTGAAAATGGGCACTAAAATAAGAAATAGAATAATTGTCTTGCAAAAAAACATTAGAAATGTGAAAGTGAGGTGCTCTGATACTTGTCAGAATAAAATGGGCATGTAAGTAGCTTTGGAATTAAGGTAAAGCTTCTCTGTGTGGGAATGTGTTCTTTCTCCTTGTTCTGAACTCATCACTCCTGTTGCATTTAGTGAAGAAATCTGTTCAAGTGTTGTATGTGAAACAGTATGGGTTAAAGTCTGGCCAGCTATTGCTTACCTCGATGCAACCTGTGCAGTCAAAAGCTGCCTTTCTGGTAAAACATAAACCAGCTCTTACAAAAGTACATGCTACTGAGAGCAATGGTTATCTTGGGAGTTTCTGCTTTCTCTCATCTCCTGCCAGTCTTTACCTTTTCTGTTTAAATGTTATCTGCTGGTTAGTGTTCTCATTTTCAAACTACAGGGAACATGAGTCTCTCTCCATAGAGCTAATTACTTAGCAGTAGGCCTGGTTAGAAGTTTTTTAGATGGAAAGTGGAGGCGGGATTTGTGTTCTTTTGTTTAGGACTCCTATAGTCTTAAGAGAATGTGAAAGCAGTCCCTGCAACAGAAAATCCCAGTGACTGTGGCAGTCTTCTGGGAAATGAGAAATCCAGGGTAGTGCCTGCTTTCCTAGATTTAAACTAGGATCCCAATTTGAATCTACTAGAAAAGAGGATCATGTTGTACAAGTCGTAGTGGTCTGAGTAAGTATTGGTTGTTGATCATTCTTCTTAGGAGAATGGGGAGTTGCAGCCTTCCGATAGTGAAAAGGGTGTCTACTGGAAATAGAGATAGTGTAATAAGCTATAGACATCTTAGAATTTATTTACAGGATCCTCCAAATAGCATAATGCTTATCTGAACTATTGAAATATTTGGAGTTAGCTTCCTTGCTGTTTTTTTTCAGTCCCTGTTTCATTTTTTTCCATAGTCTCTGTAGTCCACAGTTTGGTGGAAGGCAGACTAGGCTGTTGCACAACACCCGTTTCCATAGCCAACATTTTTCCACCTCTATGCATATATCCCTTCTGTCCTTCAGGGTAGACTGCTTTGTGCATGACATCAGGTCTTTGTGAAAGAGGGTTTCCCCTCTTAAGCATCAGAGTCTTATGCAGAGATTTGTTAGTATCGTTATTTTTGTAACTCAGTACTTGGGACACATGAGGGGATGTGGGCTATCGTATGTTACGGAACTTTTCCCTTTTGTACGTCAAGTTTTCAAAGTCTGTACTGCAATTCAGATCTGGTGGGATCAATACTCTATATTGAGTTAGAACAGCAAATAAAATTCTGGGTCCTATAGCTACTTGTGGATTGCACACACACACACACACACACACGAAACTGCTCTTCCTTTTAAATAATTTTATGTAAATGTCCAAGTATGAAAATATTATGTATATTTTTACACTTAAATATTTCTTGCCTGTGTCACATGTCGGTCTAGGCATACCTTCTTTTCTAGGCTTGGAATTATCCTGTACAAGAATAAATACTTGTTAATATAGAAACTGTATCACTGCTATGTTACAGAAGCAGCTACTTTCAGGTGAGTTGTATAGTGTACAAGAAATAAATCAGAAGACTCTAAGCCATGTGAATGTCTCCTTTATTGATATCAACTGATAATTGAGCTACTCAAGTAACTTACTGCAGCATCTTAGAATCACAGAATCCTAGAATAGTTTGGAAGAGACCTTTAAAGATCATTTAGACCAACCCACTTGCCATGGGCAGGGACATCTTTCACTAGATCAGGTTGCTCAAAGCCCTGTCCAACCTGACCTTGAACACTTCTTGCCATCCACAGCTTCTCTGGGCAACCTGTTCCAGTGTCTTGCTACCCTCATAATAGAAAATTTCTTTTTATGCAGTCCAGGATACGATTAGCTTTCTGGGCTGCAAGAGCACATTGCCAGCTAATGCCCAATTTTTCATCCACTGGTATCCCCAAGTCCTTCTCAGCAGGACTACTCTCAATCCATTCATCCTCCAGTCTGCTTTGGTCTTGGGGATCGCCCCGGCCCAGGTGCAGTGCCTTGCACTTGGCCTTGTTGAACTTCATGAGGTTTGCATGGGCCCACTCCTCAAGCCTGCCAGGGTACCTCTGGATGTGGCCTCCCTTCCCTCAAGCAAATCACCTGCACCTCTCAGCTTGGTGTCATCTGCAAACTTGCTGAGGGTGCACTCAATCCTACTGTCTATGTCGATGAAGATATTAAATAGTACTGGTCCCAGTACAGACCCTTGAGTGACATCACTCATTACTGGTTTCCACTTGGATATGGAGTTGGATTATTAACTCTTTGGACATAACCATCCAGCAATTCCTTATCCATCTAACAGTCATCCATCAAACCCGTATCTCTCCAGTTTAGTGGCAAGAATGTTGTGGAGGACCATATCAAGGGCCTTACAGAAGTCCAGGTAGATGACATCCTGTAGTTCCTCCTGTGTCCACTGATGCAGACATTCCATTGCAGAAGGCCACCGGATTAGTCAGGTCTCAGGTGCTTCAATTTTATTACCGTACATAAAATGTTCTTTTCTTCCACATTTCTACTTTGCCTCCTGCCTACAACCTCAAGAAAAGGTTGGAGCTTGAAGTGCAGAGTGAAGCTTTATGGCCTTGATTTTGGAAGAGCTCAGATTAGACAGTTTTCAATTATTTCTTCTAGAACTGAACAGACACTGGTAAGCTCTCTGTCTTTTATTTTCTTTTAGCTTTTTTTCTAATATTACAGGATCTACTGTGATAAATACTGTTTTTTCTGGTCTGAATAATAGGACAGCGTTTCCAATAGCGATTGGTCCTGTTCAGTCAGAGAAGAATTGGAAATGCAGAGATGGATGGAGTTCCCTGCTGGGTTTGAGTGTTCACAGGTAAACGGTATCTTGGAGAATGCTGTGCTTTTGTCTGACACCAAGACTTGCTGCTAAGGTTCAGATTTGGAGTGTGACAATTTTAGGGGTGTGAGTAGTTGCATCTAAACAACAAAAGAAACCAGGAGCAGTTCCTTGGCTGTACAGCTAAGTGACACAGCGTGATTGACATCCAAGTGCCTAACCTGTCCTTTTCGTCTTTTTCCACAGGGTAGCTGTGGCCAGACTGTACCGAAGAGAGTTACTAAGATAAATTGCTCCATAGTTCTGCACCTGGGCACTGTCTGTGAGAGTGCTAGTTGTTGTGGGCCAGTGTGAAGGACAACTATGCTAACAAATAATTCGGATGATACTAGGTACTGTTCAAGCTTGTACCATGTCCCCGTTTTATTTATTTCTATAGTCAGCAAGACTGCTTTATAGCCTGAGAGTCTGTTTAATGTGAATGTGCAGGATGGATACAGCCTGAGCAATGTAGAGACTGATGTACCTAAAAGTTGGATTTAAGCTTAATGTGTCTGAAGCCTAAAACAGGGGTACAGAAGACCCATGTTCCAATAGCTGTGAAGTTTGCTAGATGCTCACAGTAACTCAGTGCCAGTGCCGCTCAGACTTTGCAGAGCCTTAGTTGGAGGCACCAGGTAGTCTGTGTTGCCGGATATGCCTTCGGTTTGTGTATGTACAGAAGACTGGGAGCTAGGGGCTAATATCTATGATTCATTGCTCATAGAAACAAACACTGACAGAGACAGACTAGAAAGAGTAAGAAAAGCATTATGTACTGAAACAAGATTCTTTTATTTCAGTGCAGTACAAAGAAATAGGAGTTACTTTGCTTTGAATGAAAGTACTGAAACTAAAAAATGAAGCAGATGAAATACATTCGTGTAGTACTAGGAATCCTTGGATATCAAAGCAGTGAAAAGTGATAGTTATGATGCTGCAGCATTAAAATAAATATTTACATAGCTTTAAACTAATGCATTACTTCCTTGACTTAGTGTTATAGCATTGGTGACTTAGTTTCCAGCAGTATAAGATACTACCACTGACAATGTTGTCTTAGCCATCAGTCTTACGGCCAGTGATTTCCTTACATTTAAAATGCACTGGTACAGCGGCAACACTCTGTACCAAGCCACCTCTCCAAAACCGCAGTAAACCCAAAGTCAGCCTCTTTTTTCTTTTTTCTTCCAAAAGAATGAATCTGCTCAATTCTGTTAATACGTTGAACTTTGGTTACGTATAGTAACACTGTAAAACAGTGGGCCCAGTTCACAAGTAACATGAACTCATTGTATTAAGGTGATGAGAAATTATTGTTTAAAGAAAAAAAAAAAGATTGCTACATTGTCATCCTGCAGCACCAAACACAATAGCTGCTCAGTTTTGGACTTTTTCAATTAGAGCACTATTTTTCAACTTGAATTAGAACAGGCCATCTGTTTTCCTAGTAAATGTAGATGAGTTGTATTTTCAAAGGTATCAAAACACACTGACATACATAGTGGTTTGCAGTAGAGTCAATAGCCCCATTTACAGACTCAGTGATTTTATTTTTTTTTTTTTTTTTTTTTTTTTAGTAAGTAAACATTAATTACACAGGTATTGCTGTGAACCAAGCCCATGGTCTAAAGGAAGCACGTTTCTTGCCAAATTAAAGTCTTTACATAAGAACATGTTTATATAATGGATTTGAATAGCTGCTGTGTAAGTTACTAAAATCATGTGTCTTCCTGCTTGCGCTTTGTACCAACACAAAAAATGGATAAACATGCAGTAAAATGTAGCATCATTTAGAAAATAATGTGTAAAAAAACAAAAACAAAAACAAAAAACCAAAAACAAACAAAAAAAACCCAACACAAAAACCCCCAAACCAAACAAAACAAAAAACCAACCCCCCCTCCAAAAAAAACCCCAAAACATTCAGTATCTTATATTAAAGCATTTACACTGCATAGGCATTCATATAAGGATATAGTATAATAAAACTCATCAAATATACAAGCATGCAGCAGTTGCCTTATATTCACAGTTCTAGAAATGACCACACATTGATTTCCTCAAATATAAATTGGATTATCCAAAATAGATTTTGCAGCCACTTGCTTTTGCAGTGGCAAACTACGTTCTTGTGTGCATTGCAGATACTGACCTATATAACAGGCCTAAGCTATGCTGCTGTATTGTACACATCTGTGATAAATACTGTGTTTTGAAATAGGAAGGATAATGAGAAGTTATCCATACTTCTCATAGTAGAACTTGGAGACTACGCAGTGCTTGAATTGAACAAAATATATAAGCATATTTATTATATTCTCCTTAGAGAGTAACACTGCAACCTTGCCACATATCTAGCTACTGCATAAGCTGGCCATGCAGTTTTCAAAATAAGTTTAGACAGATTTTGCTATTTGATACTTTATTCCATCAGAAGAGGTATAGTAGTAAACTTACATAGTACATATCCTTTTTGCTCTGCAAACTTTACAAAGGACTCCTGCTACTTTTAGACTGTGTAGGGAAATACAATGCAGTGATAAAGTCACACTCGGAAATTTAAAACATGTTTGCAGAGATGTCTTCTTTCTTCATTTACTCTTTGAAGGTGGTGGTGTTATATACGATGGTGAGCTTGGACCATCTTAACTGTCACAGGATGACAGTACCCAGATTAGACCCCCTCTGTGGCCGAATGCCACCTGGAGGGTAAAATTGAGGTCATGTGGCTTGAAGTTGTCTGTGGTTTTGACTTGCTCATTATTGCCTAGCTTGGCAGGTTAACCTGGCATGTGATTCCAGGACAACAGCAGACAAAATACCTGGAGGCAAGGCTTGTGTTAGTTGTGCAAGGTTTGCAAAATTGGGCTCTAGATCCTGATACAGGTTTTGCGTGTGCCAAGGCGAAATCGGATTGAGGAGTATGACTTAAAACCCTTTCCCCGTCCAGGTATTTTTCCAGTAGTGCCTGCATTCTGCTTTTGCCCTGACTCCCCTTATCTTCATACATAGTAATTTGTATGTCTTTAAACAACATGTGCGTGTACGTCCTTCTTCTGAGCACTTCAGGGAAAGCTAGTGGAAGTAACCTTGTAGGATGTTACAGCACCAACAATGCAAGTTGCAGGGATTCATCCCTGTGTACAAAGCAGCAAGGGATTCAGAAACAGCATGTAGGAAGTAGCTTTAAAAGGAAAAAGACAAGAGGCAGAGGGGGAGATAATGGAAACATTTGCCAATGAAAAAGGGGAGTGAGGAAAGGGAAGAGAGAATTGGGGCAGTGGTTGCTGTTCTCTCTGTTTTTAAAAAAAAAAAAAAAAGTATAATCCTCTCTGGAATGTTTAGTTCAGAGCGAAGCATTGCCCTTTGTTTTTTTAAAAAGCGAGCTTTGGCACACATGTAATGTGGGACTGAAAAGGCAAGTAGATGGCTTTGGTATATGTGCTATCAGAAACTGTTACATTAATGTACTTCTGTGCTGTGGCCAGGAGTTTACTTTTGTAGTTTGTTATTCTGAGTCTCTTTAATGTGTGCATGTTCCTATTTTCTAGTAAAGGATATGTGGCCCTTTCCAGAAAGAGCTGTACTATTTCCTGTCCTACTCTTAAGTAAGACTGACAACAGTGGAACAAGTCATTGTACTAGAGATGTCCTAAGCTCCTGTGGCACAGATACTCATTTTCCTTTGAGGATGTGTCTCTGTGCGTGTGTGTGTGGGGAGCCTCAGCTCTGCATTTAGAGTCCACATGTCCTTTTATCAGATTCCGAGATGGATATGGGGGCATCTGAATGCTTTTCTTGTATCAACTGGCACTTGGAAAGTGGGCTTACAGTTTATTTTAGTTGGCTTGCTTGCTGCCACAGATGTTGCTTTTCTGCCACTAAGATCTCTGTGGTGACATCTGAAGACATAAATGCTGTGAGAAGTGACTATTTTTTAATGATTATTTGGCAGTAGGGTCTGTATAAATATACACAGAACCCCATTTTCTTGCCTACCTTTTAAGTGGTATACATCCGTAGATGGACATAAGACTTTGAATGCTGAAACCTTTGTACAGCATATCAAAGCTACTAGTTCACAGATTCTTCACTGCATCTCTGTCATATTAAGAGCAGCAGTTTAGATGTGGGGACAGTCCACAAATGTAACAGCGTTTTGATTTATAAATTTCAACTTCATTAATCTGAGGTACTGCATTAGCCTCTCATTCTTCTTCCAATTCTCATTTATTTTTTTAAATGTTGGCAAAAATGAGAATGCGTTCTGGTTTTGATCCTGATTTCTTATGCATTTTAATACTTGTACTGGGTTCTTTGGGTTCCTCACTGAATCTGCAATTCATCTTTTCTTTCCACAGGGAAAACTCTTAAAATCTAGTTTGGAAGAGTCTTTGAAGAATCTAGAGATTGTTAAAAGCAGATGTCACAGCTGTCTTGAGTATAGCGAGAAGGAGGAAGAGGAACTCTCCTGAGAAGCCTGACAGTTTGCAAGAAAGAAGTTGGTACTAAGCTGTGAGCCCCAAGTTCCCACAGGTATGCACCACCTTCTGAGAATTAATAGAAGTTGGATGTGTAAGATCTTTGCTTTTTTTAGAGACCTTATCAGCTCTATTTCTAGTAGCAAACTGGACTATTCCTTGAACAGAGGAGGCAGTGCATTTTCCATTTTTACCTGCCTTCTCCACCCCTCTTACAAAGTGAAGAAATTAATTCAACTCCTAAAGACAAGGGGCATTTGACCTCTCACCTTTTCATGCTAAATAAAGTTAGCTGCACATTTCGGTCATTACAAATCTGGTTGTATGGTAAAGAATGGTTTACATTAGAATAAAATGAGGCCACCATAAGAGGTATTTATATCACCAGAAGAACCTCTACCTCGTTTAAAGTTTGCCAAACATTCTTCCCCTGCCCCTCAATCTCTTCTTCCAGATTTTGCATGTGTGTCTCTCCAGGTGAAGAATTATGTGAGGCACTTGGAATTACGTGTTTGACCTCCTTTATTATGTTTTCTCTAGTATCGCATTAGGTGAGTGATCTCTCAAAGGGCAGAAGGATGTTGAGCAGCCAGCAGTTTTCAGAAGCAGCAGGTAACTAAAAATATTTTGTTTCCTTTGCTCCTCAGGCAATGACAAGTAAAAACCTGGACTGGGTTGCTGAAGACGTATTAGACACTGAGAGGACAAGTGAGATTAGGAGAATAGCCCTCTGACCTTTAGAAAGAAACAGCTGTCACTTCCAGAAGCATCCTGCTTTGCTGTCAAGTTTCAAGAAAAACATTGAATACAGGTACAGCGTCATTTGAAGAAATACAAATAAGGAATAATGTGGAGTAATTGAACACTGAGCAAATCCACTTGAAAACACTTGTTAGCAAGTCAGTCAATAAAATGTTCCACACACTTCCATTTGAGGAGCTTCTTACTTTATGTGTTATATGCTGTCTTGCTTAGACAATGCTATGTAATGGTGCATGCCTTTAATCTTTAACATAAAGATTCCTTCCCCAGTAAAATCCACATTAAGTACCTCAAAGTTACTTTTGGAAATAATTCCAGCTTCTAAGTAATTTATGAACTTTATGTAGTTAGCACTTTTGGGGGGGCATACTTTTTTTCACTTGAGTGTGATTAATTTGTTAAAGTTGATTGCCTGATACTTGTGCTTGGTTTTCACCAGTTTATTAGTAGTTAAGAATGGTATCTGACTTGACTGTATTTGTATATTGAGAGAACACATGCAAATGCTGCATATGATGTGAAATTTTCAGGTGTGTGCTATGTTGTAAATCCTTGCTTATATAGCACTAGAAACTTCTAATGTGCAAGGAAGAGCCCCATTTCAAATACTGCTTTACTATTCAGTACCTACTACGTAGAAATTGATGAGCTTTTATTCATGCTGATTTCTTTCTGTTAAGCATAAGTTTGTAATTGTTAGAGGTTCCCTCCTCATTCTGAAAACAATCACGGGAGTTCACTCATATGAAGAAGAGAAATACAGGATTTTGCAGGGAAAGGAACAAAATGAGAACATAGCCCAGAGCTTTTAGGCCAGCACCCAGTCCTTTAACTCGGTCTGATTCAAGTTGGTTTGCCTCTGTAGCTATTTTCGCCCCTTCCTCTCTACTCTAATTTTATGCTGTTGCAGGAGGGACAGATATTACTGTGTGAGACGCAGTGCCCACTATGTGTTCATGCAACACCATCATGATACATGTAATTTGTATTATTCACGTTTGTGGCCATGCAACATGAAGGAGCGCAAAATAATCCTCTGGAGTGCTACAGTTGTCAGCCATTTTGTTATATTTTGTTCTGTTCTGTAGCCTGAATCCAGCCATCAACTTTATTTCTGTTCTTAAAGGGAAAATTATCATGTTCATTTTACAGGATTAAAAAGATTTATTGGGTCTTCCTGTAAAACTGCAGTGTAGAATTTGTTGTGAACAAAATAGAGCTGACTCCATTGACTATAGCAGAATAATTTGCAGCCAGAATTGAATTGTGCTCTTAAAATCTAATTTTAACAAGGTTTTCAGAAATAGGCCGCAGTAGCTTGATTTTTGTTCTACCTGTATTTTGAATTTTAGGGAAAACCTAACCTTAGAGTGTTAATGCAGTTGTAGCATACGGATATGGAATAGAAATGTGTTTTCATGGAAACCCAATTTAAGTTACTGTGTTGAACCACTCAACACAGCTGGATTCTTCATTCAGATTCTCTGTAAATTCCTGATCTCAACATAATTCAAACACACAATTCTCGCAGACTTTTTCTTTGAAGCCCTTGCAGGACTAATCCAAATAGGAGGTGCAATAGAAAGCTCCACTGTATTATAAGACTGGAGTTTATCTAATGACTTCAGCATCCACAGAGTGTAAATCACATGAGTTCTTTTCTTGTCTAAACTATTTTGAACAAGGTCTCTTTTACATGCTAGTTTGGCAAGCTTCTAAGGCATTTGTGCAAAGTGATGATGCAAGAGCAACCTGATTCAACACTGAGAAATTCATAAATAACATCCAGCAGTAATTAAAGAGAAAAACTACAGCTAAGAAAAGCAATCACCCTACAGTATCAGTTGAGCTACTATACTCTGCAGTGTCAAAAGTGGAATATGTTTACTGGTGCCTTCAACTCAGGAGGTATCGTTGTGAATTTTAAATATACCAAGGATTCATTCTGATTTTTACATAGATCGAATTGGATTAACAGTGATTAAAAACCCATGAATATATATGTAGAGAAAGGATAAGAGTGGAAGAAAAACCACAGTGCCAGAAATTACCATCTGGAAACATACTATACATGTAGCCAGTATTTTTGTATTAAAATGAAGTTAACCTTGAAGTCCAAAATGGTTTTAAGATAACTTAGCATGCTCTATAAGGCCATTCTCAGGAGTCAAGTGCATGATATTCAAGATGGGGATATTTATAAAGGACTTCAGTTTGAAGAACTGGAATAGCCAGCTGATGTCTTTACCATCTTGATGAGAAAGTCTGTGCTATTTTCAGTAAGTACACACTAAAGTCACAAAAAAACCCTATAAATTCTTTGTCTGGATTTCTCCTTAGATTAGGGTTAAATGGCAGGTAACGTTCACACAGAGCTTAGTTGTTCAGTTTTTATGTATGCAAAACTCAACAAAGTAGCAGAATTTAGGTAGCTGGTAGTATAGCAAATAATGGGTATGTCTTAAAAGTAGCATTCTGAGGCTTTTTTACTAGTTTAGCAAGCTCTCCTCTGAACGACCTGCAGAGCCTGGATTTACCAGAAGGAACACTTGGCCCTGTATTGTGTAAAACTTTGTTCAGCACAGCCTCAAAAGTCAGTTCAAAGATGCTTTTTTTTTGAAAAAGGTGAGCAGGAAAAAACTGGACAAAAATTTAGTTCCTATCAGGGTACAGCTGTGGTTGTTCTGCTGTGGCACACAATCCATGCTTTTCTGGTCTTCAAAGAGAAGGTGAGAGTAGTTGTGGATACTAGTTCATGCTTCAGGCAGAAAAAAGTGGTAGCTGGCCCAAAGCAGCTTGAGACTTACATGTGAGATTTGTAAAGTGGCCACTGTGTTGTGTTCTTCACCCTGTGGCTACAGGAATTTTTGTGGTTATGCTTTTGATATCAGCCAGATGTTGGGGGAATTCACATTTTATTTATTTTTACACCTTGGCAGGACACAATAATTCAGCTGTGTTGTGGATTAGTTGATAATGAAGACAGGAATAATTTGTGAAATTTAGTTCTAGAACAGGGCTTGGCTAAAAATGCTCAGGATTAGATGTGCTTTTGGTTTGGACCAACATCTTTCACTCATTTTTTGTCTTTTTGTGACTCTAGTTTTAGGTACTAACCTGTAAACATCACAATATGTAGTCTTACTTAGGAAGTTCGCTGTATGCCTCAGTAGTAGATACAAGATCTTTAGCAGGACTTCACATGAGGAACAGTTAAACAAAAGCTTGTATGAATAAGGCACTAGTAAATGTTTGCAGCAAACAACAATTACAGTCTATACTTTAAGAATAAAGCCGTTCTGTTTAGGAAATTGCCTTTAATATGACAGAGTTACCAATGCCAGTTAGAAGGGGCTTAGATAAAGTGCATCTTTTGGATTATGTCTGTGAGGTCTGTGAGAAACCACTGAATGCAAATCCCTCTTAAGTTTGGAAATAGCCTGTGCAATGGTGATACTCAGGAGAGCTAAAGGAAGATGAAACTGGTCTAGATTCTGATCCCTGCTAAACCAACGTGAAATCACTGTAATGGATTTGCTCCAGATTTATTTACGTTGGTAGAAGGATCTGAAGCCAGAATTGAGGCTGCTGTGGCAAATCTAGTTAAACAGGAACAGTGCAAACCCAAAACAAATAATTGGGTATAATTGCCTTAAACAGCCTCAAAGAAGAATCTGGTATTTTTAATTTCCTGCTTGCTGAAGTCCAAGGATGCACTTTGTCTTTTTGTGAATGTAACAGACCAAAGCCTTCTGTACTACTTTGGAGCTGCTGCCATTCTAAACAGTTACTAAAATATCAATCCATACTTTATACCAAATGAAACTCGAGTCTGCCAGTCTGTTTGTAGGATGGCTGGTTACTATTTTGCATTAAAAGTTGTTCAAAAAACCCCAAACTCTTCCATTCATAAAACCAGAACATACTGCCACTTTTAAAATGTACTTTTACGTATCAGCTCTTTTGGGGGGGGTCACTGAAGCACCAGAATTTGTTTATCAAGTCAGTAAGAATGCATCTGTAAACTAATGGATCTGGTTAATATTCATGATTGTATTTCCCTAGGATTTGTCCAGTAAAACTACTACGTCTGAATCATTCATTTGGTATACTAAATGGAAGGTCAGTGGTAACTCCACAGTCTGATTTAATCACTAAGTCCTGCTTTGTAAACAGACAGCTTAGCTCTATCATCTGACAAATTTCTGTTCCACTCAGATCCTCCATTATTTGTACAAGATGTCATTTAAAAAACTTTTCACGTGTTTCTAGTATTCAGAGGGAAAAAAAATCACATTGATTCATTCTTGTATATTATTGCCATCAGGTGCTACAACAATTAACAACTCTGGACAGTGGGGTTTTTTTGTTTGCTTGGGGTTTTTGTATCTTATGTAAGGACTTGATATTAAGTTTATCTCAAGCTTTAAGATCACCCATCTGTGGGGACCTCAGAAGCTTTACAAATATCTCAATCAGCTTTTAAAAATGTGGGGTTTTTGTTTGTTTGGTTTGGGTTTTTTTTAGCTTTGATTCATAAGACTAAATTCATTGGTGGTATAACTTGGCTGAATTTTTCACCAGAAATTAATCTGGGCTAGTATTTATTTCTTAAACAAAACAAAAAAACCCAACAAGTAAATTAAGTGCTGGGGATCTCTCTCCCATACTTGCTATACATATTCTAAATTATATACAGAAGGAAGAAAATACAGAAAATTCTCTTCACAAAGATCTTTTTCCTTCATAGCAACTCAGGAAACTCTATTTAGATATGTTTCCTGTATGAATGTCAGAATATATGCTTTTCTCTGTGTGTGGAGGCTAATAAATGGCATGTATTTATCTGAATAATAGAAAATGTTAATAAGCATTAGAGCTGTGCAGAATCCTTTCTGTAAAAGTTGATAACTTTAAAAATTTGTTATGTCATTTTCAGTAAGATGATGTAAATCTTGGCAATTGCAAAAGAAACAAACATTCTTTGTCAAAAGTGTGCCTTTTGTGGTCATAACTAGTTTTGTGGTGTCTCTCTAGCTGGCAATTTGAAGTTGTGCATATGTTACCTTATTAGAATTTCCTCAGCTGTGCTTACTTTAAAATAAATTTGAACTTTTTTTTTAACCTTCTGAATGAAACCTGTGTTTTGAAAGTCAAGGTGGGTTTTTAACTTGTTCTTAAGATTAAAATAGTACATTGGGACATGACTGGTTTTCCTTCCCTTTTTGTCCACTGCTTTCAAAGTGTGCCTTCAGTAACATACAGCCAGGTGAGAAAAGTCTACATTTTGGAAAAAGTTCTGTGAATATTTAACAAAATGCAGAGCACAGTTTGCTTTCATGGCTGTATTTCTTCAACAGAAGCAGAGGGATAGTAATGAAATATTTTTATTATGAAACTAAGCTATTACAGCTCTGGAGAAAAAATCTGTCATCAAATACTTATATGTATTTTTTTAAAGAGCAAAGTCACACTTTTACAGAACAGTTGCTTCTTGGTGCAACTGAGTTGTGTTTTTAGAGGCACGCTATTAACACCAACTGAAACTGTGGCCTAAATGAAGGCATTCATGTTTCTGTTTGTGCTGATGTAGTCGCCTATATGGATGACATTTTAACAAAAAATGCCATTTCACAATTTTTTTTTTAAGTGAAAGTTAGGAAAGAAAACACTTCCAGGTGTAAAATCAAACAAAATGACTATATGATCATTTAACAATTATTGCATGATTTTGCATGACCCTTGACCTTCCTAAAAAGCAGTATTTGATTTTTATGTATGTATTGGTTTGATAGTGAGTCATCATGCAACTGCTGACTTGCACTTGATAAATATTTAACTTGGGGAAGAAATTTTCTTGAGATTACAAAAAAAAAAAGAAGAAAAATAAGTCCTAGGCCTTTGCTATTAATCCAAAGATTTTCATTGTTAGATGAAACATGTATAATTGGAAATAACTCTTATGTTGAAAGGAATCCACATTATTTTGATAAAAAAATCCATTTATCTGAGAGGCTTTAAGGATTATGACAAATTTGAGGTCCACCCCAATCCCTCAAAACCTTCTCATACTTTTAGGAGATGAATGAATTATCAGTCATGTAACTCTGATGTATTTTAAGGCTAGTTAGAAGACATGGAAGAGTGATACTCAAACTGAATGCTCAAAACTAGGAAGTATTTGCATGACTGGGTATTTATTTATTTAAAGGGAAGGATTTATATGTGTGAAAGTTTGTTTATTCCTTTATGTTTTCTAATACAGTAAACCTACCATCTACCTGTATGTCAATAATAACTGATCTTAGAATGCCATTTCATAGCTTGAATCTTGGTTTTGCCTCAAGGTTCGTTCTAGCCAGGATGGCAATTAGGGGAAGTCCTAAAACTGAAACAGAAAAATTGACACATGCTGTTAAATTCAAACACAGAACATTAAAATTAACATGGAAGCAGAAATGACATTCAGTGTCAGAAGTAGCAAACTTGAAAGTCTTAAATAATTCAATATAGAGAATATAGTTTAGACAGTTTTTATATAAGTGTGCTTTTTCCTAAAAACACCCCCCCCAAACCAAACGGTTTTTTTTGCTTTTTCTTTAAGTAAGTCTTTTGTCTATAAATATGAAAGAGAGCTACACCCCAACGTAATTCTTCATTGCCATACTAAACAGTAAAATAGTCTTTCTAATTCACATTGCTCATGGCAGTCTTATTTGATGTTGCTTTATTAAGTTTGTGATTAAAGCAGTTTGGGATTTTTGTTGGCTGTAAACTTTTGGCATAATGTGAATACCAGTCCCTTTCAAAAACAGCCTTGAGTTGCTTAATGATGCTTGTGCTGTTCCCCGCGTCTGCTTGGTTGATAACAAGGCCAGCTCCAGCATTCTGCGTAAAAGCATTTCCTACCCAATCAAAATTACCTACAAGTAAAGGCAGGAATATACAATGAGTTTCTAACATTAGAAAAAAAAAAAAAAACCCACCCCAAAACCAAACAAAAAGGCAATCTCCCTACAGGCAATCCAGTGTGATAGAGTATCGTTTTCCCCAGTGCCTACCTGGGCAGAGACAGAAATAAGTTTTCTATACTAGTGGGAAGGAAAAAACTCCCATTACATACCAGTGTGTAGTGCAGATAATTTCTGGAAGTTCAGCAGCTCTAATCCTTCATAAGTGAAAACAGGTTCTTTTATTTATTCAAAACTAACTTGCTCTTCCTTTTGCATATATTGTATTATTACTCCATTTACTTTCCTCATCAGCCTTCTCAGTGCCCAGAATGAAAATATTTTTTGGCTGTATAAACAATTTAAAGTAGATGGGATGGAGAGTGGTTGCTCCATAGTGCTGAGCCAAACCAATGGATCTTTTACAGGTTACCCATTGATAGATACTATTTCAGGAAAGAAAAACAGGTTTTACTGCTTTATGCCAGTTATTACTACCTTTGTTGAAATCTAAGATAATGAATGAGCATTTCAAATCCTGCTGATCGCAAGGCAAAGAGGGTAATTGGATTAATGGAAAACAGGTAAACCAAGTGTTTCAGTTATTTATTTTTATTTCACTAGAACTAGTAACTATTTAAGTTAAGTTGTACATTCATAACACATGCAGTATTTTGGAGAAAAAATGCTCTTACTAGAGGTCATCTTTTAAAACAACATATGAACATAGAAAAAACAGGAAGGTATCCAAGAAATGTATACCCTTTCTTTCAGCGTCATTTCAGCAGGAAGTGTTAAGAATTCTAAAATTGTCAAGGATGGTAAATTGAAGCCTCATCATAAGGGACGTTTCTTCCTGTGCTTTCAAGTAAAAGATAATTGGGTCCTTAACATGCATTTGTGTTACTTTCACACAGCTTTGATTATTTCTTTTTTTGATTTATATATGTCTAAGGATGTAAGGACAATAGGAAAGAAAAAAACCAACTTGTGTACACAGCATGGATTTTTAGCCAAGTTACATGTTACTGAAATTTGAACTGGCTGGTGGAAGAAATTTAAAATGGAGTAAAAAAATTATTGGGGGGCAGGGGACTCATAAAACATTTGGGAGACAAGAGAAGAATAAGCTACACTATTTGAAGTGAAAAATAAGATTTGGATAGGTTAAGGGAGGTGTCTGTGTTCAGAGCCCATCAAGGTGAGCTTTTCAGAGTAGCTCGTGGTTGTATGTCTACACTGCTTGTGATTTTCCATTCTTCATGTGTGCATGTGCATGCTTCTGAGTTGCAGCCTCTGCCCTCCCTCACTGCCTCTGCAATCACTGGCTTTAAGCCCTTTGCAGTAAGTCAGGGTGAGGAAGTAAGCAACTAAAGCATCAAGCTGCAGCATATTAGAATGCATGTTTTCTCTCTTTATAAAATCTGATGAGTTACTTTTTAATTCAGTAGCAGTTTCTTGATCCTGCAGCTTGCACAGCTCAAGCAGCTAGATTTTTTTTTTTTTTTAAAAGGTAGTTTTTAGACTGCATTCAGTGAGCATTTGACTGATAATGAACTTTTGCTAGGAGCCATATAGTGAATTTACTTAAATGCACCTTCAACCCAAAATACCAATTAGATATGTACCTAATGTTAGGAAGGTGTCTGAAATGTCATTAGAGTAAATGGAATAAGACTTCAGAAGATGAAGATGAAAGGCATTTATACAGTTTTTACCAGGATTGACCACAGCTTTAGTAATAACATGGGAGGAAATGGAGAATAGTCCATCTTCATTGGATTGCAGAAACAAGAGCTTATGTTAATAATCCAATTTATTCCTACTTCATAACATGTGCTGTATTTGTGTTTTCAGTCTGTTTTTAAATACTGAAAGAATGTTGCTTTTGCAAAACTGATTCATAGATTTAAAAAAAAAAGTTTTTAAATGAGAAGAGGCTCAAAGCTCAGTTTTCATCTAGGTTCCCAAAGAAATGAACAATTATTTTAACTTAAGCATATCAGCTGTAGATTCCTTGTTTACAAATCGGTGTTATTTCAGGCTTTTGGCTAGAAACTAGAGTTTCTTGAGATGTGGTTACTTACCAATGTATGCAGCTCCATCAGTCACCATATATTTGTTACGATTTAATTTGGGAAGGGAAGTATTCTTCTGTTCTTTAAGAAAGCATGCACTCTCTTCCTCAAGGTCAAAGAATTTCTGCCATAAAATAGAATGGAGTGCAGATTAATGAGAACTGTTCTATAATGGACAGAAAAAATATGGTCTGTTCTTTATTGAAAATGAGTTAGTGCTACAGAAAAGAGAACTTGAGTTTTTATAGCCAAGCATTAATTTTAATAAAACACAGCACATTGTATTTCTTACTAAATTCTCATAGTTTGTGATACTATGCCTTGGCATTCTGAACTGTACCAACTATATGGCTACTGCATACTAAAAGCAATACAGTGCCAAGTAGTAAAGGCTATGAAATGAACATTCTTCCCCCCCCCCCCCCCCCCCCCCAATCTTCATGTGCTGCATGGTAAGAGCCAGGAATTTTTCTTCAGATAATTTCCTCATTCATCAAGGGACATTGGGGTTTGAAGTCTGCTTCAGGATCCGGATTGGCAAGCATATCAACAGCTGAATTAATATCTTTGTATTACACATTGCATAGTTTCCAACAGGAAACTTGCTGATTTCAGAAACTTAGAAACTTCTCAGGATTAAATCTGATCTGGAGAGGTCAAATTTACCAGACAACAACAGGAAAGTGCTTCTGTTTCACCCTAAAGGTGAAGTCTAAGTTAGATTTTTTTGGGTTTTTTTTGTTTTTTGTTTTTTTTTTTTTTTTTTAATTTATTTTGGAGCCACATGAATTCCTTGTCTGCATTGGTGCAAGACAAAAATGAGATTTTCAGTACAAATCTGAACATTGTTTGTTTCATCAAGGAAACTAATAGCTAGACACACATTCCAAAACCAGAAGTAGAGAATAAGATGATGGAGAAGTTAAATATTTACTGCACGACTGGGAAACTTTGATTGAGGTGATGGTGTAGATCCTCAGAACAAACCTAATTCACAGTATATTACTGGTGAAAGTAGCTGGCTATACATTGCACCCACTTAAGACATTGAAAAATAGTATTTAAAAAAACCCACCCCAAAACTCCTTGATCGTTTTTGCGGGTCTGTTTTCCGTAATGCAAAATTCATCTCTTGAACTAGTGATCTTTTTGATACAAACCTTGAATGAATCCTTTTAGGTTAGGGAGACGTCTTTCAGAATAACCTTACAACTTTGAAAACTCAACTGTAAAATACTATATTTGTTATTGAGATGTAGTGATCTCTGTGGTAGACTACATCATCAGTTTGCTTAAATCAAATCAGGGTGTACACATAGCACACAGGCAGTTAGTTTTATAAAGCATTCTTTACCCAGCTGATGATGTAGGTAGGTTTCAAGCTGGTTTGCAGTAAACTGCTTGACTATTGCAAAATGTGTTGTTACTGATTACCAAGAACGCCAGCTTTAGGTTTTATACCACTGGTTTCTTCAGAACTGCATATAAATACTCATTCAAAAAATCTCTCTTCTTAATCATCAGTCTTGATCATTACAGTTTGGTTTTCCTTGGAGAACTCAAGTTCTGAACAGGCTTATCTGCAATTGGTATTACCAAACCTAATGGAAATTATTTATTTGCAGACAGAAAGGCAGAGTAGCCCAGAGACTGCTGTTTATCTAACACTTTATG
This sequence comes from Aquila chrysaetos chrysaetos, assembly GCF_900496995.4. Lineage (NCBI taxonomy): Eukaryota > Metazoa > Chordata > Aves > Accipitriformes > Accipitridae > Aquila > Aquila chrysaetos. Next base: position 27,620,706 of record NC_044016.1, on the reverse strand, counting down.
CTGTGGACTCTGTCAGAATCTCTCTCTTCCCCACTGGAAAATATACTGGGGTAAATTTTATGTTGTCAGAGGTTGTACCAAAACTGCTTGGAAGAACTCTGTAAAATACAAGGCTAATTCAGGGTCCTGCTGATTCAAGCATTGAGGAGACTCTCTGTTCTTGGACTGACGCACCCCCTCCCCACAATGATGAAAGTTTATTAGAACTGAAGCAGGTTTTTAGTGCATTAGAAACAAAATTCAAAGAGTTTGCGTATTTTCAGTGCCCAAATACTGGATGGTACTGTGGCACAGTTTTACGATCAATAACTATCACAAAGTTGTTTCCTTAAACAGTCTCTGAATTTCGTATGTTGCTGCATGCTTACTTACCTGTATGTGCCATTGTTATCTTCCACAGCTTAATTTTTGCAATGAGTTCAAATACTAGCAAAATTCCAAAGATAGTTTTTTTTTAATTTAAAACCAAGCACAACTACCCAAACTGTTTGAGTGATTGCTTTATAAAGGGCATTAAAAAAGATTATTCTGTGTAAAACTGTAGTATCTGTCCTTTAAATGAGATTCATGTTGTATATTCACATCTAACTAAGCTGCATGGAGAAATCATACTTTCAATTACAGATTTTTAACATCACTAACAATTACAGCATTACACTTTTAAAAAATTAGAACAAACCATCTTAGCAGCTATAAAGGAAAGTTTACTAGATATTAGGGGTTAGTTCTTAGCCAACATCAAGACTGCAAGCGTGTGCCTGAGGAGCTGCTCCACAAGCACGCACCCACACAGAGAGTATGTACTTAACAAGCTAGAGATGGATCTGAATCTTTCTGAACAGGTCTTGAATTTTTGGATAAAGCCAGAAGAAAATGGTCATGTTTTCCCTGGTGCAACAAAACAGGAACAGAGACAGTTAGCAGCCGGAGGATGCCCATCAAGGGTACTGGCAGTAACTTTTCACAGGGATGTGGAAGATACTGTGTGACTAACACTAATATTGTAGGGAATAGTCTAAAACTGGCAAATGGGTAAAGTATTGAATGCTAGGAAACAAAACATAACACCCTATCTTCTTCCTAATGTTATGAGATGAAGCAAAAAGTTACATACCTTGATGTAAAAATAGCCAAGCACAGTAATCGTGTAAGCTTAGAGTTGTCAAATTGAGATAGATTCAGCAGATATGCTGAATTGAAAAAATCATACATAGTGTTCTGTTTGTATAATAACTTTGTAAGAGAGAAAATTTCAGATTCAGGCAGGAAAAGATAGAAGGCTTGAAAATGTAATGTGTTCTCCAGCAACAGCAGAGAAGCCATTAAGTCCTTGACAATACAGATACCAGCAGGAAAACCCATCTGCCCTCACAAACAGAATACACGAATGGCGCTTACATGAGCAAGTGAACCAGCACTGGCATTAAGTAGCACCGCCTAACGTTCTCCAACGTGTGCCTTCAGCAGAAGTACTGTGTTAATAATACACCACCTTCTGCTAACATTTCATTAATCTTTTCCATCCTTATTTTAGGAGTTTAGAGCTTTAAAATTAAGTTAGTGCTTAGGAGCAAAGGTTTCATAGTCAATTCATGTAACACTCTGTTTACTTGTAGGGCATTTCTGGCTTTCTGAGAATTAGTGAAAGGTTCAGTTTTTCCTTCCTCTTACCTTAGCAGGAATATACCTGCACAACTCAAAAATAGATTCAGGTGGAGGCTCAAGAACAACTTGTGCTGTAGGTACACATCTGTCCCATGCCACTCATTCCTGGTCTGCAGTTGTCTAAAGATACTTTGTTCTAGTTCATGCTTTCTGTGGGCCCTTCAAAAACCTGCACCTTTCTCTGTTCAGCACTGCACCCAGCAGAGCTGGGCCCTTTTTACTGCTCCTTTGAGAGTTAGACTGAGCATTCTTGCACAGAAGACATATTTACATGGTCAAGCACACAAAACTTAAGGAGTACTGGAATTAAGGTCCCAAGAAGCACAATGGTGAGCTCTTCACCTTGACTTTACCCTTTATGATTCAAGCTTCAGTTTCATGACCACATGTGGTTCAGTGCATAGGACAGAGCTCCCTAAATGAGCAGTTTGGTATGCAGTTTCCTCCTTGACATTTGGCTGTGTGCTTACAGCATTTATTTAGTCCTCAAACAAAGCTTTTTCCACGTGACTTCTTCCCAGTGATCATTTCTTCAGAGTCCTTGTATTGAGTTTGAACTCTCAAAGCAGTTTCAGTTGAATGCAATAATTATTAATGCTGATCTGAACTGGACTCAGTGAAATGCTGAGGAATGCATAATGAGGGACTGACTAAGTGTTTTCTGACTGCATTGGTGATGTTAATTGCCCAGTATTATCAAAGTTTTATGGCAGAAAAGGAAAAAACCCTGCTTCTAGATAGAGCACACTTACAATTCAGTGTTCGCAACTAGGAAATCATGTCTTGCAGGCTCTGCCTTCCTGACCTCAATAGCAGAGTGAAAAATTACATGCACAGTGGTTGGTGGCTGGTTTTGATCAGGACACTGCTAGGCATAACAGGTTTGCAGTGCCTTGTTTCTAACTATATACTTGCAGTTAGGCAGCAATTTTCCAATAATTCAAAAGGTTTAAGTTTAATTTTTACCTTGTTAGCCTATTCCTTCTACCCCATACACACACGTAGTTCTGTTTCATTTTGATCCTGGCTAGAGCAGATGAATACAAAAGAAATGCAGTTTTAAAAAAAACAGTGCTCATCTGACATGATTTGTGAAGTAAAGGAGTGTTGTGGCGGAGCCTGTGGCACAGTTTCAGCCAAAATCAAGTAGATACTGGTATTACCCGTACCAAGGCTTATTTAAGGCAGTGACTTACCCGGTATGTGGAACACGTGATGACCAGCACAGAGGTAACTGAGGTGTGTTGTACCTTTACAACTATTTAAATCTGGGCCAGTCTCAGTTTTTTACTGGAAGTTGTATTTGTGTTTTCTAACTGCAGATATTCTAGCTAGACTATCTACCTAGAATAGATGTCTAGAAATATTTTTTTTTTTTCCTTTTAACATTTAGTTCTTGACAAGATGAATTCTGTACTAAAGATTTTACCTGTTGTAAATAGATGGAAGTGGATATCAGTATGTAGAGCATTAGATGCCACTTAAATAAAAAATAATTTTGAAGAAATAAACAGGATTTTGATGATAAATATGGAACAAGCTCGAAGATACTCAAAAATGAAGTGGCTTAAGCAGTGTCAGCCATGCATGGGGTTTTTGACTTAAAAAAACACACTTTATGCTGCTTCTTACCTAGGAAACTTGTAATAGCAGTGTACGTTACAACAAAAATCCCTATTTCTATATATGCATAAATAGCACTTAGTGTGCATAACACAAATAGTACTTGTTTCTACAATTGTTGTCAATTTTACGATTTTAAAAAGCCAAAGTGATTCAGTGGATTATCGATTCAAGTAGTCAAAATAATTTAGCAGATTATTTAAGACAGTTATCTGCAAAAAAAAACCCAAAAGAAATTGATCCAGCATGCCTCAATTTCATAAAAATTAAGTTTATCAAATTGAAAGTAGTACTTACCATGTACTCTGTTCTGTAATACAAATAACATATTTCTCACTTTCCTGTATTGCATGTCTAATGCAGTCACATAATGCTTGTTCTAGTCTTCACAATTCTGAATTTGTAGCCTGAATTTAATGTAAAATCTTCATTATTTTTTCTTGTACTTTGTACTTGACTAAAGTAAAAATAGATACTTACGCAGCTGAACACTAAGGTTACATGATTCCAGACTAAAACACATTTTAGTGCTGTCATATTTACCCCTACCAGCCAGTATAAACACGACATATGACTATGCTTCACTCCGTTAGCTTTGCTGTGAAAGACCAGATGTAGTGTTTTACACGGGCTGTCCACCACACAGACTGCCTTTTGGCATCAATCTATTTTTCTGTCTTAATTTCGACGTGTATTACTACTAGGAATACACTCAGTTCGTTATATTACATTTCCTATGTTATTTAATGAAATATAAAGGCTTTGATACTAAAACCACTTCTCAGTTGTGAAGCTTTCTTGATTTTTGGGGGGTGGGGGTGGGGAAATATCTTAGATTTCAAAGCAATATGGATTATACTTACAACTTTCAAGCTACAGCTTGGAACTTCAGTGCAAATAGCTTTCAGAGACGAAACAAAGTTAAAAGTAAGGGGATCTGTGTCTCTTGAGAAACTTATGAGAAGTCGTACTTTAATACTTCGTAAAACTAACGCTTCTCTGATCTTCCCGTCTAAATATGGCCAGTACCTGTGGAGAAAGAATACAATATATTCAGAGAACTTAAAAAAATTTCAGATTTTTATGCAGCCAAGTCTAGACATCATAGAGAAAACTAAACACATGTGAATTTCATGTTCTGTCTGTTGAAGGAATGCCGTTCGTATTCAAAGGGATTCTCACTAAACAGATCTGCCAGCAGATCCTCTTTTGTGTCATTCTCCCCTGCACCAAAACTGTCACTGTGAAGACAGTGATGTTGTGGATGGTTGAGCACATCTTCCATCTGTGTAGGTGCACCGAGAGCTGCCAAAACATTTGCACAAAATACAGGTACCTGCTCCGCCCATAGCTGGGAGAGTTACTCCTGTGTCAGTGCCTGTGGTGAGAGCAGTGGAGCTCTTGTGGTGCCAGGGAACCAGCAGAATGAGGTACAGCTAGAGGGTGCTTCTTACCCAGCCCAGAGGGAGGGACAAGAAGGATTTTCTGTTGGTTACGCAAGTAAGGAAACAGGAACACGGGATCTCTCCCTGACTGCCATCCTTTTTTTCCTCTGTACTGGGACCATACAGGCTGGGGACTGGAATGCCTTCTGTAATTTCTTGCTTGGGAAAACAAGAGCTGCAGCTCTGCAGGGTGCCTGCATCCTTCAGCAGCAGATGAATGATGGGTCATTCAAGGAGGATGCTACATTTTTTCCTGATAACGATTGCAGAAATTCTGCCATGAATGGGATGGTGGCTTCCATGGTACTATTCTCACAATCGCTAGTTAAGCTTTGTGTTTCTGACCTTTGGTGGGAGCAGGTCAGGACAGGGAGAATTAGGCAAAGAAAAATGCATGTTTTCTTTATTCCAGCAGCATCAAGGCATTTGGCCTAATGAAATCTGAGCTCTACAATGCCAGAAAATAACTTGCAAGCGAGAACTGGGAGCTGACAAGGTAGAGAAGCTGTGGCAGTGCCTTAAAAAAAGCCATGCCATAGGAAAAATGTTGAAGAATTCACACAGGTAGCTTCCCTGGATCTCTCTAATCCAGTAGATTTCTGAATTCTTCAGGCACGAGAACAAAGTAAGGAGGAGTATAGGAGATAGCATGAGCTGCAACACTGTAATGATTCTACATACTAAGATTCTTTCCAGCATAAACGAGAAAGGCGAGGGATGCATATTGTGAAACTGAGGTTCCTACAGCATTACCCATGATTCTTTCACTGATAGAGGCTGTACATAGTAAGTTTGTTGGAAAAACCCTCTTGTAGACTTGAAACAGCTTATGCTTGATATCAGTCAAATGATAGTTACTTTTTGAAAGATCTGAATAAAACAACTTTAATTATGCAAAACTGGAAAAAAGGACATAACCACATGTTTAGTTTGGCTTAACTGTGTTCAAATAAAGTGCATGGATGGAATGGCAAACTTTGCTAGATTCTCAGTTCATTATGAGTGTTATCAAGAGTCGGAGGGACCACTGGATACTTGCCTTGTGAGTTGGATGGTTTTATTACACTGTGGCTCCAGTTTTGGGTCATGCGTGCTTTTTAATGGCCCATACAAACAGGGTGTTTAAAAATTACTTGGTTTTGTTTGTTTTTAGAAACTCCCAGTTAACCAAAATGTAATATAATTCAAAGGTAATCCATGCTGAATTTGAAATTTTCATGTATATGTACATTTCAATAAAATAATAACATCTCCCACATTCTATATGAGAACTCATAACATATTATTTCTCTCTTAACACACACACACACACACACACTCTCATGTTGAATATCTATATGATACTTGTAAAATGCCAGTAGCTGTGGTATCAGTATAGTGAATATAATAGTGTAAGAAATAGGATTCATGTGTAAGCAGATTCTTGTATTCCTGGGTCCCAGTGACTTACAGATGGTCAGATTAGACAATTTCTGATCTCCTTCGATAGGCAGATCCAAAGCTTAGGACCCAGAACTGGAAATGTCTTCTTAGGTCCCAATTCTGCTCCCATTTAAGTCAATGGCAGAACTCTCACTGATTTCAATAAGAGCAGAATTGGGCCCCAAGAAATTGGTCCACAGTAGTAACTAATCTCCTGTGGGTTCATTTTCTCCAGCAAACCTTATTGGCATTATGATAACCTGCTAGTCCTGGACATGGACACTCACCGTTTAGCGTTGGTGTCAATGACGATCGGCAAGTAGTCCATGACAGCTATGTATACAAACTGTTTCGCATCATCAATAACACTGTATATAGCTTCAATATCCAGGACTCTGTCCTTTGGGCAGAAGAGTTTAGGTGAATTCTGTGAAAGGAAAAGTTCAAATATGGCATTTAAAATATGTGATTTATTTTCTCTTCCTCTCATTCTTCTTGAGATGGCAAGTAGTTTATTTTAGTAGAGAATATTAACTGATACCTTCAACTGTCCTGCTAGAATACTCAAATGTACAAAGGAGAGGTATTTGCTTAATTTCCCCTTGAAAGCCTCACCATTTAGATGTAACTGTAGGTAAAATGCAGAAGACACAAACTTCAAAACATCCACTGTCATCACAGAAGCTCTAGTTGAAGTTACATTTCAGAGAATTTTGTTCCAAAGAGTGCCAGGACTGGTTACTATTAGATGGAGTAATATCTGTGTTCTTGCCACATGAGCCTGATCCATCACTTGTGACCAGGAATTAAGTCTATTATGTCAGTTCTGTTTAAAGTTCCACACAAAGTCACCATTTGCTCAGTCACTGTCGCAGGGAGATGCTGCAGTTTTGCAAGAAACTTATCTCTAAAACCTAGCTTTAGGTATAAATGAACTCTGCCTGGTACTGAGCCGGTAAGCAGTAAGCCCAGATTTCAGCTTTTCTGCCTTGTATCTAGGGCTGTTGAATGTGTCAGTCAGCAAGGTGAAGCCAGCAGGAATCACCCATCTGTGGCAGAGGCCCAGGACTTTCTGCTCTCCTGCCTGAGCAGGGAGAGAGAAGTGGAGCCACCTGCCAGGTTGCTCGCAGGCAACACCAGAGTTCCTGGGAGCAGAGGTTGTTAAAGGCACTTCATGGAGCTGGAGCAGGTGCCTCTTGGCCTTAACAGCTGGCCCTGACAGACCCCTGCCTTCCTGCTGCTGTATCACCTTCTCACCTTTGTTACCTGCTTGGGATGCAGCTGACATCTAGATTAGTATGTTTTCTTTAGGGACAGACCCTGGGGGGTTGATTAGGTTTTTTTCCTTTCAATACAATGCCTATCACAGTGGTTTCTTAATCATTGGCTGGTGTTCTTAAGGACTTACTACAACTAAGTTCAGAAAATACTAGAAAATTAACTGTGGCAGGATTTCGAGACCAATATTCCAGATCCATTCCTGAACACTAAGAAAAACAACGGAAACCTCTTACATTTTATCATCCAGTCTGGAAGTTGATGTTGTTGCTAAGCAACACTAAGCCATGACTCCTGAGTTTAACAAAAAATTTCAATGACTGTGTGTTATGCTTGTTTTATACAGCACAAACATTGAAAGTGAAATACGTTTTCAAAGAACAAGTTTCAACTCAAGAAAAAGTGTAAAGTGATTGTTACATATAATTTATGTCTGTTATCTGAAACTTATAGGAGGCTATTGCACTGAGATTTTATTCTTACACTCTTACTATTTTCTTGAATAGAAGTTATACGTTACAGGGCAGCTAAAGAAAGGAATTCTTATGGATTATATTGCATGCATCTGAAAAAGACAAGGACCAGAAAGTGAAAGACATTTAGAAGATAATTAGAAGAAAAACGTCTGTTAAAGCTCTCACTGTAACACTTGTGTTTGGACATTGCACTTGTTACCCTGTGGCACGGCTGACCCCACTCCATGGTCATAGAATATTTTAGTACTTTTCTCCATATTAGTTGTATAGTACTTGCTGTTCTGACCAAATACACATTTGATACTTCTCTTCACCTTTGTGAAAGAAACAGGCCTTTGTTCTCCCTGGGCACCAGTACCTTGCCGTGCCCCGGCTCAGGGGCTGTGCTGTCCCAGACCGAAAGGGAGGCAGCACAGGGCTGGCGGAGGGACCGGCGCAGCACTGGGCAGGGGCGGCACCAGCACCCCTGGCACAGACAGCTGCCTGGCCTGCGGAGACTTTCTTCTTATCATTATTAGTTCAGGAACAGACAGCGATGTTAACACTTGGTCCACCAAACCAGTCCAGTGCAACTCCAGGACCGCCTTTCAGAGGGGCATGCTAGCAAACACAGAGAATTTGCTAGTGGGTGAGAAATTTGTTGAAGAGCGTGTTTTCAGGAAGGATGAACCAGCCCAACTGGCTGTGGCTGCAAATTCAGGTAGCTCTTGGGAGTTGGACTTCCCTGACCTGAGCTTCTGAGTACCTGTGACTCCTTCCTTTCGTTTTCTGAAGTGGAATTTTCAAGAGGAGAGGCTTTTGTTGCCCACACAAAAGGAAATACAAATCACGGGAAGTGAGGAAGTGAGCGTTCTGCAAACTGCAGAAGAGCAGTTTTTGTAGAGACTTTCTCCACATCTCTTTGTCTCAGATCCCAGATTCCTTCAAGTTGGCCTTACCCAGCTTTCCTTACTGTGTGTCCCTTCAGGACTGGCTTTCATCAGGATTTCTCCATTTCTTACAGATTGCTTAGAAGGGAGTTGGAGTTCATTTCACAGCTCCTTAGCTAACTGTCCGAAAGGCAGTCTCTAATTTAAGCTAGTCCTTAAGACTCTCCAGAATCAATGGAAGCGTATGTCTCTTCAGATAGCTATTAATTCTGGCTGTCTTAGGCATTTCCAGATTTTCACTCCAAAATAGCTCTCTGTCTCTCCAGTGATTGTAGGGGTGTGAAAAATTCTGGACACCTGAATGTCACCTGGCTCCCAGCAGGGGAAGGTAAACCCTGCCCTGTATAACCAACCACTCATCTGCACCAACATCCTGTGCTAGTGGCTGTACAACTTAATAGCGTGGTACATGCCTTGTGTTGTCTTAGACATGGTTATAAAGCAATGAGGTTTTGCCCCTTGTTTTATACAGAATGGTAAATAACTCTTAGCAACTTCATTATATTCCTGATTTTGAAGGGGTTGGGTTTACTCATGTAATTACTTCCAAAATGAAAGACGCTCCACATCTTTCATCATCTCTATTGCTCTGTGTACTTTTTTCCAGTTTTGCTACATCACTGGTGAGATGGAGGACTGCTCCGTTTCTTCCCATTAAAAATACACACACCAGATAGTCCTTCCACGGGGGTTGCTGCTTGAATTTTAGAAGTTTTAAAAAGTTGTTTAAAGCTAAAGTAGATAATATTCTACAGAACTATGAATGCTTTCAATGGAACAGGGTGAAAAGGATCCGTATACATTACATTGATAAAAATGCAAGCTCTGATCTCAAGCTTATTCTGTATCATTTTAGATGTCTGATTAACAGATCATTTACTCCCAAAGTCATTCACCTTCTATCTGCTCGTGTAAATAAATAACCTAATTTGAAGGGTCTCCCTACTATTTGTTGAACACAAGAGGAAAAGCAGTGAACATTACAGAGAAAGGGAAAAAGAATAATGCTCAAATGAAATCCTTCAGCATCTTCAGTCCTGGCAAATTGCATGTAGGAACAATATCACAGAAATCAGAATGAAGAAAAAATATATTGTGATTTGTCTGTTCTGGACCACAGAAAAAGGCAAATAACTTTATTTAAACACCTTTCAATTACAGACTCCCCCACAAAAGTATACCTATTGGAATAACCGTTTTCCCAGACAATGGAATGATTTGGTTTTCCGGAATTATGAGACTATCCAACAAGTTCTGTCTTGTGTAGGTGATGCTGCAGTGGTCTTATCTCTATAGTTGAGTTTCCAGTCACTTGCATGAATCTCAATTTTAGTAGCTGCTTTTGGTTAAGGACATAGCGGTAATGTGCATCTTCTTCAGTTAGGGCCAATTTAGAGAAATACTTAAGTATAGGCTTAATTGACACCATATATGTTCCTATTCATGGAAATCACTTTCCATGGTAACTTCTTCCTGACAGTATCTGTCAGGGAGAACACAGCGTTATGATGGACTTACTGCAGGGAACTGTGAACATCTCTATATCAGTGAAAAGACACTTGAGATTCTTTCATAGATGCTACTAACACCTACCTAACCTGGTTTCACTACTCTGTAGTTCATAAAGGACAATATTAGGCAAATAAGCAGATGTTCAATTTCCCAGTCTTCCAAAAATCTGGTGGGTTAAATAAGTTTCTTCCCTTCCCTCCCTCTCTGCAACTCATTTCAGAACTTACCGACACAAAAGCTTCTGATTTTGTCTCATTCAGCTGCAGTGTCAGTTTGTTCTGAGTATCGTACACTCCATATAGTCTCTTAGACCAACTCGGAGGTATTTTATTCTTGTATCTTAATGAGCTATACAGGGCAAATATCCTTTGTAAATCCAGGACCAGGCAGCTACAGTTGTATACGATGACGCCAAGTTCCTTCATCTGTGAAATTAAAAGTTCATATCATTAGTGATATTTTGGCTGATGGATCTGTGGCAGTATGCAGCAAGAACGTAAGAGTGTCTGAGGGGTGTCTTCCAGTTGCCTGCCTCGAGCTCCGCGGTAGTACTGTCGACTACAAGATCATTATTTTAAAGGCAAACACATTAGCTACATCTTCAAAGTCAAGAGCAGGCAAAAGCTATAACAGGGTTTGCATGTTCAGTGTATGTCAGAGCTACATGTCCCGATAGAATACAACACACCTTACGGACAGACCCAGCTTAGGCGTGATACCCATTTGTCATAGGCACTGATTTTGTCATAGGTGTTGCCCAAGGTTTACTGCTCTTGGCTAGAGTGGTTTTTATTTATTTATTATTTTTATATTCTTTTGTTTACAGGAAAAGCATCCTTTCTGCTGGATGATGTAGGAGCACACACTGCTACCAGTGACAGTTTCTTACTTCAGAAACGATTTTTTTCTCTGAGTTCTGGAGAAGGTGAAAGAAATGGACTTAAGTTATTTTTCTGCTGGAGAAGGAATATGATGCTCCAGCTTCAAATAAAAGGATGACAAAAGAGGTGTTTAATACTATTAGTATCTAAATTTACTGTGCTATTAAATCCAGCATGATCCAGTATATAGTATACCCAACTAAGACACAGAAAGGTTGGGTTCTTAACTCCCCCATTGCTATGGTATTGTACCTCACCTAGGGTACTCCAAATTTCTGGGTGTCCGTTTATTCACATATAAAAATGGAGATAATGATACCCTTCTCTCATGAAAAGTACTCTGTAAGCATCAACATTCTCACATTCAAAGTATGAGGAAAAATAACCCAAGTAAATATAGACATCATAGTACAATTAAATGCTTTAACCTTCTATGGACACAGTCTCACTTCTCCATTTAAGTAAAGGCATGTCTCCTGGTCATCATAAATCTTGGTTTGGCAGAGATTTTGTTAATTGCACATCCCTAGTACTTAAGTTGTTGGCAGACTTTAATTTATAAATGTATTGCCTGGCTTCTGTAATCAAAGTGTAACCACACACACACTCTCTCCCTTCCTTTGCTTTATAACAGCTCAGGAGAGCACTGCTGTGGGCACGGACCTCTCATTATCTGCATTTCACACTAGTGCAGCCGTCTCCAAAAATAAAGCGAGAAGAAAACCTGCATGTATCTGTTGGAAAACAGTATGTAGGATAAATATTTAAAAGATCCATGCTGGTTTTCTGCAAGCAAACTGTCTTGGTAGCATGTCTCTGAAGTCTGCCTGGCATGATGAAGGAAATAAGGGGAGTACGAACTCTCCAGCATGCTCATCCTTTGACACCAAAAAAATCCCCTCTGGTTTCACTCCCTTAGATGAGATCTCCACAGTCACATGGAGTAGTTTCTGGTAGGAGTGTATTTTTTTGTAAAGCCTGTGGGAACTCTGAACCCCACACTAAATGTTATCTCAGGGCTTGTTCCTGCGCAATTCTCCCTGACTGCAGATGAGAACTGCTCTGCAAGAGTGGGCAGAGGAAGGGAAGCGAAGGGTAGAATTGAACCTCCACTCTCTTTCTATGGTGGGTGAGAGGAAACAACAGATCCCAATACTCCGATGAGAAAGGAACTTGATGGGTGACACCTTCTTCAGGTCCCCAACCTGGAAATACCACATACATAAGAATATACAACACCGAGCAATCTTATTACCAAATATTTACTGAATAGTTGCAACCACAGGAACATTACCTAATATTCTTACTGCCTAAATCAGAATATTTCTGGAAGCTGCCATTAATTCAGGAAAAAAAAGGGAATTCCTGCATTAGCCTGCTCAACCTGAAATTTGTGGACGGTTGGAAAATACAGACTACTTGCTGCACTGCAGCCTTTCATTTATGGATAAGCCAGTAAATTAATTTTGATGATAAATATAATTTACTCCAAGCTATGCCCAACATCCTAGTCAAACTGTCTATTTGGAATAACATCTTTGGTTCTTCCCGTGGGTGCTGGTATCTTTGAGGACATTCCTGTATTCAGTTCTAGGCTGTCCCTGTACTCTATGCACTGTTTGTCTCCAAACATTTTTAACTATACATTATCACTGTTTTCACTGTGTGCTGCCAATACTGCTCCCTTAATTGCCAGGCGTGCCATTGCAAAGGACTTACTAATAGTATTCTGTTACATGTATCTGCATAATGTGGTTTAATCGGCTTTTCATGGCTGTTAGTTGATTCTGACATAATTATGTGGTTACAGTTTTCCTTTCATTTATCAGTCCCATTATTACTATTCTACTTTATCCCTTCCATTAAAAGTAAAGATAAAATAGTGTCCTCACAGCACACCAGAAGCTGCCAGGATTGCATCAGCATGAGCAGCTCTCCTCAGAGCAGGAGTGCTTGCAGTGTGTCCTTTCCCTATGATTTAAAGGACTGCCCTTCTGCCTAAGTGCTTCTTCATGTACAGAGATAGGGAGGAAGCCGGCGCCACTAATCAGTTAAGTGCAATTTTTACAGATCACCACCTCGCCTGGCTGTGAGACAAGCATTAGCCGTGCCTTACCGCCAGCCTCTCCCCATGAGCAGAAGCAGGCAGGGACCAGCCCGTTGTGCACAGGAGCCTGACCCTGCCGTGGGAGCGGGCGTCTGCAGGAGCCGAGGTGGTGTGCTGGCTGAGGCCCTGCCGCTCACCCGCTCAGATCGCCGAATGGAACGAAGCCAAATCAGAGATGTGTTTACAGTGCAGTAATGAACCCTGCCTTCCCACGGCGTTGCGTCTTGCAGCTGGCTTCTCTGGAGGCAAGCACTGATCAAAGATTTTCCTGCTTCTGAAGCTGTGGTAAGAGCTCTCCCCCACGTGGATTCCCTGGTACGTGATACAGAGTGGGCTCCTCCTTTCCCTCTCCGGGAACACACAGTTATCCTCTTTACCCAGCTGCCTGTTTTCATTAAGCTTTTATGAACTTCAGTTCAAATTTGCCTGAACCTGGAAAGTAGATTCAAAGTTACTGGAAGAGGGCAGAACAGCGACTCCCGTGCTTATTGTGCAGACCTCGTTTCCTTAGGAAACCAGGTTAGATGTCCGCCTGTCACCTCATGACCATCTTGGTTTACGTATGATACATCACCTTGAAATGGAAACAATACCAACAGTGCACACGTGTATGCAGGAAAACCCCAGCTCTCTCCTTTCTTGCAGAACAGCCCCAATAATTTTGGAGACCAAAAAACCACTCTGTTTCAGAGGCGTCTTCCACACTGAGCCTATTTTTACTCCCATACTCTGAGGTGAGGAGAGACTGCTCTTTTTCCGATTAATCACAAAGCGTATCATCCTGGAGGCATTGCAGAGACGGCGCAGCAAGGATGTGCTAGTGACAGATACAGTATGATGTGGTATGTCATCTAGGTAAGGGAAAAGACTTTCTCTTTGGTTTGAGAGCTGCTGTTATTACAGACTTTTTTTTTTTTTAAATAGTCTCAGAGGAGAAGCAGAAAAAAACATTTATACTGAAAGAATCAAAATCTGAGTGTTGCTCCCTGGATTGTAGTGACTGAAACCTGCAGCTAAGCAGCATCTGGGGTATCTGTTAAGGTAAAATCCTTCAGGGCAAGAGCTTTTAAGGCAAGGGAAGCATTTCTTCATCCTGAGTTTTAAAAGCAACTCACACAGTAATGAAAACATCAGTGAAAAATTAAAGTGAAGATGATCTCAAAAAATCAAAATCTTAATAAAACTAAGTAAGATAAATCTGAAATGAAAATAGTCACAAATTTGATTACCTCAAAATGGAACTGAAATATTTGGACGTTAAAGTTGCAGAGTTGCTTCTGAGTGACGTTTTCAGGACATGTGCTGGGGGCTGGGGACAGGAATGGTTTTCTGGATGGAAAATTTTGTGTCCTCTCATGAGCAGGTTTTTTCCCTTCTTTGTTAAGAACCACCATGAGCGCTCTTCTCAATGAAAAACATGGGAGCTGGTTTTCCTTGTTCTTCCCCATGCCATTTACATTTGTGTGGAGCAACTATTAAAGGCTACCAAACCACCGTTTGTCCTTCTTGCCAATAATGGCTTTCTTAAAACACCAGAGAAGTGAATGGCTACACGAGACTGAAGAAATGGTGGCTTAAACCCACTGTACAATGATGCTCTAACTACAGAAATCAGTTAGCTACAAAAAATAATACATACAGCCTATCTAGAAAAATAGTGATTTTTATGACAAGAGGAGGAATTCCTTACTAGACTGGACAAAGAGCAGGATTTCACAGACAGGAATTTTTGCTTATTCTTTTTTTCCCTTGTACATTTGTAGGCATCATATACAAAATGAAAAAAAAACCATGGGAAAAGAACCTAAACAATACAGGTTGTGGACCCATAACACTGTAAGCTTCCTAAACTGAGAAACAGTGTTAGCAAGACTTTTCAAATACATTTGGATCAGGGGTTAGACAGGGAGTATGATAGTGTCCTTATCCTGCACTGTGCAGACTAGACAGTGCGTTTTATATTTACCTTGAGCTACACCCTAGAGACAACCCCACTGTGTAGGCAAGGTCCTACTATTGGACCTATGTAAGAGTAGCACAATCTGGTTCACAACTTGCAATATCTGACTTGTGGCAAACGTAGCAGGAGGCTTTAGAAAACTTCTTGTTAATTTTTTTTAAAGGAAAAGTTTTTAGTAATTGCTCACACTGGAGCCTGATCCTGAAAATGATAGGCAGCCCTCCTCAGACATTAACCACCATTTGCCCACCAAAAGCTCTGGCCACCAACAGGTACCGTGCATCCCTTGCCTGCACTACAGAAACTCTGGATTAACTACAGGTAGTCTATTACACACTAAATTTACTAAGTAGACTTTTTATACACAGGACTGTGTGTGCATCTCCCATTTGCCTGTGTTTGAAACTGTATTTAATTATCCTTTCAAGCCTGTGACTTTTTTAATGACCACTTTCCAAATGAATGACTAAGCAAAACCAGATTCACAACAGGGGCGAGTAATGGAGTAACAAAAAGCATGCTATACTGATAAATCAATTACTAAGGCCTAAAAGGACCTATGATTTTCAATAGCTTCTAAAGAAAAATAATATGCAATGTATTAATCATCACTTAGAGCTGACCACGGATATTTACAGTGGTAAACTCATTATCTTTTCATAAAAGGTGCTCTAATTGGTTAGCCTGCAGTCCAAACATACGGTTCTTTTTCACTTGGTTATCAGTCTTACCTGACCCCTACGGCAAACCTCCCTTGTGTTTTCATCTGGTATCATTTAAGGCTCAGCGAATCTTTTCCAGTCATACATAGCATCATCTGAAGGCTGTCTGAGTGCAGCTGTTCTTTACCTCTCACCAAAACCTGCCGAGCAGGTATGTGTGCCAGTCCTGTGCCAGGCACAGGTAACAGCCGAGCGGTGCCCTGTGGTGGTGGCGCAGGAGGGGAAGGGTGTTCTGATGGGAGCGACCGTCGCCAACGGAGAGAGAGAGACAAAGAGATTGAGAAAGGTGAAAGTGTTTCTTTATGTAGTATTGATGATGTGGCTGTTGTAGCAGACTGCTATAACAGGATTACAGGAGCAGTGCCCATCACAAATTCATTAAGTGTAACAGACCCCATTCAGATAGTTGTCATACTGATGTAAACCAAAAATGCAACCTGATGCTGAAGAGGCCGAGAAGGCTGCAACACTGCCTGGCTCTTCTCTCACAAAACCTGTGCCAGTATTAGAGTCCACCAAAACAGCAAAAGCATGTACCTCAGCTAACACTTCACTAGAAATTACAACCTACCCTTGTGCATCCTGAGCCAAAATCCTCCCTCCATGCTTGGCTAGTAATACAGTGCAGAGGCTTCACAGCTTTGTTTTGTTAAAAGTAATTCAGTAAAATCCAAATCCACACAGTCCTGCTTCTGCTCCGAGTTTCCCTTTTTCCTTCCATGTTGGTAAGAACATGGGAGCTACACTACTGTTGGGAAATACTAAATAGAGAAGATTAATACAAATGGTAAAGCACTGTATTCTCAGGAAGTTAGCAAAACTGTCTAGCTTAAACAAATATCTGAGTGAATAAATGCGAAATTTAAATTAACAGCATCTCTAGATGTCAGAAATCATCTAGGGCACAATAAATGTTCTTACTTGAATTCCCTGTTATTTTGAAAACTGCAAACTGCTTTTGAAGATTTCTGAAAGAATTCAAACAGATTAAATTTTGAGATAAACTGTTTCATTGTAACTATTGTTCCTATTTTCTATAGACACTTCATTGAATTAATGTTATTTTGAAATTCCTAGATTCAACTCTTAACTATTCTCCAGTGAATCACTTTGTGAATCTTGCACATGGATATCTTTTGTGCCTGGCCCACAGCTGTGGGGGTTTTACCTTGCTGTCATCTAAGGCAAAAGGTTAATTTTCTGTTATCTTGGTTTTAAGTGATTTGAAAATAATCAGCAAGCAGAATTTCTACTGAACTAGGAAAAAAGTCTCTTCCACTTGACATAAGAATGCAGTCTCAACCTGAGCTGGGAACTTGATCCCATCACTGAAAATGGGAAACTGTCATTCAAGCCACTGTGCTGGAAATAAATCTGAGCATGTGACCAAGAAGGGGCGATGCATTCAATAGAGAGTGCACCCAGCATTGGCACTGAATGTCAGTGTAGAGCCGTGACATGCTCTCACTAAAAGAAAGGAAGGGACATAAGTGGACTGACTGTACTCCATTGGAACTGATAAAGTACATTTGAATTGGCAGCCACCAGCAGTCCAAGGTCTTTAATTCTTACCTTTAGAAAGTCCATTTGATAGATTTGGGTCTGTGGTTCTTGCAGAATAAAAGTCCCAGGGAAGTTACAACTTCATACATTATTTTTACTTCTATTACCTAATGGCAAAAAGCTGCCATGATAAGGCAGATGAGATATTTTAGGAGCTGATAATTGTTGCATCCTATTCCTTTTTCTCAAGAAAAGAACACAAGATCACAAAACTGCACAGTGATGATCTACTAATTTCCACTTCAGCTTACATTAAGTAGATAGTCCCACCATTATTTTGCATAGCACCCTGATATTCAGAAAACCATGCTGAAAAAAAAATTAGGTTCAGCATTTCATTTCTGCTGAAAGGAACTGCCACTGACATGCAAAGCAAGCTAGACAACCAGGCAGAGGGGGGGGCTTATTTTAAAATGGTGTGGTTTAAAAAGAACTTTGTGAGGAAGAGGTAGCAATGCATCTTCAAAGCAGAAAAACAGAAATCCCCTGTGTCCTTGTCACATTAGAAAAAAAACCCATCATGGTTTTTCTTTTTCAGCCATCTGCTCTATTGATACGGAAAACTCAGCAAAAAAAAATTTGTTTGTACAAACAATACAAATACAATTTGTTTAAACCACAGACCGCTCTGTGATGATGTTCATGTAGAACCTAACACAGAACTGAGAACGCAAGTTTGGGCTTTCTTACTGCTGTTAATGAAGCTCACAAAGAAAGCAAGCCTAGCACACTGGTACTTGTCAGAGCAAACCAGAAGGCAGAACTGAATCAGTTAAAAATTCCTTGCTATATAGTCTATCAGCATAATTAATATCACTTGGCATAATCACAGCCTAATTTATCATTTTCAAATGACTTTCCAGTTTACAGTTTCATTACCCCCTCAAAGCAAGCACAAGCATCTCTTCAGGGAAAAAGCAAGCTTGCAACTGCAAGAAACCATTTTTCCAGGATCATGTTTGATTTATTTCTTGTTTTACTGCAGGAAATCTAATTAATGTGAATTCTAATTTGATTCTGTTTCTCTTTTGAAACACAGTTTTTGTTCCTTATACCAAAGAAAAGTGCAGGCTAGGAAGAAAAGGACCACGTTGTGCTGGCCTCCATCTCACTGCTGGCAAGCTGCATCACATTTCAGTACTGGTGTCATTCACATGACGTTAAACAATTCACTACCTCACTGGATCCATAAAAAAATTAAAAGGTGTAGTGAAAGATCCTGCTAGCTTCTGGAAAGGCCTGGACTCTCCTTTGCCATGCACACACGCATACCTCCCGCTGCCTCTTTCCATCTTTCCTGCATCGGAGCCTGTCCTGTCAGCCCTTCTCTTGCGTCTTCCTCATGCAGGTGGAACTCGCAGCACAAGCTCTTAGTATTTGTTCTCATCCTCTGTAATGCTGCAAGGGGCAACCTCTGTACGCCTTCTGTACAACACAGAGAGGAGAGTACAAAGGACTGACCTCAAAATAAGGGCAATATTTATGCCTAAATATTTCTCTCAAAGTGCACAGTTTCTTTGGGGCTTTCAGATTCGTGAGCTTCAGGGAAATGCAAGAGCACGTAGTTGACTTAATTGGATACATTATTTATAACGTCACTGACACACACTGTGGGTTTTCCTTTTGCAAACTGAATAGGGATTGGTGGCAGGCGTGCTGTGGACACAAACTGGGACAATGACATTGCATATGAATTGCTGTAACTGTTGAGCCTTGCCAGACTACCTGATCAGAATTAGAAACTTCTTCTCTTGATGTAAGCAGAAAGCCAAAGGCTCTAATTAATTTTTGACTGAGCCTTGATTAAATTCAGTGTACAGGACCTCGAGCTAAGTTAGGAATCCAAGCAGTTTAGATAGGTAAGGTAATTTAGAAAACAGTACACAGGCAGCCCCAGGACAATGGCTAGCCTATATGAAAATCTGTTTCAGAAATCCATAATTGCTCTTTGTCCTATTCTTCTGAGTAGCCACCTTAGATATTTGCGGGGTTTCTGGCTGCTTCAACATGGAAGCAATGTCTCCTGTAAAGATGTGGTCCTGGTACATGCTCCTAGGAAGGAAACTTAGAATTAAATTAATACATCATATTCATGCCTCTTGACCCCAACAGTAAAATTGGGAACACATTGATTCATGCTTTCTTAATTCCCTCTTTCTGCTAAAGCACTATGTTGCACGTACAGGTAAAGGTCATTTGGGTCATCTGAAAAGCCTTTTTGGACTTGGTGAAGTAGTGCATTCACCTGAGGTGTTAGCGGGCTGCTACTACGTGAACAAATAGTAATAATGCATGCTATGGCTATATCATCATGAGAAAGAGGAACATTATTAATCTCTTTATTGCATAAGGTCATGACCTGAGTGTTTTCTCCTATCTCAAATCACAGCAGATGCCGCCCCTGTGGTTGTAAAAAATTGTTTATTTCTAAATAATGTGTAACACGCCTTGTGCAAGAAGCAGAAGCATTATGTGCCAAAGATGTCAGAGATTTAATATGCTAATAAAAGTCAGCACAGCTCCTACATAAGTTAGCCCTGAACAGAACAAAGAGAAAAAAACCCACATAAAACAAGTGTGAGACAACTTTAAGGCTTGATGCCATTTCCATCTGCAATATTGGGTAATAATCACTTTAACTTTATAGGAGAAGGAAAGAAATATCTGAAAAGATACCCGAGAACATGTTATTCCAATTCACCTTTAACACTAACTTCCAGTCTTAAAACTAGATAAAATTTATTTCTCAATTTCTGTTTAAACTGAGTTCTTTGTTACTGCACATACAGAGTTGAAGGTAATAAAATGTAAGTCACAAAGATGATAAAAGGTGTTTTCTATACATTTCAGAGAACACACATCATGAAACTGTAGTATATGTTCATGGTGTGTATATATATGTGGCATATGTAGGTTCTGTACCTACGCTGCAGATCTACTTAGAAGATGATTTGCTACCCCATCATAGAAATCTACCATACCATTAAATTTGGAAGAAATACCTAATAAGTCATTATACTGATTAGAAAAACTTGACTGTCCAATACAGGGATTCTCATGACTTCTGCATTTTTCTGAAGATATACCTCACATTTCTGTTTGCATGTGCTGCCTGCCTAATACACCTCCCTCAAGCAAGGATTAATAGCTTGCCACTGAGCAGTTCCAGGCAAACATCAGTGATTTCACTGTTTTGGTGACTGCCAAAAGTCACTACTACTTAGCAAAGTTAAGAAAGGTGACTGCATGATGACTCTCAAACTAGGCCTTGATGCTTATGATGACAATATCAAAATCTGAAAAGGTTTAGCGATGCCATTAATTCTGCACATTCATACGGAAGGAATGCTTTGTCAGAATCTGTTTTGTTCTGCTTGATGACTTATGGATATAGAAAGATGAGATTTTACACTGAACTGCAGAACCATTATTCTTTTCGTAGAACGACTGAAATGATTGTCCTTCCTTGCCCTGACTCATGGAGATTTATGGCACGATATTTCAGCCTGATTTACTGTGTGTCTTTTTCACAGGACCATACTAAATCCAGTTTTCCATGAAAGGATTCAACTGTTAAAAGTGGGAAGTGACTGGGCTGCTGCATTTGGGAACCTTTTGGAGTTGAGGCAGTTCTGAATGAAGGTATTTATCTGGAAGGAAACTCTCGTCTGTGCAGTATCAAAGTGTGTGTGTGGGGGTGGAACCACATATTGGGAATACGCTTTCATGATTATTTTAATGTTGTTATTTTAATTGTTTAGTTGAACAAGGCTGATCTGATGGGGTATGCTAATAACTAAATCCTTCTGAGAGGAATCTGCCTCCATTCATTAACATCACTGACCAAGATTAGTTGCCAGCAAGTTCTTGTGGGAGATGACAGAATAGACTGTGGTGCATTAGCTCCCCCTCAGAGATTCAGCTGGGTTTTAATGAACAAGTTGTCTTTCAGCACAACATAAATCACATTTTTGGGGAAGTGGTGGATTTACTGCCTTTCTTACATCCATGTAAGTTTACTGATTATTTAAGACTCTACCACCAGCTGCTGAGCCAGTTGCTGGAACCTCTGGATCAGACTATATGGCCTGTATTGTTGTCTAGGACAAACAAAATGATTAACGGTTGGACTCATGATCTTAAGAGTCTTTTTCAACCTAAATGATTCTATGATTGCAAAAGGCCACACTGGTCGTAAGAGCTCTGACTCTACAGGCACGCCTATCCCTTAGCTGCTGAACTCAGCAGTAGGCTCTGGCACAGAAGTGCAGCACAAACACTTTTGCCCCGTCCATGCAATCTGGCTTGGACTTGAGAACAGCAGTGGGCAGGTCAGATGGGTGCAAACAGGTCAAGTTCTGCTGCCTCCACTTTGTGCAGGCTGTCTGCAAGCTGGCTCCGGTGAAGAAACCATAAAACCATTCTAGTGCAGCCCCTGCATTAATACACATTGCTGTCTCAGCATGTCTTACTATTTCAGGGTTTCTTAATGAACACGACAAAAATGAAACTACAGGACTTAAAAGTGCAACTGGTTGGAGGATCTATAAATCCAAATCAAGTCCTTCTGCTTTACTGATCACTGCAGACAGGCCTTACAGAGGTGTGCCTGGAAACCATTCTCATGACTGTGACCAATGCCTTTTTTTTTTAATTTTTTTTTTTTTTTTTAAGGCAGGACAGCTGCCTGGTACACTATTTGTGATGCAGTTTCTGGGAGATCATCTCAAACAGTTTTTACAAATTTCAATAACTTAACTGTTAGGCTACTAAGTCTTATCTCTAGGCCATGGACTCATGCAAGCACATCTCACCAGTGCTGCCTATTCACCACAGTGCCTGCCTGTTTGCTTCAAGATAGCAGTAGGGGTCTTTAAAGCTGTCTCTGGTTTTGCACACACTTGTATGGATGATTTTCTATCCTCTGTGCAGTGGTGTACAGTGTGTGTTCTGCCACCAAATTCCTGTGTGCCTCCAGTTCCCTAAACACTTCCAGAACCCACCCAAAACTCTCGAGTCTGATAATCTGAATGCACTGATATTTGTCAGGTATCTGAGGGACCACTCATAAACCAGAACCAGACACACTACACTCTCTTTGCAACATCTTCTATGACTCTTAATTATTTAAGATGTAGTGATGGCATAGCAAGTATTAAAAAGCAGGCAAAGGGTTGAGAGGTTAGTTTTACTGGAGAAAGAACTTTCTCCTTTCCTTTGGATTGTGGAGATCCAACTACCTGAATATCCCATGCTACTTTGGAAAGAAGTGGGTTTATCTGTTCAAACCAGATATTCCATCATTTTGCTCTGCAGGCTTATTATTTATTGATTTACAATTTATTACTGATTACTCCAGTGGTAGGTAAACCTGTTCTACAGAACTTTCACAGCAACTGAAAAAAAAAATGATGAGACGAAAATAGATCTGTAATTTCAGAGGTCAGAGTAATGAGCACATTCCTACAGCCAACAGAAATCAAATAAAAATATGCAGCAAGCTGTATTTTTCCCTCTCTTACTCTAAATACAAACACACAGTGCAGATGATGCATGTGAGAATGGAGCACAACAGTGGGAGAAGTATGATAAACAGGAATAGCTTCCTAGCACCTCGGAGCTGGGAATTGGCTCTGCATCTAGAGGAACTAGCCAAGCTGGGGAGGCATGAGAAGTCTTTTTGGCTCCAAGTGCAAGGTGAATATACAGCCCCATGCTGTTTTCAATCATGAGATCACAAAACCAGAAGCCCACAGGAGTAAGGAGGAACCAAGAGGCAGTAACAGAAGTACATGCAGAACACAAGCGGAGCAGCCACGATACCCCTGTTCCCATCCGGCTTCAACCAACCCTCTGTTAGCAGTGCACAGCAATGCTAGCGAGAGACAAACAGCCCATTTGCTTCACTGAGATTCATTTGTAAATACTAGATGGTCAGATAATAAATTTCAAGCAGAGTAAGCCTAATGGACAATACTGACTGTCCTGATTTACTGGATGTGCCTGTCTGTTAAAGAATAAAACAAAACATCAGACTTCCAAAAATACGAACTTTACACCTGCTGTTTTGGAGATAGGTAACAATCATCAAACTGCTCTAGATTTGGTCAAAGATGGAGACCCTAGCCAAAAGCTCTTAGTGAAAATAATAAATATATTTTCAGCCTGTCTTTTAAAGGACAAGCTGTAATAGCATCACAGCAGAGTTTTAACAATACAACTACCTTTCTGCGCAGCAAGAAATAAAACCACAAAAAAAGGTATTTAATTGTCAACACGGCTCTGTAATATCTACTTAGACCTGTTTTCTTCACATCTTGACTCATTTGCCTATGCTTGAAGATCTGGGTTGCACTTTCATGTTATCTTTATAATATTAGCTAGTTCTGGAAGTAATCCCATTGAAATAAATCAGATTAGCAGCATGAGTTTTTTTAACGATTGGATCACACGGCTAACAATATATCACAGCTTTTTAGAAGCAGATGTTTTCTGTTGTATATGAGAGATTACTTAAGACAGAAATATGAATTCAGATAGAATATACTGGTATTATGTTGTGTGTATTTTCAGTCTAACATTTAACCTTCTGAGCTTGATTGAACCTTGGCAGATGACAAAGTTGAAAGAGCCTTGTTTCATGTTATAGGACACTTGAGACTGCTCAGTTTACTAATGGCGATATGATACTGAACACCACTGGGACAGTAAGAAAATTAAGCAAATTATTATAAGAAGCTGGCAAGGATTGGCAATGGTCTAAAGTGCACATTAGGGACATAACTGTAGTTCATACTAGAACAACATTATATCAAATGGAAACTCTAAATACAACTTTTGCTTGAGCGAAAAGATGTAATTCCACTAACTGTCAAAGTATCTTATCTCAAAAGGACCAGACATGCCATTACATAACTTCAAGAGACTCATTTAGATAAAAGTTCAAAAAAATGACTGATTATAGAGTGCTTTTTGCTCTATGCAGTTCTGTAAAGATAGGATGCAACTGTCATTAACAGAATTTGCAAATGTGCCGATCCTGTCTCAGTGATCAGTTTGAAGAAGTGGCTCCACTATAGCAAGATTTTGGGAAACTGGAAACAAATGAGATCATCATGATGTAGTTTGAGGTATATAGAAGTCCTGTATTTATTACATATTGGTTTTATGGGAAGACAATTTTGATCACACAAATAAATAGAAACTACAGTGTTCAAGGGTATACTTTGAGGAAATTATCATTCCCCTTTCCCTGAGAGAGATACATAAAAAGAAGCATGGGTTGCATTTGCTCCTGGCAGCATTCCAGGGCTTCCTGAATTTTGGGAAAGTTTTGATTTGGATCTGTGTCCCCAGAAGTGGAGACCAAGAGAAGAAGGAATAATCCCAGGATGAGTTTTGTCACTTTCCAAGTGCGGCCTTCGAGCTGTGACTCCTCCACATGCATCTCCTCAATATAATTGGGGTGAGACTTTTGAGTAAAGAACCACATGGATTCCTTCCAATTGCTTTTACTCCCCACAAGCAATCAAAGGGTTGCTCCTCCAATATTCCCATAATCCCAAATTTCCCCCAGACTGCCCTTTTAGATGCAGCTC
Organism: Aquila chrysaetos chrysaetos; assembly: GCF_900496995.4. Classification (NCBI taxonomy): domain Eukaryota; kingdom Metazoa; phylum Chordata; class Aves; order Accipitriformes; family Accipitridae; genus Aquila; species Aquila chrysaetos. The sequence continues at coordinate 27,595,525 of NC_044016.1, read as the reverse complement.
TCAATACCTGAGATACCACATTCATCTCCCAACTCTTGTTATCTCAGAATAGGAAGAAAAACAGGTTAGCTTTTATCAGTCTGTTTGTCACAGGAGACCAAGAGGAGGAGAAGGTGGTAGAGAAGAATTCTAACTGCTGCTTTTGTCATCTTTTTTCTATGCTGTAAGGAGGAGAGCCTGAGCAACTAAATTGAAACCCCCGGTATCTCTCAATCCAGTTCTGTCCTGTCTGGTGGTAACAGGCAAGACACGCAGCAACATTCCAAGCGCTCCTGAAGCTGTCCTGCTGCAAGCCTTCCTGTAGCTAAGTCCAAAAAACTAACTCATACTAAAACAAATAAAATACTGGCTCATCAGTTTTTACTTAGAATTGACACATGCAATAAGTATATCTTTTGACCAACTGGGTTTTTTGGTTGGGGTTTCCCCCCCCCTTTTTTTCTAATGTCTGTAGGTTCTTAATTTCAGAAAATCCAGAATCCAATATACTTTCACTGTAAGTAAGCACTAGATTATTCATATTTATAATAAAAAGCGTAACTTTATCTACTGTATCTACAGATGCTTAATAAACCTTTTTTGAATAATCCTCATAGCTCTCTTAACATCTCACATAGCTAATTTGACTGTTGATTCAACTGAATTATTAAGAGAGTAAATGAATTGGGCAACTTATTTCTTATTCTTCAAATGTAATTGATAATTCATAATTGCTACAACTTTCATGTACTGTAGGAGTCAATCCTAAAGAGACAAGTATGTTTTACATAATAATAATCATAATGAAAAAGTAGTCCACAGAGAGTTTCTCATTCATGCACTGTCACACGTCTCACCTTCTACAGTATTTTGGCACTCTTGCACATTTATTTAACATCTTAGTGCATCAATTAAAAACCTAACTCCTCAGATAAAACAGGTCGCTGTTTCCAAACTGATAAACAGTGTTGGGACAGTTTATCTAATTTTCTAATTACCTTAAATTATGTAGATACAATCAGCAGTTTTTAACTTGTAACTTACAACAAGAGAGTAAGAGGAGGATGGAGAGGAAACTGCCTGGAAAGGAAACACTGTTGTTTAGTAGTCCTGTCAGATAGCCAGCCATCACATGGGACACTTCAGACAGTGCTCTGAGGCACTACCGAGAGTCAGCAAGAACAAATCATCGATCCTTTGCAACACAGATGATTATATAAACTTCTACTATTCAAAAGACTGCCCAAATATATTTCATGAATGAAGCAAGGTCAAAAAATTCTACTTATAAGACCAAGCCTAATTTACCAAAAATTAGTATGTATTCATAAATAAATACATAGGTGAAGACATCAGGTATTATTTTTACAGTCCTCCAGCTGATGGATTTTTAAGAAGAGAAATCAAATGCCTTTCTGAAGTCTTACTTTGTATTGATGAAACAGATCACACAAAGAATCCAACAGACATGTAAAATAAATGGGAAAATGAGAGCAAGTTCACATGGTTGGGTTTTTGTCCTTAAAAAATAACATCTTACAGCCATTCAGCTTAAACTGGTCTGAATTTAAAAAAAAAATCAGAAGAATGAACAATCCAGAAAATATGTGGACTTGAGAGGCATCTTAAAAAGAAAAATCCTCTGCTAGCAGTTTTTACACAGCTAACTAAGAGAGAAAATCATGGGTCTGCTTAGGAACTTTTCCTCGACATCAGCTGAGCCAAAATTTAAGTAGGACTTTTTGAGATAATTCTTTTAAGATGTCACAGGCAAGATAGAGTAAATGACTACCCATAGTGGATCTGGATATTGGGGTTTGTTTAAGAACGAACAAGATGAGGGCTTTTGCAACTACTTGATTATCTTTCACATGTTCCATCCATACCTTCCACCCCTGCAAGGAGGTGGCTGCTGGCCCAGGATGCTCGGGCAGAAAGTCAGGTCCGTCCCTGCTGCGTGGCTGCTCACCGTTACCTGTCTCGGGCATCACCAGCCAGTGTCCTTGGTGCATTCCCTGGCTTCCATCTCCTCACAGTTCCCTGATCTCCAGGATCTCCTCCACTTCCAGGATCTTTCCTCCAGCCAGGAACTTCACCTTCTGTTCGGGTCCCCTTCCTTTTTCCAAGACCGCTTCTTTGCGGCACCCCTAATTTTCTGGCACGCCAAGACTCACTATTCCCTCAGTCTAAACAGTTTCCATGCATAAGCACAAGGCATGAGCAGCCTCCTAAACTGGTGGTTCTGTCTCATGTCTCTTCAGTAACTGGAGGACTCCAGACATGCCACTTTCATTTAGTCCAGGTGTTTACAGTCAGGCTCCACCAATTAAAGGGAGGAAGCAGCAGTCTCCTGCCTGAGACCTTGAACGTTCAAATTTGGCCACTAACCCCCCCACATGCGCCCAACTACCTGCTACCTGTTAGTATTCATTATTTAAGCTATTTTTTTTGCCTACAAGAGTATTTAATATTAGCCTGATTCCACTTCCAGTGAAGACAATCGGATTAGTTTTAGTTGTTTCAATAATTTTCAGTAATAGAATTTCCCAAGGGCTGATTATTTGTTGCACATAAATGTATTTTTCTGAAGTGGTTCAACTAATCCATTACAGTTGTTTGCCCACTGAATTCAATTATTCATGTCTGAAGAAAACTTTTCCAAAAATGTTAGTATGAAGAGCTCCAGAATTGTGTCTTGAGCTGATTAAAGGTTCTGTCTGTACTACAAACCTCACGCTTCTTAACAGAATTAAGGAGCTAAATGCATTTTCAGGCTTTGCTGGAACTATTGGAGGGAGTCATGGAACAAAAGAAATATATGACACTTTTTGTTAGCTCTGGCTCTGCATTAATGTTATGAATTATAACAGTTTTATATAACTGATTTATTTTATTTAAGGACATTAATAAGCTACCTGGCCAAGGAACTAGAAACTAGAATACACCATGGTCACCTCGATTGTTATTAGTTCAAAACACAGGCAAAAATTAATCAGTATATGTACCTAATTTTAGGCCTTTTTGAGCGAATTCTTTTTCAGCCAAACATTTTAACATAGATGCACGTATTTTGCTGAATAAAAACAGACTTCAACATGTCATTATCTTAAGTACGTACCGAAGTAGGTTGCACAGCTATGGCCCACAGATGTTGCTTGGGTTGTTCAATGGTTACAAGACTAACTTCTTAGTATGTGAGAGCCTGGGAACATACTTTATCAATTGCACCCATTACCGAATGCATGTCAGTGAAGTGGAAGATGGAAGTTACACAGCTGATCACATAGATCTTCTATATGAAATAAAAAATTTAAAATGTGATTTAAAATCTTATCTTCATAGTTTTCCTTTTCTAGTACCCCCCCAAAATGACATTTTGAAGGCAGAATGGCACTACAAAGAACAAGAGACCATCTCTCCAAATGTCTTTCATCAAGCTGGTAAACCTATAAGACTTGTTTATACAGTTTTGGCACCATTTTATCAGTTTATAAAAATTTACCAGAAAGAAATTAGATCAGTAGAAAGATTATTTCACTGATAAAATTGTACACAGCTTACTATATCTAAGAAAGCAGTACCTGTCTAAGAAAGTGGTAAAAACTCTGGCTGTTCATAACCCAGAATTTTCAATAGGTTATGTAATTGGGCAATATTTGCCATATATTGGTAACAACAGAAAAAGATGCATCCCTGACACAAAATCTAGACCAAAAGATCAAAATATTTCACTATGAATGAAAAAACATCTAATTTTTTACAAAGCGTTTTACAGAGTCTAAACAGTATTTTTCATTTGCCTGTGGGGTTTGATTTCAGACTGAAGCAGATAGCTGGCATAGATGATTTCAGCCAAAACTATTAGAGTTTTGGCAAACTTGCAACCTAACTGAAACACAGTTTTCCTTGAAAAGTAATGAAGTGCTGTCAGCCTTGCCCGTAATTTCAAAGCTGAGACTCTGGCAAGTATTAAAACTTTGACAGCGAAGGCACAAGGATATATGCAACTTTAAAGGTTATTCCCTAAGTAATATATGCAGCATACAAAAATCTCTCCTTGATGCAGAAAATTTACTTTTAAAGGAAATACTTGTATTGCTTCTTGTCAGTGTTGGCAAGTCAAGAAAATGGCAACAAAACTCAGTAAGCCTCATATGAGATTGATTTCTAGTGTCCAGCTTATAAAAGTAGAGAAGAATTCTCCACAAAGATTGTAAAAACAAAGCTGACACCTTTGGACACATAAGTCCTGATATTGTTTTCTAAGGAGCTGTTAAAAGTTAAATTACTGTTTCTGCTTTAGACTCGGGTTTCCAAGAGAAGATTTATGCTAACACACTTTCTTTTTTTTTTATCCCCCTGCAAAGGGACAAAATAGCAATAAAATCCAGTTATATCTTCCACAGTAACCTTGCATAAATATTCTCTAGTATGCTGAGCTGCTGTATGTTAAATGCTCTGTACTGCTATGTCACAGAAGTGTTTCTACATCTTTAGGCCCCCAGCATGCAAGAGGTAGGAAGGCTCTGGGACTATAGCCCAGGGTGAAATACTGTAGAGACCTGCTGCATCTCTAGTGCAACTGCCACACTAGTGAGGCAGGTAGGTACTCCTGTATGAATTATGCAGTGTACTGGCCTGAACGTATGCAAAGGTTCAGTACAGAGGAAGCAATAAACATGCACGTAGAAAAGACACGGGAAGGCATGTGAAAAGATATGACAGTGATGCACAGTTAAAATCTTAAGCTTTTCATTGCATTTTAGGTATTATTAGATGCGTAACTAGATGCACTTACATAATTTACACTGGAACTGTGCTGCTGAATAACGAGACATTGTTAGCTACAAGGTGACTGACTCATACTGGATGTTTTGTTTAAGTGAGAAGACAACTGCTGTGCTTGATAGGCCAAAGTACCATATGTTTCTAGAATACCATAGACCTACTTTATTCTGTGATTTGCTGTCAAGATCTAGTAATACTGGCCAAAGTGGTTTGCTGATTCAATAACCACACGTTCTGTTACTCTAAAAGTTGCATGAGCTTTTAAAGAGACCATATGTGACTAATCAACAACCCAGTCTGCCTTTTCACAGTCCTTTCCCTGCAGGTAAACCAGGATGCAACAGGAAACACGCAGTGGCATCTGCAGCGAGCTCCCTGCCTCCCGCTGCAAAACTGCAGAAGCCTTACCCCGCTGCTGCAGGCAGTGCAAGTGCAAGGGCATGGGTCTGGACAGGCCTGGCACCAGCTGCTCCGCTATTTCCCAGTTAAACTCAGTCCTTACTCATTTAGGGGAAGGGGAAGGGGGACCTGATCCCTCATTTGCAGCTACACTGGGACTCTGATAATGAGAACCCGTGGGAGATGTGTTTCCCCAGTGAGGGTTTGGCTCACCGTGCGTTTTAAGATTAGGTCCCATGTGTGTGCAAGGCATTGTCCTTGAGGAAAACACTCAGAATAAAATGACAAGAGTTCTGTGCATATTTTGCCTCTTACGTGCAAAGAAAAGTTCAAGACAGATTATTATTTCAGGACTGCATATCAGATCTCTTTGACAGTTGCCCTGATTTATTAACCTGTAACTCTGGGGTAAGGGAACTGGATACTCATATCTGATGTCAACAGGAGCCAGGAATCTAATTTCCTTTGGCTCTTCTGAAACCCCAGTGTACATTTCTCAACTAATTGAAAGCAGATTCTCTTTAACTGCAATTCAGAAAGATTTCTTTTTGCTCTGTACAAATATTCTTCTGAGCTTCATTTTGTCACTACATATAAAAATATACTGTTACATGACAATAAGATGAAAAAAAGTCCAAATGCATGCAGAAAAGACAATGATAAAATTAACAGTGAGGAATCACATTTGAAACACTGGCACACAAAGAACTGGCATCAAAGTTTAACATAGGTAGGTTACAAGAGTTAAGATTTACTTCAGTATGAGAAGACCAAATCTATAAGGAGTTGTAGCATCTGTGATGAAGATCACAAACACAAACTTTAAATATAATAATAGAATAATTTGTATGGTAGATGTGCTTCTTTCCTCTGCATTTATTATTTTCACCAGTACTCAAACCCCAATTAGAAGAGGCTTCAAAGCTAAACTATTTATAAGCTCAAAAGTTCTGCGAAGAGCTATTTTGTTATGACATGCAAGCAGCTTAGCTCATGAGGCGCAGACAAGGTATAAACATTTAATTCCTAAACTGCCCAAAAGCCCAAACTGTATGTTCTTACATTGACTAAAAATACAACATCCTCTTGGCCAAGACTTTCTCTGGTTTGCTAGCAACATCCTCTTTTCTACCAGTTTTCCATATTCCTTTGTAAACATTCAAAGTTTCCTTTTAAATAAATGAATACACATAGGAACAGCAAAAATGTATTTATTCACTCTTTCTTTACTAAAATGGTTGCTTTGTTTTTATTCAGACTTTCAGTTTCTTTGCTCGAAAGAAACCTTGAAACTTCAACACAACCAACACACGCCACCTTCTTTACAAAATCATTAGAACCTATATTCAAAATTATTCATGTGTTTCTGAGATTCTGCTCATATTTAGAATGGAAGCTTTTTTACTGCAACTGATAACTACCCAGGACTGCTTCTTTTTCACCCCTATTGTGCATTTCAGTTACCAAGATCTAAAAGCAGAGGTTCCACTCTGTAAGTATGACCAACAGCAGCCTCACACAGTCAGTGGTATGAAACAAAAGTGAACGTGACATCCGTTAATAATCCTGAGACTGTTGCCGAAAGAAAAAAGCTACAGATACCTACAAGAAGCTTCATTACTGATGAATTACTTCTTAAAAACCGTCACAGACTGTGGAGAGTCCTCAATACTGGTTGTTGGCAGAGGCCTTAGCCTCTCAACTCTCATGTTCATGAGGAATCAAAATACGTAATTCTCTCTAATACGTACAGCCTTCAAAAACATTATGCTATTTGACTTTCTGTACCCATAAATCTCTCCCTCCCCAAAGATAGTGGGTATTTCAGGATAATAACTACTATCCATTTGCAAGTCTTTTCCAAAGTTTGCTTTTCCTTATTTAGATGGCAGATGAGAGGGACTAGGTCATGCTTATGACATTACCACAGAGTTTCCATAGTACTTTTTTTTCCAACAGGTTTGCTCACTTTTTTTTTTTTTTTTAAATAAGTAAACTACAACTTACAATCTTCAAACAACAAAATCATCACAGAAATCAGTAAAGGCAATCAAATTTTTAAAATTTAACCCAAAGAATAACTGTTGAGGAAAGCTTTTCCAATGAAAAGAAGTAAAATTTATAGTAATATACTTTTTGCCAACACAGAAGAGTCATCAAAACCGTGACAGCACAGTTTTTGATGCTGGCACTTTTGCCAGCAAACTATCAGAAGAAGAAAGCTATCCATCTCCACTTGCTGGCCTCAAAACATTATTTTTTTTCCTCATTATACCCTCAAAGGCTATAGCATTACTTTTTCAATTAAATTACCTGTCCCAGTGATCTCCAGTCTAGGCTGGCACTTCCAATGTACACGTGCTGTTTATCAACAATCCAGAAAGATGACTGAAGCCGACCTTCATTATATGCTGACATGTTCATATACAACACTTCAGCACCTAGAGATTTAAGGATAAAATAATAAATAGCACTGTTGAAATAACATAATTTACATTATTGAAAAAAGAAACTACTTCACATTTCAGGGCCTCAGCTTCCAAAACTGGTGAGGGATGTGATTAAATATACCATTAAGGTTTAAAATCAATGATAAACAGTGTTACTGTCCCACTATTTAAGACCGTAATTATCATAGAGTCCAGAAAAGCAGGTATAGGGAACATTCCCATGTATTATACTGTTTACTTAATTTTCTTCCATTTTAGAACCAAATAGTTGCTATTTTCTTCCAGCACTGTATGTTCCTCAAAATAATTTATTTTAAAGGTCTATTCTATAACTCAAACCTGCTTCATATTATAATAATGACCTTTAAAGTATGAACCCAGTGAAAACCCCTTCCTGAAAAGCAGCCTCTGTTCCTTTGCCCTGTGCAATGGTTCGAGCAGGTAGCCTACGGTGGGCTGTCGCATGGAGCAGACCCCAACAAGAGGAACACAGGTAGAGAATTAAGGAGTGAGGAAGTAAGCAAAGGCCTAAAGTATGCTGAAACTGCTCTTAATCCTGCTAATCTGTGACATTCGACCTAGCACTTTGAACTGCACGGTTTTAATAAGGATTATAGGCCACTGAAATCAAAGGAGCTACTTGTCGGGTAAAAGCACATTGGCTCCATCCCATCACCAGGAATGTCTGAATTGGCCCCATCAGTATGTTTGCAGGACTAAATCCAGAATATACTTAATATTAGGTGAGTTTAGGGGATTTCTCACATCATTATTGTTCTTTCAGTGCTCCAGTGTTTGTAAGGTTAGGTGATTAATCTGAATTAATCATTGCTGAAGGTAGTTTAAAGTAACCCACTCATCTTCAAATTTTAGTTATGACAGTAACTGGGGAAGAGAAGCGACAGTAAACAGCAGCCTGGAGGGCAGTAACGGTACCAGCCATCTCCCATTAAACATTCATGGGATATTCAGTACCTTGAGTTCCAGTAATGGTTGGATAGGAGTCACAACTTCAAAAGAATTCCAGGATACCTGGAGAACTAAAATACATTTCTTTTCATCTAACTTCCTATTTCTGACCTCCTAAGAAACACTTGACTGGCAATTTTAAGCAACAGTTAGCAGTGCTAAATATTTCTTTTTTATTATGAAAACCGTATTTCTTACTTGTACAAATGATTCTAGAAGTTCAGACATCGAGAAAAGAAGAAAAATCAGGTAAGGTACCACTTTTCATGAAGCACCAAACATGTGACATAGGATTTTGAGCAAATTACAGAACTTGGTTCGTTGTACAATTATATTTGCTGCAACCCAGTTACCTTTCCAATTTTTTTCTAGATATCACCTATCCACATTCATCTATGCTTAGAAACAATGGTATTTTCCAATTTTCCTTGGAACGTGTTGCTGCTGACTTTCAATGCATGCATTAATGAGCAGAACTGTGCTAATTAATGAGATAATGTGTGTGAAATGGAAAAGAAATCAGAAAACACTAGAGCAGGTGTTAAATGGTTTAAATTGTTTTCTGATGAATAAACAAAACAAAAGCAACTCCTACTAGCTAAGGAAAACAATTCTGTAAGGCGCTAAACTTCTAGCTGCTTATCTGAAAACTGTGTTTAAAATCAAGTTTAACATAGCAGTTTGCCTTGACCATATTTTCTTTCCATACATTCCAAACAACATTAAATAGCAGTATGAATTTAACACCCACAACACACCTACATCAAATAGCTTATAAATGAAATGTTAGGATTTTTGTGTAGGAAAGGTAAAACAGTTGGAAGCAACAATGACCTTCCTTCTCATAACTGAGAGCCTAAAATAAACACTGTTTAAAAACATTTTTGAAATTTCCAATGCTGAGCAAAAAAGCTGATTGCCAAAGTTATTGCAGGAGACTATTTAACCAGAAATACTAACATTAAAAATAGCAGACGTCGTCACTAACCTGACACAAAGTTCAAAAGTTGTAAAACACCAGGATTTGCGGGCGCGGGCAGTTTAGACATGGGCATAAGCAGTGGGATGGGACTATCACTCTAAAATACAGTCTAGGCTTCAATTACCAAAATAGTGAATATAGCAGTACAGGAGATACTGCTCTCACACATACCATTAAAATCAAAACCTGGAACCCAATTTCTTTTCTTTCTGGAAACAGCTAACTCATAAGGCTGAGGAAACAGTATCTCCAAGTCAATTTAAAAAAGTCATGTGTTGCGAACAGCAGCTGCTGTGCAGCCTGTTAATGAGCCCTTACCTTTTGATGAAAGGAAACATGCATCAGTATTGATAATTGCCTCTGTTCCAGAAGCCCTTGAGATGTTTTGTTAAAATAGGCTTATCTGGCCTTCAACACAATCCATCAGCCCTAGTGTGGTCCAGGTCCCATGAGGAAATTAAATTGGATGGATCAATACGTGAAGCCATAACAGAACTCTTTATCATGCTGCAGTCTCAATTACACAAAGCTGTGGGTCTACCGAGTTCAACCACAAGGCACAATTTGTAAGCTTGATTGCTAATACAGATGCCAGATTCTTAAAAAATAAATCTAACAATTTTGTTTCAGTGAAGATTAAACTGCAGGGTGAGATCTTAGAGAAAACCAGCGCTGTCACTTAAAACTCAAGTAGATTTTTCTGTCCCATAAAATTGTGCATTCTAAAGGTTGGGCCAGATTGCCCTCTTTCTGCAGGAAAAAAAGACCACGTAGGGATCAAAGCATGCTTTAAGTAACAGACTTTTCTCCGAGTACTTTTTCTTCTAGGTGAAGAGGTTTTGCACTCTGTATAAGGGAGATGACTGATGCAGTGTGGGAAGCACAGAGGGGACCCAGCCGTTGAGAGCCTGGGCCTTCTCCGTGTGGTGGGAACACAGCCCCCAGGAGGTGCCAGGCAGCCACGTAGCCTCTTGCTTTGTCTCATAATGGAGGAAGAAAACAGGAGATGTCAGCAGTATTGCAAAAAGACTGACTTTTCATCCCTTTCTAAAAGAAATCCAGTTCCCAAAGTAATCCCAAAGAAGGATGGCACAAGCAAGTGGCATTTACCATTTCTAGCCTTGCAACATCCTGTTCGGCCTAGCTGCCCGCTCTCAGATACTCCACTAACAGTGTCATGAAGGCTACAGGGCAAGCTTGTCTTCAAGAACAGGAGCTTAAGGCTAGGACCTTTTCTACATGTTTGAGTCAAAGCACTGCGCTGTTAGCAGGAAACTTTAATCAAGAGCTCATCACATGTACGCTGTATCATGAAAAGCTGTACGCCATCGAGAAGCGCATCTTGGCACACCTGTGTTGCAGCATATGCTAGCTGTGGATTTTACCGCTGCTCAGGCAAGGTCACCAGGCAGCTACACAAACGGGGAGACTCTTCTCCATGGGGGACTGCAGGAGGCCAGGGCTCACAGGGCTGCCGCTCGGCCTCCAGATCCAGGTTTATGCAACAGTCTGCAGAAGGTGCACCCGGAGGCGTTGGATCCAAAGCCTGCAAGCAGACTAGGATATTACCAGGTTGCCCTGGTACAGAAGCAACATCACTGAGCCAAATCACCTCTTTAGTGGATACGGTAAATCATTTTTGTAAAGACGACCCAGAAAGAGCAACTGTTTAGGCTGCTATTATCACAGCTGCCTTGAAAGCAAACATGCACATTCTGCCTGCAACAGTTTTCAACAGCACCAGTTACAGGCTAAACTCACTCTGGAGTTAGCAAACATAACGCCCAAGAAACAGAAGCTGCATTTGCTTGTACCACGGCTAAAATTGGCCTTCTGTCTTCACAACTTTCTTACTTTCACTATAGTGTTTTTAAAACCAGAGAGAAAGAAAAATGGGAAAGGGGAAGGATTTAAGGATTGAGAGCCACAAAGAGGTATCTGGGAAACTGCAGCAAGAGTGACGGGTGATTCACAACAGGCAGAGCAAGGATCAGAAAAGCACCAAGAGCCCTGGCCTCATTAGCCCTGGCAGTAGGAAACAGTGCTGCAGCAGCAAAGAGGATGGAGACAAATGGAGATACATGGTCTGATGGCACGTGTTGGGACTGTGCATCGTGCAGAGCCCTGGGGAGAAAGGGTCATGGAGCCAGGCTGGGCTCTGCTACCCTCTGCTAGGCACGGGAGAGTTGTAAGGGTGGAGGAGATGAACAGGGGCTTTTCAATGCCTCTCGTTCCCCATTCTGGGAGCACAGAGCTTGTCAAGTGCAGGCTGCAGAGGCACTGCAGGCGATGGAGGGGGGAGCACATTGGGGCAGGGGGAGCTACACAGGGCTGTTCGGAGGATGAGGGAGTGGGGAGGTTGTAGAGGGATCGCAAAGAAGATGGGACCCCAGGATACAAGGAAGCACTAGTATATGAAATGAGTTTGGCCAGTGAAAGCAACAGTGCTTACAGCTCTCTTGTATATTTGCAGTTTGAACCTGAGAAATGCTCCTGCACCACATCCAATCCCCATCTTCCAGCCACCGTTCCCCACGTCACCACCAAGCTGGCCACAGTAGGAACAGGCGCCCTTCTCTGCTTACCCCATTCTTGCCATCCCTTCACTCTCCTCATCACCATGTCCATATGCTTTGCCTACAGCGCTGGTTTTTTTCCCATCTCCTAATTCTGTGTATTCCCAAGCAAATACTCCCAGTAATGAGACCTTTAAAAAGGAGTCTGAGACTGTGAGCTGTGGCCTCTTTGCTTCACCCCACTGCTGACAGTCATTTGGCACACAAAGATACACGTTTTGATCTATACCTTTTGGAGGGTGGCCTCAAGCCAGAGTCAAGAGCAGACTTAACTAGTCCATACCATGAACCTAGAGCTCAGAAGCACATGCACACTTGAGCCCAGCTGGTGCTGGAGCAGCCTGCATGGCACCTTGCACGGCCTCTCTGGGGGGCTACCACACAGGTGGGAGGCAGCACGTGGCACTTGCCATTGTGCCGTAGACCTGCTGTATTCTTTCAGCTAAACTGAGTTTTCAGATCAATACAGATGCGGTTAATATCATGTGCTAACCCAGAAAGATCAACAAAAGGTCCTTTATTAACCCTAGGTCCCAATCTTATTTTTTAAAATACAATTTGCTCACTAGGATATGAATGTGTACACGTATAGATATATAAAGTGGATGTCTCCTTCCCTACATTTTGCAATACACACTTTCGCTTTATTTGTTTTCAATTACAAACCTTAGCACAAAGTACACCCATGAATAAAAATAATTTTTATTCCACTGAGACAAAAATCCAGTTTTCCATACTCTGCTCACAAGTGGCGGAGTAGCTGTCTCATATTGGACAGACACAAGTGACCCAGGCAGAGGATCATCTCCCCAGGAATTTTCATGCTTTTTTCTTGCCTGATTGCAAAAACTCTGGAGTTGCTCCAGAAGCCCCATTAGTGTGACCTGTCAGCACTCAGAGGAGGACAAGCACAAAAGCAGAGGAATGCACAACTTGACAACGAAGTTATTTTTACTATGTCTCTGAATGATTAAAAGACAAACTAGACCATTTACTATTTCTGTGCTCTTTATGGAGTATTGCCTTTGAAATGCAGTTTAAAAGTCTGCCTGGCCCCAGAAGGATTAATGATACAGACTTATTTTAAAGAGAGAACACTCAAGGACTTTTAGGGAAATCTCTGATGGTAATACCTTAACTTTGAATCGGTTGTTTTGTTTACATTGCCCTACGCTCCTCACACACACACCTCTCCTTTTTAAAAAATACCAGGTCTGAGTCCTGCCACTCTGGGATTATGTACTATTCATCAATCTAAGCCCATAGTAATTTTTTAAAAAAACAGTGTACAATAAAATCTTGCTGCCTTTTCTTTTAGCAGCTCCATATGCAACTGCCACACACACAAAAAATGAAATCATAGTTACTCAAAGAAATTATGTTCTAGTACAAGATCAAGCAATCCCCAGAAGGCCTTTGCAATACAACTTGTGTTCACACCACCTTGGCCTGCCTTAAACTGTAGCACTCAAACTACCTGCATGACAAACATGTCTTCTTTCTGGAATTCCGGCTCACTCCCAATTTACAATCAGCCATAAACTATGTGCACACGCAGTTTCTTGAAACAACACCAGCCCCCAAAGTTAATGCTGCCTATAGTAAAATTAGGCTGTTTCTGATGTAGATATTTTTCATGAAAAATGACTGTAATGCTTACTGCCTTATTTTACAGCATCTGAGGTCACCGACACAAAGATAATTTGGAGGAAATAAGTGCACAGGAGAAGAATCTGTGACTGCAGCTCCATGGGCCCCCTCTGCTCTGTGTCTGGAAAGACACGGGTGACTGCAGCACCCACTGGACTTGCAATGGATGGGCTCATGCGCTTGGGGCTGTGGCATGGGTGGTTCAGGGAAAACGCACACAAAACACCCTCTGCCCCCTGCGTGCTGCCACTGCTCATTGCCACTGGCACGCTCCTCAGCCGGCTCACGCATCCATGCCTGGCTGGAGCTGGAAGAAAGACTGCTATGAGAAAGCTTCCCTGAGCAGACGGGCTGCAGTCAGGGATCTCCCTGCAGCGTTGCAGGTGTGAGAAGAGAGAGGTCTCCGTTGCTGGCGGCTGGCTTCCCAGCCCCCTCTCCAGGCACTGAGCCAGCTTCTCGCCTGGTTCCCTTCCCTCCCCAGCAGACTGTAACATGCTGTCGGGCTCTGTCCTGCACGATTAGGGAAAACAAATATCCTCTACACTCACCACTGGTTTTTTGCTTTGTTCTTTACTCATTCAGTGGATTAAAATAATTTCTGTGAGCCAGCACAGCCCCAGAAACTGCTCTATCCACACAGCTGAGGAAGCCAAGAGCCGAGTGTGGGAACAGGAGAGAGCAGGAAGAAAAAGAAATAGTGAGAAATGAGCATTACAAAACCCAGCCCTCTGGCTGAAAACAAAGTATTACAGAATTATAACTGGCATAATTAAAAAAAACACCACACCACCCCCCCCAATAGTGGCATGAACAGATCTCATTTTCAGCGATGCTTCTTCCCTCCACCACCTCCTCAGCTGTGCCCAAGTAGCTTTTTCAGGGTCCAAGGAATGAGCTGGATCAGAAAATGGATCCAGGTTAAAAATAAATAAAAATAAAATGGTCGTTTCATATGTAGAACAATTCACTAGTCCAGCTCACCACGTGGCGGTAAAGAATTTTTCCGACACAGCTGAAGGCACAGCACAAGTGTGGGAACGAGTGGCTTGTGGCTGGGTGCAGCAAGATGCAGGAACTGCTTATGCCAGTGCTGCCATTTAAAGGTACGCCCACATAATCGCAGCCTCTGTTCCTCTCAAAATCAGGCCCCTGAGAAATTCCAGGTGGCAAGCCCCAGTATTTGTTTGCCTTTTATCTTGCGTAACCATTTGCCTCATGCAAACAAAGCAGACAGGAGGGCAATGCTGGCATTTGCTTGGGATGACATTTCCCATGTGCTCACATGGGTGCACAGTGACACAGAAGATCCAGAAAAGACCCGTCAGGGGATCCTCATATGTGTGCAGAGTTTGCTCGCTGGATGCAGGATGGCACATTCTTGAGAACAAAGGAAAGGTCAGAATTAATTTCTTTCAATTGCTTGTTTAACTTCAGTGATATCTTGGGAGCTAGTTAGTTCCCAAGGTAACATTTATCTAAATACGCCCTTACAGTGGCTTTGAAGATGTCAGATGTTGGCCTTTGTTGCTAGTCCAAGTAATCAAAATACTGATTTCTCAGCTAAGTACACTGCTGTAGACAATGTTCAGCACAGGAGTGTCACAGCTGTCATTCACAGGAACGCATTTTGCGTTGCCTACTGAGCCCTTTTGATTTACTTAGCAGAAAAAAATCGACATATAACCAAAATGTTTCCCACCCCATGTCACAGCAGAGATGAAAGACAGGCCTGACAATATTTCTTTGTAATACTTACCCACCCAGCTACACATAATTTCTGATTCACTGACAAAAAACCAAAGGTCCATCTTAATTTCAGGGTGGGCAAACCATGACAAATACTACAGCGTAGAGATAAAAGGTCTCCCTTTTACCCACAGAATAGATAGAGCACAGGCATGCTCTGCTTGAGCTTCCCTGCGAATAGCAGGTAGCTCAGTTGATTAATCATGCATCGGCATGTTTAATTAACCTATGCAGAGAATTTTGGACCACAAACAAGGAAGAAACTCATATGGCTACAGACCTCCGGTTCTTCCAAACATAGAAATCCAGTTTCCAGAGCAAACTCGTAGCTTCCTCATTTCCACCCACAAGACAGAGGGCTTCCATAAATCCATAAAGCACTGAAATTCTGTAAGGAAGACCAGAAAATGCAGTGCAGCCCATGTTAACCCCCCCCAGTATTTAGAAACAGGATTTGAAGCCTAATACCCCTTTCTCTAACACAGAATATATCACAACATGATTTTTAAAAGTAAATTAACCTTGTTAACCCCGTGGGTTTTTATTATTTGCACTGTAATAGTTCTCTCCTTTCTCTCCACTTCTTTTTCTTAAACCCTGTGGTGTGTATTTGACTTTTTATTTAAGATTTTTAATTGTTACTGTAGAATTTTACATTCTGCATTTTCTACGGGAAAATGTCTATTCTATTCTTAACAAAGACATATCCTTGTTACCATGTCCTTGGGAGGCACACGCTGCCACCCAGGAGATATTTGATAAGCAAGTACCCCACAAATGCAAGCAGCCAACACTACAGTTCATTACATGAAACAAGTCAGGAAAGCAGACATGCTTCAACTCTACGCTTTCTCACCTGGATTTGGCCTCTGAAGTCAGTGATTTCTGTACTGTATTTGCTATAGAAACACTTACTGTTTGGGACAAAGTTTAGGAGTCCCATTTCAAACTATCTTTAAAACCAAAAAAATTAAATTGAGTCTGTGCATAAGAACTTAGTGTAACTTAAAAAGGTCCAAACAGCTTTTCCTTTCCCTCTAATCATTTTATTGAAAGTAGCAAACATTTCGTGCCTCTTTTAACAGGTTTTGCTGCCTGATGCAGCAAATGAGAGAAATCCTCATTTTGCACTGACTTGACTCTGACATCAGTATTCTTCAATCAAGTTTTTACTTCTTTTTGAGCTATTTAAGGTATTTCATATCTATATTCATAGATTTTGAATAAAACTTTGAATAATGAGAGTACTGATGATCAGTTCAATTCTTTCCCCTTAGCAGAACTCAGCATTCCTCTAAATAGCATTTTCTGTGTATAAATCTGTTTTGTGAGTCTGATGATTCAGTAGAGTCTGTAAGATAACTAGTGTACAACAAAGTTTGATAGAATATTTTAAAAAAATTTCCACATTTTTTTCGCCCTTCATTATTGGAGAGTAGGCTGCTCATTTACTAGATGAAGCTATAAAAGTGATTGCTTTAGAGATTGGGAAAAGTAATTTTCTTTCTTAGTTGATTCAGGTGTCAAAGCATATTACCGCTTAAAGGAAAACTATAATACTATCAGTAAAAGCATTACTAAAGTTGGATTGTGGCTTGCTTTCTTTGTGTAATCATAATTGCATACTTTTTAACTATAAAAGAAAGCTATTTTAAATATAATTGAGAGATTAGTAAACTCACCCACTGCTTACCCCACCTCCCTTTAAAGACTCTTTTCTTTTCTTGGATTAGCATTATGAAGCACTAGGTTTGTTTATATACTTCCTAGATGAAACATCCAAAAATTCAGGGACAATTTTTCATCTTAACACATGAGGAATTAGAATCACAATCTTCTATGAATGAACAAGGCTAAATCCCTACCAAAAAATGCCGTGACTATTTATCCCTATCTCCCTTTTTAACTTGTCAACTTGATTTCCTTCTGGTATTTATATATTCTAAAACCATTAGTATTGGCAACAGGCACTTCTAAATGCGCTGACTAGCAATAACAACATTTGTGCAATCATTCCCAAAATGTGGTCCTCAGACATTCATAGCTCTGCTTTGGGTTCTGTTGGTTCCTTCCCATGAAGGAGAAATCTCAGTTCTGGAAAGTGAGAAAGCATACTGCCAGGCAGGCAAAGACGTGAGGACAGAGCATGCCTCCTCAGAGGGCAGTATTATTTGGTCCTAAGCTACTGCTTTTTATTTTTACAATACCTCCATAATAGAATCGATTTTTTTTCTCCCCTTTCATTAACTGATTCTCTGAGCAGCCCTAGAGTATTATCTCCAGGCTACCAAAAGCCAAGAGCACTAGCTGACCTGGCCACGGCCATACAAGCAAAGCAGAGGCACAGCCAGAACTAACCTGAGTCTGCCAGCAGCACAGTCATTTCCTTTTACTACTTCTTCTCACTTGTCTCTCAGCATCTTTCCCTACTTCTTTCCTTTGATCCTGTCCTATTCTCCTGCCAAGTCAGGCTTTAACTTTTCTATTTTTTTTTTTCAAATCATTACTATCTCAATTCCAATTATTTTTCTCTCCTTTCATCTATGTTGCCATAAGCCCACCAAGAACATGCTTTGCCTTTTGCCAGCATTCTTTTCTTATCTTTTCCTAAATGAATTACTCAGTTTTCTGTGTCTCTCCTTCTCCTTCATCTGATTCATTCCTCCCTTTTATTTCATTTTCCTTACTACTTTCCCCCCACATCATTCTTCCTCCCTCTCCTCCACTTCATCCTCCATTCATCATTTCACTCTTGTCCTTGCCCACTCATTCATTGTTTTATTTATCACATATATTCATTCAGTTATTCATTCACTCCCCCACTCTCCCATTACTTGAGGAACATGCTTTATTCTCTAACTACATAGGCAGCATGATATATTCTCCAAGCCTTTACAAATAATTTGTGGAAAGGAAAAAAATGGTTTTTTCTTAGGATTTTTAAGGCTAACCACAATTTTGGAGTGCCCAGTTTGGTCCTAATTTTATTTTATTTAGCATGTGTTAGAACTCCTGTAGGTGTTAACTCATGATATACAACCCAAAGGTAGATAGATTGCTGATGGTTGTTGCAGATTGGGACTCTGGGAATTTCTTCTTGCTTTCTTAGCCCAAACAACAACTGATGCTGAGCTTTTGTTTCTTACCATGGTTCTAAGGTTCTTAAAAGAACAAGGCACATTTACAGTCTCTTATAAAAGTAAGCATGTAGAATAGACACTGCAGCTCTGCTGTAGCAGACTGAAGAGTCTCACGCTTGATTTGTTATTGTTCTGACCAGCCTGTCGGATGCATTTTTGAGGGCTTCAGCACTCTGGTTTGGTCACCCAGATACTTCATACATTAAAATGGAGACATTTTAAAGAGACAAATGGACATGCCCCAATGTCAAAAGCAGAAAAATCCACACAGTGCACTGAGGAAAAACAAAAAGCACGTAAGGAAAAAATGCTTTGGCTTTGAGGAGATACATAGGGGATACAAATCAATAGCTTGTCAGTTAGCAGCTTTTTAACACAGATAGACTTTCATCCAAACAGCCTATATGAAACGTAGAAAGCAAGATAAAGGAAACCACAACTCCACAGATTCTATGTTATTAGCTGGGTGAAGGACACGTGCAATATACAGTCAATAGAAGTGACAGCACACTGAAGTCACGGAGGATTTTAGTGTCCCTGAGGGACTAGACCACAAGTATCATCTCATTTCTCTAGTGCAAATATCAGCAACTGTCTCTGAAGGACAGGAATAGAGCTATGTTACTCCTCTGTGACATTTTGAACTGGTGGAGAACCAGGTCTGTAGGACTTCTCTTTCTTCTCCAAACCACACAGGACAGACAGAATTAGCTCAAGGACACTGAGAGAGAGAGGTGGACCAGTTCAGAGCCATCTGGGATGGCAGCAGGGTACAGGCCAGGGGCTGCGTAACTGGACTGCTTGCACCTGCACACTGGGATCCCTACGAAAGCAAGGCCAGAAGGCAGCATGTGCACTTCTAGTCCCAATAACCACATCGTGGACTTCGTGCCAATCCCTTCAAGACACTCACTCTAAGCTGCAGGAGAAAGTGCTACCATTACTTCAGAAGCCCATCTGAAGCAGCTAGCTGGATGCACTCCCAGGAAAGCCTGAGGGATGAGAGTGTAGGGCAGCAAGACAAGAGACAGAAAGGGAAATCGATCAGATTCGTACTGTAAAACACACGTAAACTGGAAATGACAAAGATTTGATGGTGAACATGGCTGCGTATTGGTATGAAGTATAGTGAATGCACAGGCAAGCAGGTAACTCCTGCATGAAAACAATGAAACATCAAACTGAAAGCAGTACTTAGACATTAACAGGGTCATATGAAGCACAGGAGACAGTTCTGCTGGGGGGGAGGATCAGGTCCTTGGAATAAAGACTGCTGCTGTTGGACCTCTCTCTTCTGCATTACAAAAGACAAAATGAATGGAGCAAATAAGGCTAGGATTCAAGAGAAAAAGGATAGTCTCATATTTATTTTAAGTTGCTTGAAACTACCCAGAATATTTGGATCCCACAGCTGATGTTCCACAAAGTCACTCTGCATGAGAGAGGGTAGGGCAGGCCTGGCACATAGGTCATTTTCTGAGGACTTAGTTTGAGCCCTTGGGGTCTAATCTTATTCACAATGACACTGATACTTATTAAGTGCTACACAGTGATAAATACCTTTAAAAAAAACAACGAAAACAACAAGATTGTGTGCCACAAACTAACATCAAAATAAGTGAATGTCTGGGCTCTTACCTGTGTCTTATTTCTTCATCTATAAAATGGAAACTAAGCTATTCCTCCATTTCCTGTGAGCATCATGAACATTTATTCTTGAATATTCACGAAGCACTCTTATTTCAGTATTAATACCACAGGAAAAAAAAAGGAAAAAAGTTTTTCCCCAGATAAGGTCTTGACCAGCGTTCAGTAAGCAAAAGAAGAGACAACACAATGAAAATGATCGTGAAATAAAATATCCTACACATGCTTACATAAGAATCCATGTGCATTGAATTTGATAGTCCAGTGGGAAGAAGATTATGTCATATTCAACTAAAGTCTGTATCATAACTACAAACTGCTTGATGGTACAAAAAGACGTGATACAGAGAATACATTTTTACGTACCATAAATGATAGTTTCATGGACCAACTAGAGAACGCACAAGCTGAGAAGCTACTCTTGATTTATTTTGAGCAATTCATAGTACTGATTCAAGCTGCAACTATCAAAAAGCCCCTGTAAGGATGACCACACTGTACTCCAGCTCACTATCTTTGTAACAACATCATCTGCATCCCACAAGACCATTCTGGTCATGTTTAATTTGAGAAAGAAGACCTTCATGAGGATGTATGCTAAGAGAAAATCAAAAGCCAAAGAGAAAAAAATCTTTACTGGTTTCCTGGCAATACTAGAAAACATTTTAGTAGAGGCTCAGCATAAACGTATATGATTAGAAAAACCAAATGCCCCTCTCCCAAGACACGATGCAAGGAGAGTTAAAAGAGAAGCTAAAGAAGAATGTTAGAGATAAAACGGTATCCTTCAATAAGTAGAGAAAAGGCAAGAGAGGGAAGGAACAAAAGAAAAGTAAAATTTAGCTTAGGAGAGCTAAATGTAAAACTACATAAATCGAATCAAAAATATTTTGAGGAAATATGGATACTGAAGTTGCAGAATACATTGCTACTGTGCGTAGTGTTTTGTGGATGACAAAAATACAAATAGATTAAAAAACGATTGCACAAATTAAAGGAAAAAAAATCATCCAAACACCAAAACAGATTGCTGAACTCCATGGCAAGGCAGTTCCTAACCTGCAAATTGCTAAAAGGATATACAGAGTAAGGGGAATGTCATCCTCCAGTTGTTTCAGTTGTTATACTCCTTCTGTAAGTGTGCAGTTCTGCTGACCCCAGCAGTGCAGAAGACTGACCTTCAGTCTGTTGCCATTGTCTTAATGGCTGAGAACAGTTCCTGTGACCCTTTCCTTAGGAACTGTTGTTTTTTTAAAAGCTTGACATCTCAACCATCATAACGTTCTTTTGACATGATTTTGAAGCTTAGTATAGATATTATGTAGTCCTATAACTGCTGGTATTTTTCCCATCACTTTATGCAAACGTGACTACTAAGATTAAAAGCAGGAAGAGCAGAGATCTGTTTTGAGTCACTGAAGTGACTGTCAATTTCTGCACTACATAACTACTAATATTTGCACACTATATATAGTTAATATTCTGTCTGAAGGAAGGAAAAGATGCTGAATGCACTCTGTTCTCAAGCGTAAGCATTAGAGACAATCACTCTGTAAGAGCGTGTAATAAGAGATGGAAAGGATGGAGAGTAACGCAGACATACCATTCTGGGAGCTTTTCTTCCAGTTGAATTACTTTAGAACAAGCTTAATGTCATTTACTTTCCAACCATTAGGCTGTGTAAAAATTCATAACATTTAGAGATCCAAGTGTCTCTGTCATGTCTCTTCAGACGATGGTCTTCTCAGAGCTGCCCAGGTTTGTAGTTGCATTTCAGTCTAGATGACATAAAAAACACTTGAACAAGGTGAGACACCATCACTGGGAAGGCTGAAGCCTGCTCGCAAACAGTAGCAATCAAAAATATACCAAATAATACCAGCAAGACTGCTGTGACTGACCAAGGCACAGTTCTAGGAAGACAGCCAGGCTTCAAGTGGATATGAAACATGTGGGAACCACATGAATGGACAAGACAAAATTCACCGACAATAAATTAACCTGCTTTCTTTGGACCCCTATGTAGGACCATTAGCCTTCATCTCTTTTCAGGATAAGATAGTGTTAGTGCTTTTGCATACAAGAGAAAGCATGGGGTGCCAAAATTTCTGCAAAGGGAGTACAGCTACCTAACAAATGTTTTCTGAGCTCAGATGGCCCTGGCAGCTCTTACCAGCTCTTCCAGTAACTGTAGGTAGGAACTTGCATGCTATCCATATGTTTTAAAAATGTCACAACTAATTTCTGCTAATGCCATCCGTTATTGGTTCCTCTGTACTAAAAAGCATCAGTGACTCAAACAAACTACTGCCATACAGGAAGAATCCATTCCAGCATGTAAACTATCAAGCAAGATTTGGAGATGATCCGTGTGGTACGAACCTGCTATGTTGGACTAGACGAAAGCAATTTGGCTGTTCACAAGATGGCTGGATTACCAACAGTCATAGTTGTTCTGGAGCTTATGAAATATGAAAGTGCCCATTTCTGCCAAATCCACAAATACACAGGCATTAGTAACAGACTCAAATGCAAAGACATTTGCAAACTGAAATTATGTACTAAAATACTGATCAACCTACCATGAAAGACTTTTTCAATTACAAATTTCAAAGCAGAAGAATTATGATATTGTTTCTACTAAACACCTAACATCTTAAAAGTGCCTTACAGGACATCTGGCCTTAATTCATCAAGAAAAAAATGTAATATTATTTACCTATGGGTCTTTGAAACAATGACTACAGATATTGGAAAGCATGTGACTGATATTTTATAATGCAGAAGTACACATTACCAATGGGAGGGTACTGTCCCTGGGAACACATCCATTCCTCTCAGTGAAGGTATTCACTTCTAAGTAAAGTCTACAGACAGATGCTGCAGAGCTTAGAATTAGAATTTATTGCTTGCATATCTGGCTCTGATGGGCACAGTGGTTTTGGCTTAAGTGAACCTTTTTTCCTCTCCCTCTTTGCAAAACAAGCCAGTACAACCCAAAGCCCTGGTTGCCTCCACAATTTAAATTATAGTGAGGTTTTGGTTTTTGTTTTGTTTTGGTTTTTTTTTTTCCTCTACTGGTTGTGGATGTGACAGCCTCACACTGCTAATTCTCTCATGCTAGAGAACTCTGTAAGGCAGGCCATGCCTAAATCTTCTTAAAGTTGGTGCGCTTCACAATCATAAGAGAAAATAAGCTGTTTCACATTGTGCCTAATTTGGGGATATTTGTGTGTCCAGTGGAAGTTTTATTCCCAGATTAGGCATCTAGATTCCTACAGAACCTGTAATAAAAACTGGACTATCAGTAGCTTAATTTTTTTGAGCTAAAAGATATCTAAACTAGGTAAGCAGGCAATACCAATGGAAGGTATGTTGTTTACCCCAGCCCCTCATTTGGAATCGCACAGAAGGATCGATTCTCCAATGAAGTTTCAAAATCCTGTCTTACAATCAGAAGCTTAAAATAATTCTTTCACAAATAAGGGCAAGACATTTCTTTCAAAATATATCTGGTGGCAGTAGAAGGAGCAGAAGCAGAGCAGGAACTGGAAGCCAGGTTTCTTCCATCCCAAATGAATATGTGACTACTACAGAGTCATCTTTAAACGCAGACAGAGATTAGAAGATTTTCTGCAAACTGTTAGAGCTCAAATGGGAGGGACCGAGGGAGTACCACTACAGAATACCCTCTGCACTTCCCAATCCTTTGTGATTGCAAACTCTGTTTTACGAAGTTTAAGATTTTCAATACTAGCTTAAACAATTTGCTTTCTGTCAGGTGCCTTGTAAGGTAGACAGCTTTTCTTCAAGTTGACAATTTAGAAACCTTCAGACAGAGCAGGATTTTTTAACCTAAACTTCTGCAACTCAGACGGATGTTCTGTGTCAAAGACATTCTGTGTATATGTGTGTCTAAGATGTAACAAAAATGCTACCCACCTGCTCTTTTGAGCCATGTTTCATAAGGTTGGACATGGCTTACCTTACATTGCAGGATCCAGCTCTCCAACGGAAACAAGTGAGAAACATTGCATATGAGTTCTCATGGGGTTTAGGCATAAAACCAATGGTGAACATTTCCTTGCTATCAAGATGTTAGTGGATGTGTGCACACCTAGCAACGTAAACCGAGGTAAGAGAGTTTAGGTGCCTAAACAGAAAGATGTTTACCCAAAAACCAACCAAGCAGGAGTTTCTGCACATTAGTGTTGCCTAGATGTTAGGTAGATACTCGAATGCTTGAATCTCTGATGCAAAACTGATACCTGCTTCTTTATTTTAAGATGGTTGCAACTAGTTTCAGAAATTCTGCTTGGTGTTTCTCATTATGCAGAACTCTGTCAAACTTATTATGCAGTTCTAAGAGGTAAAGAACATAATGAGATCTTTCATCTTGGAATTGGCTTTAAGATTGCTTGTCACAGGCCGAAAGTTGTTGAGAAAATATCAGGTAACACTCTCCAGCAGCAACTAATAAAATCTAAATCAAAGCATGCATCTACTCTGTTGCAGGTACCCAGGGAATATAAAAAAATAATAAAAAAGGGAAAAAGCATGATTCATAATAAATCAAAATAAAAAAATTAATTTAAAATCAGATGTCAAAGGCCTTGCCAGTACAATTTTCATTAGCTGCCTTCTGAACACTGTCATATTTTAAGGTATGGCTCAGGCAGGGTTTTAGAAAAATGTCAATGTTTAAAATCTGAAAGGAAAGGAAGAGGGAATTTCTCCCCCTCTGTTCACATCCACCTTTGTTTAACTCTGTAAAACTCAGATCCAAATTACTTGCTTCCTTCAGGAGGATTCACCCCTAGTATACTGGTCCTCTCAAAGTATCCTGCTTACTTGTTCCTGAAAAATCAGAGGGAAAAATTAGTCTATTTTTGATACTGCTGAATTTTGAAAGAGCAGGAGCTTATCCTATCTTCAACACTGTTCCCTCTCACACAGTTTTGGAGAATCCAGCCTAGGAAAGACTGATGAAGAAAGCAATGGAGCTACAACTCAATTCAATGCCTTACATAAAACCATCAACTGAACTTCAGCTCTGAAGAGCACTCTTTACACTCCTATGGAGCATGCATCAGATTATATCATTTTTATGGCACATTGTGCAAAAACTGGCCATCTGGACAGGCAGAAATCTCTTCAAGATGCAGCTTGAGCATTCCAGCCTCCCATTGTATGAATAGAGTGTCTTTTCTTTTTAGTCTTTGCAGTGTTTTTACATTGATTCTCAATGTTATCTTCACATGAAGAGGAATTAAAGGCTTACTTAGAATCATAGAAATGCCAGATTAGAAGGGTCCTCAGAAGATCATCCAGCCCAATCTTTTGTGGGAAAGGGAGCCTGTATGAGATCATCTAGCAACCTGTCCAGTCACATCTTGAAAACCTCCAGCAACAGGGACTCTACCACATCCCTGGGGAGGTTGTTCCAGCAAATGATTGTTGTTACTGTAAAAAAATTCTTTCTTTCTTATGTTGATATGAATGTACTTAAACACATAAGTTTATGTTCTCCTTCCAAATCATTATGGAACTATTAAAACCAGCTTTGAAACCAATCTAGACCTTTTCCCATGCACCAGAGGCAAATACTCACAAAGCCACTCCTCACAGGGGCTTGTCTGCTTTCTTCTTAAAATTGCCAGTGATAGCTCTTTCATAATCTGCTCACAGTCCACTGTCCCCATATTTGGAACATTTTTTTCTAATACTGAAACCAAATATTCTGTGC
Source organism: Aquila chrysaetos chrysaetos (assembly GCF_900496995.4). Classification (NCBI taxonomy): domain Eukaryota; kingdom Metazoa; phylum Chordata; class Aves; order Accipitriformes; family Accipitridae; genus Aquila; species Aquila chrysaetos. The sequence goes on along the minus strand of NC_044016.1, from coordinate 27,569,453 downwards.
AGAATGTAAATCAATGTCATCAAGGCTTACCCTACCAGTGGCTTTCAAAAAAACCCAAGTCGCCCACAACCCAAAACATCTTTTAGGCACAGAGAAACTTATCAGGAAATGCCCTCTCTCACTCAGCTTTATCTTTTCCAGAGAAAATGGCAGTTTCTCCCAAAGGGTGAACTCCACATTCCTAGGTCTTGCAGCACACAAAGGCTCTAGGTTACAAAAAATGCTTAACTCACAGTTTGTTTCATAAGGAGAAACTGGACTGATGTTCCCAGGTGATCTCAATTTTTTCTATGATGTAACATAAGTTTTTCAGTTCTTCTATAATATGTTAAAAATATGACATCATCTTCCCATTCCCCCCCAACTAGGTAGGGAAAGGGAACATAATTGTGGTCAAAGGTAAGAAGAACTCATGTCCCACAAGCATCACAGCTCTAAAACTATGCAGCACCTCAAGTGTGCCAACAGAAGCAGACAGAATATGGGACTAAACACATTTCATCTGATATATAAATCATATTCATTATTGCTGTCCATTGTGCAACAATTTCATTAAAACAGAAGTACAGGAAAACCCTAAACCACTAAAAGTCCCTAGACGTTACATGAACCCTGAGCTTTCTGGTACTATGGCAGATTAATCCTATCCAAACCAGGTTCCAGTGGTCCTACCTCCCTTGCCCACCCCAGCTACGTGTTTCCTATCTCTGTGTTGTACCCAGCATTTAGGCCTGTGAGATCATACACCGAGTAATGCAGAAATTTAATGCAAATGACAATTAAGGCAGCCAAAAAAAAAAAGCAGCCTGTAGCCAAAACAGCACCCTGAGCTGTCTTACCACACAACCACTGGTGCAAGGAAGAAGGCAGAGCCAACACATGGTAGGGAAGGCAAAGAGGAGGCCTGGGATCATGGAGCTGCCCAGACATAAACTGATTTAATTTGTCATGGAATCGTATCTGCTAGTGTTTGCAATCTAAAGTGCACAAATAAAAGCACAAAAAGCTTCTGAAGCTCCACTTTCTACTAATTTGTTTGTCTCCCTGCAACAATATAACTTCTTAGTTTCTCGGTTTTGGTTGTATCTGCTTGAGAGAGTGTAATCCTGGGCAAATGTGCACAAATTGCTCAGTGAGTAACAGCTGCACATGTGATCTCGTGATTAGATCCTGCCCTAGCACAATGACTTTATATTATTCTCCAGTTTCATTGGTAACATTCAATAGCTATTAGTTGAGTTAGCTGATTTGGGGTTTTTTTTAAATCACATTGTGACATGGACAGACTCCTCTTTTCATATCTGCCTTAGCCAGCACTGACAAAACAAAAAACATTCCTTGCAAATATATGAAAAATGATTCATGAAAAGGGAGTATTGGGAAAAAACAAATAGAAAGGGAATGAAGCAATGCAAATTGAAGAAAGGAAATCCATCGGCGTGTCTTAAAAACATTAACGCTGTCAGCTAAAATAAGATTGTAATTAGTAAGGGATTTAGATTCTGTACACGTAAGAAATGATACAACAACCTGCTAATGGGAGACGATACTATTCAAATGTTACTGAAGAACAAAGACTGGTACATAATTATGTGCAAGGAGTGGGAGGGTTACAAGAAATGTTTCAACCTAGTAAACTGAACCACAGCTGAGAAAAGGCTAAAACAATAACCTTGAAAACAAGCATTAATAAGCTACTGTCACAGCACAAGGAGGATAAAAAAAGAACATGTTTGTTTACACAGTGAGCCAAATTTTGCCTACAGGCAGACCTACCTTTCACAAGAGAGTCATATACGTATATGCATAGTATTTGTATACATACGTGAAAGTGAAATATAGCTTTAACATTAACTATAGAGAAGTAAGACTTCACACCTGAGGACTGCATATTACAAAAGGTCCTATAAAAATAACATCATAGTTTATAGTCTATTTAGTAATAATTTTGACAACATGAGCTGGGAGAACTTACATGTGGTTGATTTTTTTAAATTACTAATATACATTTTTTTAAATTATGCCTATAGAAAACAAATGCTCAGGTCGGGCTTCTGGTGCCTGTGCTGCCATTAATAATCACTAGTTGTCCCCAGGAGACAGAAACAACAAGCGACCTCACCTAACAGTGATGTTGTAAAAAGAAATTCATTAATACTGTATTTGCAGAACACTCGGATACCACAGTAAGAAGCAGCACGGAAAAGCCTATGTGGAAATTAATCATTCTGCATTCAGTGCAGGATCTGGCAGATGTGCAATAAAGAAAGCCTGGAGACATACATTAAATATGAAGATAAAAAAAGATTCTAGCCATTACCAGCAGAAATAATATCCCCTGAATGAGCATCATCTGCCTTAGGCATTAAATGTTTGACATATTCTCATTCAATACGAAGGAAAAACTTCTGATTAATGTGGTAAGATTATAGCAAGTACCAGACAGGTATTCCATGCAAAATATAGACTCTGATAATGTAATTAAAGCCTGTCATAAATATACGTTCTGGGACTAGTATTTCCTCATTTCCGCATACTTAATTTCGCAACTAAATAACACTCCCAAAATGCAGCAATTATTAGCAAATGTACATTATCTCAGCACTCAGAGGCTCCTGTCACCACAGCTCTAGGTGTGTTATGTGTTGGCACAGTAAATCAATTCATGTTTCATGCTGCAGCTGCTAGACTGCTTCTGTAATCAAGCTACCCTGTTTTACAGCTAGCTCAAGAGAGTCAGGGTAGCGAAGACATGCCAAAAAAAGGCTTAACAGTGGCGACAAACCTGCAGATTCACAGCTAGCTCAGATATCTGTACTAATGTTGCAACTGCAAATTACTAATTTTATTTTACTCTACATCAGTTCCACTCTCCTGTCCACATAAATTATGATTTATCTTACCCCATCAGCTCAAATCTGAAGTCAGATTTCAACTTTCTCCTCTGTTAATCAGTAGGGACGGCTGCTGGAGAGGAAGGATGTGTAGGGAGGACTCTAGGATTCACCCCTGGGTTGAAAAAGGTCTACCAAAGCTGCTTTCTACAGTACTTCAGAAATGGGGAGAAGAGGCAATGGGGGTCCATGCATGCCGGTCTAGAAAAATGAAAGATGTGCTAGAATAATCTGGCTGGCAGAAATAGTCTCAACAACTGTGCTGAGATGCAGCAGAGCTGTAACATATCATGGTTCCTAGTACAAAAAAAAAAACCCCAAACCCACTGCATGAGACCATATGGATGACCAAGTATAGTTCTTCAAGAAACCACATATAAACCCATGCCACTGTGTCGAGACTAAGACAGTTAACTGGGCTGCTTAAGTCAGAAAGGGCACACTCCCTGAAGATGCAGCGTAAGGTAGACAACCATGGGCTGAGGAACTGCAGCATCCTTAAAGGTTCCCGGGCAGTATATCAACAGGTACATCCTGGGGCTGACACCCAAATTATCCCTCGCCCTGACCCCAGGAACCAGCCCGCATAGCATGGGGACACAGCTCAGGGGTTCTGAGCACTCAGTCTGCTGAAAAGAAAGGCAAGGCTCTTCCACCTTCTCTGTGCAATAGCAACTGCCTCTCACGTTTAGTAGGACAGCCCACAGCCTGGAGACAGTCTGACTCTCGCATACTATCTGCCTTGGAAAGAAGAGGCTAGCCTATGCTTACCTTGCAAGGTGAAGGCAGGCATAGGAACTCATGAAGCTCCAGAGCCCCACAGGCTATATATGTGCTTTCTCTCCATGCTACTACTGCCCGTGGCTCGGGCTCCAAGCATATTTGCTGCTTAGGAACAATCAGCTCAGTTTATTAGCTGGTGAACCACAGAGCAGAGCTTGGACCCTCCTCTGCCTAATTCAGACAGACACCACAAGTGGGAGTTTGGGTCTGTCCAGCCAAATGTATTCTGGTTCTCCATCTTAAGAAGCTTCAAAACTTGGCTGAGCTATTCATGTATTTCCTGCTTGCTTTCCCACAAGAGGAACATTTCTATTAAAAAAGGTGCATGGCATACTTTCTAAGACAAATCTGACCAGTTGCAGGGAAAAAAGAATTAGTTATCTTCATGAATATACATGTCCAAATGATGATGCCCAGTTCCCTTTCAAGAATCAATTCTGACTGATTTCTGAGGATGCAGGTGGCCAGTGCCTCATGAACAAAGACATTAATGGTTTTAGTAGACAGATCTTCCAGGATAGCATAGCAAAGCTTAATGATACATTTGTCCTCAGCTAAGACAATGGTAGTAGGTAACAGTAATTTTTTTTCTCTAGCAGACACGAAAAAGGCTAATATAGATATGTTTTCCATTTACTGTGTTATTAATATTATTGAACTAATGGAAATTGGAGTAGTCTTTTTTTTAAAGCTAGCCTACCAGTTACCTTCTATTTGACACAAGCAGGACATACCATGAATCTGCTGTTCATATAAGGTCTGCTCATTTCAACATAAAATTAAGACAACTAAATTTGATTGAATGTTAAAATTAACTTATCTCTTTTCAGGAATGCAGAGCCAAATAAAGATTTACCTAGCTTTCCTGGATATAAAAAACAAACAACACACCTAAATGCAGGTGAAAGACTTGCAACAGAGTTGGCAATCACCATGTCATAATCAAGACGTTCTAACAAAAATATCAGAATTTGTGGAAATAAGCAAACCAAAACATGGAATGAGGAAAAAAAAAACATTCATAGTGAGAAAAGCAAGAAGTTATAATATTGATCTTTGAAAAAGACTGACAGTACACAGTGATATCTACAATTACAGGGTTCAAAGACAATGACAGCAAAACTCAGAAGAATTACTATAAAAAAGTGACTTTCTCCGATTCTTTGTAGCTCAGAGCACTCAAACATATCGATCACTTCATTTGAATACTCTAAAATTTCCTGTCTTAGAAATCTGAACAATGCATAAGGGAAACTGAAGCTAGTAAAATTGTAAAAGCCTATGTTCTGTTCATTTGTTTGTTCAAAAAGCTCACGGGTCTGATTAATTCCCACATAAACTGAAGGAAATGTTAATGACAAACATCGCTCCCTTTTCTAGCTAAAACTTTTACTCATCTTTTTTTGAAAGAGGATAGGTTTTGATCTTGTGTATTCTCAATAAATGATAGCTAAAATATCTATTGCCAGGTACATCAATATAAACGTACAGGCCCTACCTCTCACCTCCTCTGACTCACGGGAACTTGGGACATTAGAATCACAGGGAAAAGAAACCACTTTTTCAAAGGCAGTTTCACTGACATTGATATTAAAATACCTATTTCTTTTTCAACACATCAGAAAAAGATAATTCCTTGCTTCACAGATGTCTGACAAAGCCAAAGTATTCTTACTGGTTATCAAAGGATCAATATCACTTTTGGTTGTGTAACAGAAATAATCAAAGCCCTGGAATAGGCAGTCTGATATGACAAGTCTCTGTAGTTCTTACATTTAAATAACATGTCAGTCTTGATCAAAAGATGATGTCTTTAAGGGACCAGGACTTTCAACAGTAGTGTTCTTTTACTTGCCCAGTGAGATTACAAGGAATTTAAACAAATAAAGATTGATCTTTGTTGGAAAAGGGTGTTCTTTATTCTTTACCATAATCAGACATGTTATGTTAGGGTGCTGCTACACATAGCAACTGCTTTGCTTAATTTATTTTTTAGAATTCCCTTTGTGATCCATATAGTAATCTGTGTCAAAAATGATCATCATCAAATATATAAGTTCTTTTTGTCCTTTGAAAAATGTATCCTTAAATGTACCCTCAAAATCATACTTTTATCAGATTATATAGATAATTCATGTATTATTATTCAGAAGTATGTATGAGATTTCTAAAACTCCTAAGAGATTCTAATTTCTTTCAGCATTTCTTAAACTCTCTTTGCTATTTTTCCACACAGTTTTACATAAAGCAAGTTTAGTCATGTAGTGCCAGTGTGTAATCTCTCTTTGGATAAGAATTTTAAGCCTCAAAACAACTATTAGGAAAGCAGGCACCTACAAAATACACATAGCACAGAAAAACTTGTCAGTTGGCTAAATCTGACTGACAGTCTATTTTCCAGTGCTTCAGAATCATCTGTACCACAGACATATTGTTTTATTAATTTAATTTGCTATTGCTCAAAAGAGGAAACTATCTTATCCCACAAGGTATGACAGCAGTCTCTGAGGTTACGTTGCCTACATTAGAATGGCTATAGTGAGTTTAAACATCTATCCAATCACTGCACCACCTTTTTAGCCACTTGCAAGCTGCAAACTTCAACTACAGTAACAGAGTTTCAGATTTTTGATAACTGTGAACCAGAGAAAGCTGAAGGACTATGCATAGGGTAACAGTGCTAAACCAGTAGTGTGCATTTTATACATCATCTGAGTCTGCATTTTAAGTAAAAGGAACATTACATAGCAGTCAATGGCATAACAACATAAAGACCTTGGTCTTACCCTTTGTTTTCAAGTCGTTTAATACCTTTGATTCCATGGGCAGTATATCGCTCACCAGTTTTATCTCAATATTTCGGGATGCCAGTTCAAGCAATTTTTCAAAAAGACGCTGACCCTGGGAAGAACATTAAAGCAAAGCAGAAGTTGTAAGACTGTTTTAAGAATAGAATTGTTCAAACAGCATATCAACAAATTAAAGACACACATTAAAACAAAAACATATTGTAAAACAGTTCAGTAAATCTGTTCCTAGATATAGTTAAATCTACCCTAACGGTTAGCAGCTCAAACTTTTTCTTGGACAAATACCATTTTGAAGGCCAAACTTGCTTCTTCCTTTTCCCAGATTGTGCAATACTATTGATGACAGGTGACATGCAGAGAATGAAGTGTCCAGGTTTTTTATGGTGCATAAACATATTTTTACATTAACTTTCTTCTAAATAATTACATTCTGTTAAATCAGGATTAAAAATGCAAGGAAAAGAGTTTATTACACTTATTCTGTATTGAATGATTTTTTTGTAAGTGGTTCTAACCATAGTACAATGCATTTTCAAGTGGTTGTGTGCTCATCTTTAAATGAGCTCTACAAGGAAGGAAAACAATGATCTACATGTATTTCACATGCTTTTTCTTTTTACAGTGTTGTAACTTCACTATTTAAGCCTATTTCTAGCACAGAACAAAAAAGGGAATCTCATACTGAGCTAGATACATGTTAAACCAGAAATCAAGACATTTGTTTCACATGAAAAATAAAATTTTAAATGGCCACATTTTTCCATATCCAAGAAACAAAGAAAAAGTAGACTTTCTGATTGCATAGTAAATGTTTAATTTTTAGATTTAATATTTTAACTTAAAGAAAAATGCTTAGTTAGAAGCATCTAACTACACAATGTCAAGAATAAAATACCCAGTGTATCAATACTGTGCTGTGTTACTACAACCACAGTTAGAACCCATTTCCTTGCTGCCATTCTAGCTTACTACAGCAGATGCCAGTTACAGTTAGCAGTCAAATACACAAAAACTTTGGGTTTAAGCAGCTGACAAAGTGCCTGCCCTACCTACAGGGTTCACTTTAGATACAGTATAATGCTGGCCACAAAGTAAAGCTAAAACAGAAATGCAACAGTCCTATCAACTTTCAAACAAACAGGTAGAAGATAAAGCTTTCCACAGAACTGTGTTAGATAATTCTCTGTACAAAGTATTACTCTAAAAATCTTAAAAGGATCTTTCTATTCAACAAAAATGGCCAAAGCAAAAGCAGTTTGGGATGATGCAATCTGACGTAGCATGGACTAACAAAACCTCAGACAGAAGCCCTCCTCCCACCTCCCACCCAGAAGCAGCAGACAGTGGAAAGCCACCCTTTGCCCTGTAAATTGCCTGCACAGATTGACACTTGGAGCTGTGCTGGGCCTTAAGCATTAGGCAGTCACAGAAAGTAGCTCTTCATCTGTCTACAGCACAGACCTATTTTTTAATATTCACTTATTTTGAATATACGTGGCAAAGTAAGAATATCCAGCCTCCTAAAAACTAGCTTCCTCAAAATTACAGGGCAGCCAGAGGCTGCAGTGGAAACACAGAACTACTGTTTATGTTTTAATTTTGTAATGTATGCCCGCTTGCTGGCTCAAATCCACAGCATAGCTCCCTGCTTATCCCAGTGCTCACAGGAACTCAGTAGTCAACAAGATACTGCCATAATGAAAGCATTAGTCAATGGCTAACAGAACAGGAAAACAAAAACATGGTTTGCATGAAGCTCCAAATGCTCCTTATACTCACATTCAGCATTTCTTGAGGTGACTAGGTGGTCCCATATCTAAGAAATAACACACCAAAACGGCCTTACTGAGCTGCTGTGCAAGTCAAGGAGTGGCTTTCCCTCACATTCCTCATGAAGCTAAAAGGATCCTTAATTCTCACGTCAGTGATTGGGTTGGGGTTTTTTAAGGAGAATAGGGGCAGCTGTTGCCAGAGGTAAGAATTAATGAGATAATAGGGTGGAGGGGATGGGTGCTGCAAAGTTATGCAGCAGCTCCACTGTGATTCTGGGGGAGCAGAGGGGCACTGACCAGTATTCCTGGGGGCCCTGCTCCCCCCAAGAGGGTCTCTCCCGCAATTGCTGTGGACTGATGCTGCTAGACTTTAACTGAATCTAGGAACAGCAATCACTTCGCTGCAAGGCTCAGGCAGCCTTTGGACCCACTTCTTCTGGGTCCACCAACTGGAGACACCAGCAGTTTTGATTATTTTTTTTTTTTTTGCAAAAAGTGAGCAGGGAAAATTAAGGACTAAAAGGCTTGCGTGATGTAAATTAATTCAACTTATATGTAGAAACAGCTACTCAGAAAGGTTCTATGTGTTGATTTAATTTACTAGGTAGAAAGACAGAGACAACACTGGTTTTGTTTGGGTTATCTGTAAAAGCTGATTTTTGACTAGAAGCATAGTAGAAAGCTCTAGCATACAAAAATAAACATGGGCAAAGCATTCATAAATTTGATGGAAAGTGATTCGCATTATCAATACGAATTAACGCATTAACTGTTCTGCTAAAGAAATGCTTAGAAAGTTAACTTCTAAAGCTGATAAAATTAATTGTTTCAGGGGATGGTTTCTTAAGTTTTTTTTCCCATGGCAATTATTTTTGGACATTATTGCCGCTTCTATCTGCACAAGATTTTATTTACATATTATTTACAAAAGCTTTGATAAACAAGCCTATACTTTCTGTATTAATTTTTTTTTGGACAAAAAATAACATGCCAGCGTTTTCTGAGTTTTACCTGATCTTAGTATGCCCTGATGCGACCAACATAGCATCCTTAATGGATCACCTGGTTGTCTCTTACAGGCCATGCTGCCAGCTGAACGGCCCATCCTATGGGTGAATAAATCACCTGGAGTGCAGTCCTGCATTCCGATGAAGACATCTTCTCTGAAAATACATCCCTTTTCCCATCAAGGACACCACAAGCTATGCATTTATAATATCCTTTTATGTCCAGTTATGTTCATAAATGGTAAACCCTCAAATTGATAAAACATTTAAAGCATCTCTAAGTAGTAATGGTTAAGACTAGGAGTGCACTCACCACAAATATGTGTGTTTATACAGGTATACAAAAAACACCACCCGGTGCCAGAACTGGAAGGAATTCCCTTTGCTTCATCTCTCTCTGCATCATCCCTCAGCAGGCAATCATACACTCACCAAGGCTTAGTCTAGATACTCTAAACAACTATGAAAAATTCACAACTTGATTTTAAAAATCTGTATGTACTATAGTAGTGTACTAGAAATTCTTCCTTCATTGTTGAAGAACCTGGCCTTCTTCCCCATTAATATTAATTTGAAACTCAAATTCTATACTTTCTGACATGTTTACTTGCAATTTTACTGGTTTGTTCTATGAAAAGGAAAAAAGACAGGACAGAAGGTCTGAAGAGTTTTGTCACTGCTGTCAGCAAATTTGAAATGCTTCTGTTCAATGCAAACCCTCATGCTGTCATTCAGACCACGTTCCCTTTGCAAGACAATACCAGGCTGCTGCGCGACTACGTGACAGCGATCAGAATCATTTCTATATACCCAGCTTGTGAGGACTGAGAAATAGTAGCAGCCAAGTGCTATGAAACTGCAGCATGCTACCTTATACAATATCTGCATTTTAACAAACAATACCACCAGAAATCTGCCTATCTTGATAAAATATTCTCTTACGCTTTTCACTGGGCTGTTTCAAAAAACCTACTGAAAGTGACAAAATAGGATGTAAAAAGTACTTATCACATGAACAAACTGACATTCTCATGGTAGCGTTAAACTACTGTACATCTGAAGCATCAGTCCCAACTGTACCCTGCCACAGCCACCTGGTGAATTTAAAAAAAAGAAAGGTATCATTACCAAAAGGCCCTGAAATTGCTCTCAGAGCAATTTCTTAGCAGTCACTAGGCAGACTGATTTTAGCCTGGTTGATTTCCCTTGCCTGCTGTTGTCTTTATCAGCATGCTCTCCTCATTAAAAATAAAATAGGAGAGATATGAACATGAAAATGCTGTATTTACTGAAGTACTCTAAAATTGAATTATTGTGCTCTTCAGTAACTTCGATTCCTACAGTTTACCCAATGCTTAGCTTTTTCTTTCCATGGAAATAAAACTGGTTACTTCCAGAATTTTCTCTGGATTTACTCTATGTAATTCTACTAATATTTTTAAAAGTTGTCTTATGATCTAGCCTCTGGGTATATCTATAAAACATCACTAAAAATCATAGCATGCTAGCAGAAACCAATAGAGCAAATAAAGAAAGAAATCCTAACTTTAACTTCTCCTATTTAATACAGAACAAATGCTGTCCTCAAATTCTTCTAGCAACACAGCTAATGAAAAGGGAGGGAATGTGCTTTCATTTTAAAAACTCTCCTTTTTAAATTTCTTTTCTATGCCTCAGTCTGTACCAGCTGTATCGGAGAAATGTAAGCACCTGAAAAGGAGAGATGTTTGTGTAAAGATGACCTTACAGAAAAGAAAATACACTGTGATCTCTGTAGCTGATTGTAGCTGATTTCTGCTGGTAGCTGTTAGGTTTGGAGGTGTCCTTTCATTGTACTTATTTGTGTTTTTTTAATAATTGTCAAGGACTGGTACTTAAGCTCCAATACTAACATTTGTTCTACCAAACACATCACTTAAGATCCTTGGGCAATGCATGTCTGAGTGACACAGGACTCATCATCAAAGACTCATTACAAAGCTGAACAGCTGGATTACATGAGACATATTATCTGATGGAGTGGGAGACTTCTCCTATCAAACCATTTGGGAGCTGCACAATAGGTAGGTAAATAAAGTCAGAACCATCCATTTTTTATGTGATCATTGTGAAAATCAGACACCGATCTACCCTTAAATGATCTTATGGCCATTCAAATAGCCATCCAGGGAGAGCTGTGTGATACTCATGGCAATACCAATAAGCCATGATGGCATTAATTCTTATTTGTGAAACATAAAATGAAATTTGAGAGGAAGGATTTGCTGGAACTATAAAAGGTCACTCTAAATTAAAGTTTCTAAACATGAGATGAGCCAGAGGAAGTGAATTGTGAAAATCATGAAATTGGCATGATCTTATGTTCACCTCTCTCTTCACTGCAAATGAATTAAAAGTTATCCTCAAAAATTTTTTCCATTGTCCTCTGATATCTCTAAACATCACATTGCCACAGGACGAGTCACACATTCACGTTCTGCAAAAATCTCAAAGCCTCTACGTGACAACTACCCTGCTATCTTGAAAATGCACAGATGACAACACAAAGTCACCAAAACACATGGTTTTCTTCTGAATGAGAAAAGCAGGTGTAGAAAGCCTACTCAGTATTTTGCCAAACAACTATTTGTTTGCTTGACCACTTAAGCTGTAGAAGCACACAAAACACTGTAGCATCATGTGTTTGTATTTGGAGACTCCAATTTAGCAAGACTTATCAACTCAGGTGACTGAGCACAGCAGTTGTGACCTGGACAGCTCAGTCAGCAATGACTGTTTATTTAGATTTATAACAACAAAAAGTGGACAGGCAACTGTCAAGGACACGAGGTAACATACAAATAAAAATGAAGAAAAATACAGCAGAAAGTTCTGCAATTTCATATATGCACATGTATACATACATATATATGCATGTCCAATATACATTTTGACAAATTGGACAATATGTATACATATGGATGATAAGTATATTGGGCATATATATATATCTATATCTATGTGTGTATATAAAATTTCAGAATTTCCTCCTGTATTTTTCTTCAATATATATATTGGACATACGTGTGTATATATGTGTATGCATGTGTGTATGTAACTCCACCAACACGTATACAGAGAATGTAGCTAAACCTTGTAACTAATTAAGAAAAAGCAATCAAGCCTACTCAGCTTTTCTCCTTCAAAAATCCACGTCTGTTGAAGTGCTCTTGTAGAGAACCTTGCTTTGCAATATGTCTTGAATATTCATAAAATGGAAATTGCTAGTTATAGAGCAGGATGTGGGTCCATATGGAAAACGGTTATGTCCTTAGTTTCTAATAAAACCAGAATCATTCAAGGAATGACTAGAACTTACACGCTAAGCACCATACTACCCCGAAGTTTTGCATCTCACCCCCTTACCTTTCATAACGTTTCTTTCATAATGTTACCTTTCATAACATTTCTGCTGTTTTGTTTCAGGCAAATTTCCCTGAACTCAAATTGTAAAGACTTGAGTACATTCGACGTCTACATCAGAAAATTACTAGATTACAGTTATTGAAGCTCCTCTGAAATTTCACTTTCATTTTACAAGTGGAGAGAGCAGATGTAACAGTGCAAGTTTTCTGCCTTCCCTTTCACACACTAAGCTTTGTGTACATTCTCTCGGGCAGGGATTTGCTAAGAAACACTGCCTCTTGGCAATTTCTTTAGCAATTAGACTGGCCAATAACAGTGCAGTGTTGTAGCATAAATAGACAAGCTTGACAGAAAGATCTATCAGCTGTTCAGCCCACACTGCTGTACAAATGAGGAAATGACTAGAATATTAATTACCTTTAAACAGAAGTAATTACTCACTTTTGTAAGACTACTAGCAGGAGAAATAGATAACTAGAATAGAATATTATGAAAAATGTTTCATTTTTCTGGCTTTAACAGTGCATTTGAGGATGAAAGAGCAAATCTACTTCTTACATGTCTCTTCTTCCTTTCCCTGCTCTGACATTTGGCAATATCTTACAGTTTTTACTTTGCATGAGAATGTGGAACCCTGAATGGCTTTGATGCTTAACTACCAAAATCCCAATTTTCAGTTTGCAATATTTGTCCTCTGTTCGGGATTTGTTAGGCTCTGCTGGTTTTGAAGCAAACGACATGTTGAATTTTTTTTCAGACAAAACATTTTTAAAAGATTCATGCACACACCAATTCATACACATCCTAAAAACATCTAAGGCACTATCTCTTTGAATTCATCTGCTTGAATGACAGTACACGGGTTTGAAGTTTCTTAGGCAATAAATTTAAATAAAGCTTAGCTGCATAATTACATTGTGAAAAATCTCAATATTTTGATACTCAATAAATTTATTCACAAACTATATTCCAATATTTATAAGCATTCTAAAAGGAAGGGTTTGCACTACATTTTCCATTTGGCTGCTCACCTCAGATTTTCACTCTTTTAAATGGACATGCAGCAGATTTATTCTGAAGAAAAGTTAATGTATGCCATTCAACTAGGCTACAGCCTCTTTCAAGAGTAGAATACAGTTCATGACTTGAAAATACGGGTTATTTGCAATACTATCTTTAGTTGCTCAGAATACCAGTCTTTGTCTATCATCTACCGAAAGGCAGTTTTTACCGCACTGCATCAACAGAACTAGAGAGGAAAGTGAAGAGTTTATAACATAGTATAATAGAGTTGATTCCTTAGAATTACCTGGCTATCATTTTAACCCCATTTCATGTCAGCTGAGCGGCTTCTTTCAGCAAAGAATCCATTTGGTGGAAAAGAGGAGATACTCTCATCCTATCAGTTGATATCTTAGTTTCACAAGTGATACTAAGTGGAAAACCGCCCTTACCAAATTTCTAAGAGGATTGCTCTCAAGAATAAAGTGTTTGTTGGCACAGCATCATTATAATGCATCTCTGTCTCATTCACTGTGATTTATGGTTTTTCCTATTGCTCTTAACTGCCGAAGTCTTGAACACTACTCCCTCCCGAGATTAATTTTGAAAAGGTATGAGAAATCATCTGATACTACATTGTTCTTTGTAAGTGTAATTCTAGCCATCTATTTGGCTGCAGAATTAATCCACATGCTTGCTCTTTTCCTTCATCAGTTGCACCAAATAGAAAATAAGTGTATAGATTTATGGATATTCCCAAATTATGGATGTGTTAATATAGGTACAGTTTTGGAGGTTTCTTAGGATGACACGACATCCTTTCCTAAGATGGAAGTGATATGAATATGTGTTGGATGTGTTATCTAGTCCAAGCGTGCCAGCACTCTCAGAAAACTATTGTATTGGCAAGAAAATCCCCATAAGAAAATGGTTTTTTAGACTGCCCCAAAAAATAGGTCTGCTACAGGGAAGGGCTGTAGTTCTAAAAAATTAATAGTGAAACAACAAGAACAGATTGTTAAAGTCCCACCCTTTTGTTAGGCTAGAACATACCTGGCATGCTGATGGATGACTGTGATTGAGGTCCCACTGGGAAGATACTATGTCAACAGACTTTTCAGCCATATTAAGCAAATTCATCCAGCCTTGGAAAAGAGACAAATGGGATGGTGCACTGTCTGAATAGTTGATCCCTTCAGGAATATTTTCCACAAGAGCAACCCTGAGAATAGATAAGGAAAAAATAACCACTTAACAAAAGCACTTTTCTTTATTAAAAAGTTCCAAATTGTAAAGAATGTCAGGTTTTGGACCTGTGGTTCAACATCTGCTCCCAGAGGCTCTCAGCAGTGTGCCACCCCACAACTCGCTCTGAAGTTGCTGACTGTCATGCTCCGCACTTCCCAAAACAATAAAATGCGGAAATGAGCTACTGTTAATGCAGCAAAGCCAATTAAGCTTTTGAAGCTCTGCAAAATTAGCTTAAACATCAAAAAAATTACTTCTTATAACACAGTAAGTGGGAATCAGTCCTTAAGGTGAGGATGGGAAGAATGAAACAATCTCTTCTTGCTTTGCCACTCTCATCTTTGCATTTAATTTCTTCTCTCTAAGCAATGTGGCAAGATGTATACTCCCTGGCATTCTCTTAGGTCTGCTTTTACAGGTGACATTTTATTACATTGCAGTCTCTATATATGAATTCCCTCGTTCCAACTGCTCTAAGCTACCTAATTTTTCTGCTTTTGTTTACCTGTGTAAGGCTCTAACTGGGGTCCAGTGGTTAAGAAAAGAAGAATTATGCCCTTTTAATTTCCTGTTCTTTTTGGAAGGCTCCTTGATCTTATTGTCTATATTATTCAAAACACTTGCAAATTACGTTACATACATTCACATGGATCCAGGAAGCTCAACAAACATTGTAGTAAACTGACAGTTCAAAATATGCTCCTCTGCTTCAGGGAAATGATGTGTTTCATTCAGCATACTGCCTCACTGCTAGATTTCCTT
The DNA here is from genome assembly GCF_900496995.4 of Aquila chrysaetos chrysaetos. Lineage (NCBI taxonomy): Eukaryota > Metazoa > Chordata > Aves > Accipitriformes > Accipitridae > Aquila > Aquila chrysaetos. The sequence goes on along the minus strand of NC_044016.1, from coordinate 27,553,770 downwards.
AAATTGCAGCAGGTAAAGCTCCTCTCTACACTCAATAGAGGAATCTTAAAAATAAATGCAAGTCAAACAAGCTTCCCAATTCTGTCTTGAGGTAAACAGATGAAATTTTCTACTTATCCAAGTGGCACTTCTGTAAGTGCCCCCACCATCTGCCACTTTTACTGTGAATCATACAAACCAGATTTAGGAAAGCTGTAGTAGGGACTTGGAGAATACTCCTTTTCATTGTATCCAAGTATATCAAGTATTTCCAGACTGTTTCTGTACTTATTAATAGCATTAATTACCAACTCCAGCAATATGAATATGATTTGTAAACTTTTTTTAAGTAAATCATTAATACAAACCTCTAGCGTAAATAAGAATTGTACACTTTTTGACTGTTAGAAAAATAGATTAGTGCAGTATCTTCTATTAATTCAGTTCATCCTACAGGTTCACATGGAAACTTTTACAGCTATTTCAGAATATCAAGCATGTTTGTGAAGTTAATCCATTAAAAGACTGAAGACTAGTACTCTTTAACAGTATAAAGAAAACTCAGTAAGAATTGTGCTGAAGTAAACCTGTGGTAATTATCACATTCTTACTCTCCTGGCTGGCAAAAAATTCTCCCAAAACCAGAACAGGCACAGCTCCTCCTTTCATTAAAAATTCAAGTATGTTCTCCAATTCCCTAAAATCTGTCAAACAACATACATATCACTAAGCTACAATTATTGATGAAGTTCTCTACAACATACTTTGAATACACTATTCTATTAATTAACATTAAACTTAACTGCATTACCGTAACAGTGTTGTAACAGCAGTAAATTAACTGTAAAAGATTAAAAGCACAACTTGATTTTTTAATTTCTTCAAAGTATACTTTATTCTAAAACATTCTACCTACCTTGTCTACAAATTTTTCAAAATAACTAGTGCCCTAAAAAGTTAGTGCCCTTATTAGTCTGTTAGCAATGCCATGCTTTTAAAAAGAAACTATTTTACTCTAACACTTAAGGTTTTAGACTTATTCCTGCTGCATCTAATCCTGTTACAGAACTTAATAAAACATTTGTTAGATCCCTTGAAAGACTGGCTAGTTCTTTTTCGATAGTTAACATTACTAATCATATTGCGACTCTTAGCAATGTCCATGTTCCCAGAGCTGTTTTATGGAGAGCTGTAGGATGGCCACCTTCAAAGAGCAGGAAATCAAAGCACAGAAGATACAGTGCTCTCTACAGGGACTTAAAAAAAACCCCAACAATCCAGTGGCAAAGATGAGAAATGAATCCACGTCTTTCTGGCCTCTTCCATCCCCTACCCAATCACACATAGATACAGGAGAGCATTATTTTGAATATTCTCCAAAGACATTCTTCATATCAAATGATTATTCAAAAAAATAATCTATCAAATGTGGTTCTTATTTAGCTAGAATTTAAAAGTGCACATCACTCCCTTAACACAAGATGTGACTGAAATTTCTCAGCATTAGAATATTGCCTGACATACACAGTGTTTTCTGGTTGAACCTATGCAAATAAATATACAGGAGCCTACAAAATAACTGATAGGATTGAATCTGTCAGGGTCACTTCCAGTGGCTTGTAGTGGTGTTTCCCACGGGCTGTACTGACCTGCTGTCTCACTGGAAAGCATCAGCTTAGCTGCCATTCTTCCTATCTCTGTCTTTGGCAAGTTGAAAGCTGCCAAAAAGGTAACACTGTCACAGAGTCACAGAAGGGCTGAGATGATCTGGACATCATGTCGCTCAACCACCCTTGTCAAAGCAGGGTCAATGACAGCAGGTTGCTCAGGACATTGTCCAGTCAGGTTTTGAGTTATCTCCAATATCTCCAAGTCCAAGAAGCTTAACATATTATATTTGAGATTAGGGCCCTGATCCAGCCAAACACATACATGCTTATTTCTGATGCATTCACTTCACATTATTTAGGTCCAAAGTAGGGGAAAATGCTATATCCATATATTGTAAACCCAGATTCCAGAGATCGTTAGAAGCTATACCTTAAAGTGTAATGCAGGAAGAGCTGTGGATGTAGGTCATTGGTCTATAGATACATTTGGGCACAGATATGATCAAGATATGCAAAAAAGTTGGGCTCTTCCTCCTGTTCCTCAGGTTAAAAACATTTACTTATTCAAAGAAAGTAGCAAGGCAAATTTGCTGGGCAAAAGGAAATTCATCTCCCTCTTAAAAGGGCTCTCTCTTGTCAGGTAAGGAAGTTTGTCCTGACTGTTGGGCTGACCTTGTTCTTAATAGGAGATCAACTCCCAACTTGTCAATCTGCATACAATTCAGCAGGCTACAGCACTAGCACTAAATAAGGAATGTGACTACACAGCTCCTGCCGTTTTATAATTTGGGTTTGATTATGTAATAAAAGCCAAATGCATTCCAGTTAGCAAAACTGTTATTCAGAACAGATATTATCTATTTCCTAGTCTTTTGTTTAACCAAATAGTAAGTACTTCGTGTTCTTTAGCGGACAAAGACATTTCATCTAGCTAGGGCACTAGTTAAAATGTTTTTAGAGTTTAGACTTCCCTTTAATAATGAACTGATTCTGCCAACCCCCCCCCCCCATATATTCCCCTACCCACTCAAAAACTCAACACCAAGCTCAGAAGTTAAGAAAAGTCAACCACCAAGTTTCTAAACTAAGTGATTTTGCCTTCATAACCTTCCCTTTTCCTTTGGCACAATAGCAAAGTTCCAGTACTTAGTCAAGAAGAGCTTTGTTAAACCTTCTGTGCAAAAGTATGAGTTTGCAAGCCCCAATTCCATCAATAAAAGCTAAATTTAGCTCTCATTTTTGTACCAATATGACCCACAAAGAGGTTTTTAAAATATGGTGTAACACAAGCTTCCAGGAGAGAAGGTCATTCACAGACCCTGAGGAAGATCAGATATGGTGACATAATTTATTCTGCAAAAAATGTCATATTAACAAAGCAAAACAGACAAAGGTAGCATGGTGATTAAAACAGACTTTTCCTATGCTCAAAATCATTAGCGGATAACTGTACACCTGTTGGATGAGATGTCATTCTCTTCCCAATTTCCTGGTGCTCTAAGTATTTAATCTGATTAATGCCAACATAGGCTAGCCTATTCAGTTGTATAGCTGAATATTCTCAAACCTACCTCACACAGACTGAGAAACAAGAAAGTAATGTTACATGATTTCTGTGAAGTTATAGAGAGAGACAAGGGTCAGAGCTGAAATTCAAGCTCCTCTAAGCTAACAGAAATGTGGTAAGCAGTATAATGGTATTTAACGCCTACCAAAGAATAGACCTTGACCTCAATAATAAGAGTCTTCTGAGCTCAACTATATGACTTGCATTTAGCTATTCCAAGTGAATTCTGTCCCCCGCTAAGGATTCTTCTTCATCTTTGACAGTTCTTTGGTCTGAAAGTGAGGTTTGTTTCTGATCTTACACCAATTTTTCCCTCTGAAGCAAGCAGAGATACTATTAACTTAGCATCTGGGTTAATTAGAGAAGAAAGAGGGCTAAGGCAGTGAAAATAGGCGGAGGCTATATCTCTCTCTCGAATAAACTTGAGGTTATTGGTGAAAATTCATAGCTCTGTCTGTTGAAAAGTTTAGCTCTAATGATTACACAAGTATAAAAGGAGAGTTCTCTTGATAGTTCAAACTTCACAACTTATTAAAATTATAAGCTGTAGAGCATTATTCACTCCAGTTTGTCTCAATCCAGAGTCATACACTAAAGAAAATCCAGGTCATATTCACTTGAGTGTCTCTACAACATCTGAATTTACTCACCATTAAAGGGAAGAAATGTGATGAGAAAACACTGCAATGATTTGTATGAGACAATAAAGAAATGAAAGATGAGCAAATGCTATCTTTGTCATAAGGCTGCTATATTTCAGACAAGGGAGAGAAAGAAGAAAAAAAGAAAAAGAAGAAATAAAGAAAAAAAGGACTGGGAAAGGTGTGTGAGTCCTGCCCCTATACCAGGGTCCTAGTTAAAGATACCCTCTTGCGAACCCTCTCTCAATCCAGAAGCCCTGGAACCATCAACCCCTGCCCTGAAGTACCACAGCTCCTCACAGCATTCCAGCTCCTCCTTTCTTATAACCCCAGAGTCTTAATATCCATTCAAAACCTACCATCTTTCTCAGACCTGTGTTTTCAATTGAGGCTTTCACCATATCACCTTCAAGCCCTCTACTTCCTTCTACATCGCATCACCCCTACCACTCCTCTTCCTCAGATCTACTCATTAGCTGTCATGCTGGCCAAGCCCATCTTCTCTTTAGCTCCTCAACAGAACCACAGCTCCAGGTCTTGTTTCTGAAAGGGATTAAGAAATATCTTTCTAGACAGGTTATAATTACTATTACAAAAACATGCAGAACACTCTCTTTTCTGGGTTCAGAGAAGTTTCCTAAAAAAAAGAGAAAGTACAGCACAACTTATCAATATATTTGGATATTCCCCTTGCACTCAGTGGTAAGGATTTGGAAGATCAAGTGCTACAATTCACTTGAGATCAGACTCCAGAGTGTAAAGGTATGCAGTGTATTTGGATAATTACATGGTATATCCAGTAAAGAAAAATTAAACTGTGCATTATATGTAATATTTACTCCATAATTAATTACATCTCATTCTTCCAGTATAAGAAGTTACAAAATCTGCTAGCTATCACATACTTATGCTGTTGATTTCAATTTTAAATAAAATATGTTTGAGCCATTAACATAAATTCACGACAGAACACAATGGTTAAAAGTGAAATGGAGAGCAGATAAGATTGAATTTAAAACAGACTGTGAACTCAAACTAAGTACTCAAAAGCACCTAGATTATTAGCATCTGAGAATATCACAAACTCTATAACAGTCCTCTACCACTGACAATCTCAAGTGGTGAAGCACGTGTATGTGTGTTTGTACACGTGCATGCGCCTGAGTATGTGCACACTACAAAAGCTCTTTGCTGGCATTTACTTGTCTGCTTTTTGAATTTTAGTCATGAAGACTTTGATCTCCAGAGACAAAATCTTGGGATGCTGAGTGCTTGGTTTAAGACTATGCTTTGAATTAAATCTGCAGTGAATGCAGGTAAGTTCAGATTTATGCTATTAAATATATTTTTCTGCACAGATGCAGCATTGGGCTCCAGATACAGAGCTTTATCTGAACATTTCTGAGTATGTGATAGAGCAGACTAGTGTGATGTTGAAACTGAAAAGCTGCTCTCAGTGCCTCCCTGACGAATATGTATTTTCGACATGATTCCGTGCACTCAGTAATAAAACACTGCAATGAGTAGATTAACACTTATTATTTTAAGAAGTCAAACTGTGCTGGATTTTAGAGACACATAGTGCCAGTGTCCCTTTTGAAGGAAGGTTCTTCATCTCTTGATTGTCTTTATATTCAGAATCTGGTAAGCAGTCATGAGATATGAGGGTAAAAATGTAAAAAACTGTTGTATAAGAAGTCCAACTAGATGGTCGAAAGCAGATTTCCTAATTTCCCTGTCCCTGGACATGTGAATTGCAACCTAGTGGGATAAAAGGGGAGTGGTTTAACAGGGTTCATGTTGTGCATGCAAATGGGACTACTAAACTGTTGTGTTGGAGTATATAATGAACTAGAGCTATGGCTATAGTGTACAGCAAAGCAGTGCTCCTTCTAGCTGTGCTGCCTCAAGCCAAGGAGGCACATGCTGGTCCTGGGCTTCTGGTCTTCATCACAGCAGTCAGTTAGTGACTCCTCGGTCACACTGCTCACCTGGGCCAGTATGGATGCCACCAGGGCACGCTGATACAAGAAAGGGCCACGGCATTTTACATTACAAATGCAAGACATGCAGATAATTTGCCAAGTAACATGTAGCTAGAGCCAGTTAAGCCGTCCTGCACCTACTGCAAACAGTTTGACAGATCTCCTAACCAGTGGCCTAAATTCTGTGAATACCATCTGTGACTGGACTCAGAAGACACAGGCCCCTTCAGCCAAGTGAGTGGCCTGATCCTCTTTAACATGCAGCTGCAGGAGGTGGCTGTGGCACAAGAGAGGGAGTAAACAGCCCCGCCAACTTCACGTGCTCACTGAACTCCAGCCTTAAGGACTTCAGCTAATGGCTAAAATTAGAAGTTGCCTTTCAGCTTTCCCCTTCTATGTCTGCCCCTTCTCTGCACTTAGTCTCCTTTCAATTTTTCTTATTGGTCCACAGAAGTGATTGAAGTATACTAACTATATAGCAACACATATTTTAGCTCCTCACCACTTAGGCCTTTTTATATTTTCCATAATCAACTTAGAGATCACTTTGTTATTTCTGTTCCCACATAATTGTTTTTGTGCCTTCTCATCATGATGTCTACAAGCCAAATATAGCGTGCAGGCATGCACAATGCATCCATCAAGCCTGGAAGATTTTACGTGCCAGATCCTTGGTGGATACAATACAAAAAATAAGAATTTCAGTCAGCAGTTATGTCAGTGGAACAATATTGGTTTTTTACCAGTTGGGGATTAGACTCGATTCTCTGGGCCTATAGAATAAATAACTAGAAGCACTCCAGGAATACCTCTTCTCTTTGGACTGCCCCATGGATTGTTACGTAAGACAAAGATGCTTCCCTTCCTCTCATACCATCATCTTCCGAAAGAACGTACCAACAATAAAATCCTACTGTTTCAACTTCCCTTAAGTGACGAGCAACACAATATTTGTGTTGTAACATACCATAGACATGTAAGTTTCAAAAGAAAGACCCACTATACAAAGACACAAGTCATCTAAGGTTTAAACCTGTGAATAATTTCTAAGTAAGCATATTTTAGGCAATAAAATGAAATTTACACAGTTGTATTTCAGATGCAACTTTCAGTTCTCAAAGGCAAAACTGCGTCCAAAAGAGGGGGAGAATTGACCAGATGTTTTACAATGTCACTTCAACCTACTGGGGACAGTATTTCCCCTGTGCCAAAGCAAGTCTGAAACTTCATCAGAAATTCAATCTAGCCTGCCATGGCCATTTTGATACTGGAATTAAGATAGCAGTCATATAAAGTATCAAATGAAAAAGGAGCACAGACATGGGGACAAAAGAAAAACACAAGAAAGAATAAATAGCAAACATTAAAGATCTTAATTTGTTTGTACTGACATGACTGATACTTGCCTCAGTTCAAAAAAACCTTATAAATAAAGTGCAACTTAGCACTGAGCCTTCAAGTAGCCTTATTGATTTTCTTAGGACTTCTCATATGCTTGATGCAGACTTAGGCATTATCTTGAATTATGCAGGTCAGTCCAGCTTAATACTGACCTTTTCCCTCCACTATTACATATCTGGGCTCACACCAAAATAATCCTTATCAACTGCCCCTTGCTCCATAAATAGGATGCTGAAATGAAGGTTGTTGATTCCATTGTATAAAGCTATTTAGCATCCTTAAGACTCAATAAGAAATCCCTCATAAAAGAAGAAAAAAAGATTTAGAATGCAAATGAAGGGGACAGACAAAATATGTGTAAAGACCCTTCTGGAATAAAAAGAATGTGTGGTTTTGCTTCAGGTGCTTTGCTTTAGGTTTCTAGATCTGTTATGTTAAGCCTGAACTACAACATTAGCACACCTGTTGAAAAATACCTAGAAAACTTAGATATTTTAAAATTATTTCAAAAGCAAATTAATCTAACTGATTATTAAAGTCCAGTTATAAGTAAGCAAAATAAAGTGGAGAACTAGCAATCACTAACAGGTATCAGCTCAGACCCTGAAATCTCTCTCTGCCCGGTAGAATTAACATCATAAGAATGCAGTGGACCAAAGATATCTTTAATTTACTGAATTGACTGTAATTGACTCTTAATTTACTGAACCAATAGGATGTGGAGTTTGGTCCTCTGGACTTCAATCTGGCATTTCTCAGCAATTCTGCAAAGAAGGTATTTCACGGGTCCTGAACGTACAAACCTAATTCTTCCAGAATTAAATGTAAACATTGAGTGTAAACAAAATGAAAACATTTTACTGTAACTTTCTGCTTCACAATTCTACAATAAAGCCCAGTATAGTCATAATTCCTAATTTCTCAGAACAATTTCTCCTCTTTCTTATACCTTCTGCAACCATTTTATATACATACATACCAAACAGATAAAAACCTAGTATGTCAGAACAGATACATGTTTTATGGAATAATTATAGGAATAATTATAAATATCTCACGGTTTCTGATTGGGACAAGAAGCTTATCAACACCAGCTAAGGAAAAATACAGTATCAAGCTGAGCAGCCAAGCCATCAAACCAGAAATGAGCATACCTACATTCAATAAAGGCAAGTGTAAAAACATAATAAAACTAAAATCTATGTAATAGAGGTCTTGTGCTACTCCTAATTTCAATTTTGTATATGAATTTGACCCATGAAGAGAAAAGAATCCAACTCAATACCAGAAATTAACAGTAGATTAACCACAGACTTAATTAAGGTCGGTTTGACCAGAAAACCAATACACTATCCCAACGAAAATCCTGTGCTTTTTGGTCCCAGCTTTCCCATCTTCATCTATGACAATTGGTGCCTTATTCCACAAGGAAAGAAATATTTGCTAGAGGGAAGGGCTGCAATGGTGACACCTACATCTGAGTTTCCAAGAGACAGAACAAAGTTTCATTTTAGGAAACATTCAAGTGTCTTATTTAGTCATTTCACTTCAGGTGAAATCTTGCAAGAACTCATGAGCACCGGATCATCAATATCTAAATCCAGCCTGTGTCAGCAGCTCTTGAAGTCTCCCTATGTTTGTCTAAATAGTAATCAGAACTGAAACGTACCACAACTTTCATACTAACCTAAGAGTTCAGCACTCAGATAAATATATTTACTATTCAACATATTGTAAAAATGCGCCTGGATTATTTGATAAGGCCACTAGATTTGTCAAAAAAGACATTATTTGAACCAAATCAGCACAGCAGTCATCTGACTCTCCCCATGTTCTGATGGGAGCTGACATTTCAAAATTCATAATCAATAGAAACGGCATCATACTCCACATTTTTAGATTCTTGCAATTCTTTGCTTGCTGTCAAAACTTTGATTTGGACTCTTTTTTAATGGGATAATTCCTATATTTTGATCAGAAACAAATTTCTTAACATTCAAGTAAATCTTATTTCACTGAACAATTACTTGTTTGAAATACTCAAAAATTGTTCTCAGATGAAACACTGAGGCACTTTTATGTCAAAGAAAGCAACAGTATCTCTAGACATTAATCGTCATTCCTTTCAGAGTACACTGTAGCTTAATTTCACATACAAGGCAGCACAAGAATACAAAGGTCAAACATTGCAGTGTTCTGCTCATGGTTCTCTTTAAGCACAACAGTTATAAGCCGTGGGGATATGTGTGAAATCTACTTAATGGACACCGACTAAGAATGGAAATTGCCATCTGTTCCTCATATATATTTGGGCTTTCTTCAAGACACTTCCATTAGGCTATTGTTAGGGTATGACGAGTGACAAGAAGCCCTAAAATTTGGCTGTGACTTGCCTCTGTCCTTGTCATGTCTAAAACATGCTACAAAACTTTTCTGCACCTTATCACATGCTAGAATAACTTCCTTTTAGTGATTTCGTAATAGTGTTTAAAGATAACAGAGGGAAACCAGCTTGCATTGTGATCTTACTAAAAAAATACACTGATGAAGAAGGATGCCATACCAATATTTGCAAATGGCTGAAATTTATTTGGGGTCACAAGACCACTTCAAGAGCTCACATCTGCTCTGCCAAACTTCAGGTAGCATGAGAAGTTTCTCCCATCAAAGCTTCTCTATGACTACCAAAACTTCATTCTTTATTTCCCTTATTTCTCATCATTTCCCTCCCTTATTTTTTTCCCAGGTGCTCTGACATTCATTTCAGCTCATTGTGGAGCACGCACTTTGTGACAGGGAACAAAGAGAATTTCTCTCACAGTTACCCTTAATTTTGATGATGTTTTATACAATGAAACTTAAACTTTGCTGGTAAATGCTCAAAATGCATTGTTTTGAATGAACTGTTCATTCTTGGAAGATTTTCTTTCTCCTTGCTCTTGAGAAAAGAAATGCTTGGAAGAAGCCAGAGTGGAGTCAGCACAGTCCTCCCGTGGGGATCATTAGGCTTTCTAAAGACAATAGGCTGAATCCTGTATTTTTTTCCTGGGCATTCTCTGCCTCAGAACAGCTTGCTCCAACCATGTGCCATCTTTTTTTTTTCACCATCTTTTGCTCTAGTTATTCTCTAATTTGAACTCTTCCATTCCCCTGGCTCCTCCTCCCCTTGCCTCCCTCTACTGTGTATTACATCGTAGATGACCTCTTTTGCTTTTCTTTTGCTCCTTCTAGTTAGTCTTCTGCTCATTAAATCTCTTCCAAATGACTTCATTGGCAGAAAACATAGTATTGTTTTTAAAACTGCACAGCTCTGTGCATTTTGTCCTGTTCCTCCACCATATCTGATTTGCCTAGGTAGACTAAAAGCTCTTCATTTGTGGGACTCCTTGTTACTCTAACAGTAGTGACAAACACAGTGGGATACACCTTTGGTAAATTCATAGGAATTACTGCATTAGGAAGTAGCAGCATGGGCCTCTGAAAATCTCCACTGACAGTACACAATATTCAGGGACAGACTTTTAAATACTGCTGCTGAAATTGTCATCTTTACATCAGAGGCATGAGGCAAGTCTAATTTGGCTTTCTGGTTTTGGTGGGGTTTTTTTTGGTTTGGGGGTAGGTTTTGGGTTTGGGGGTTTTTTGTTTGTTCAGGTTTTTTTAAGGGGGTTTATGGATATCTTAGCAGTTCCCCAATAACGTGAAGCGCAACAGTAACAACTAAGACTTCTAATTACTATTTCTAATGATAACTCTTTGCAAGTCTGCTGCAGCAAATTGAAAAACAGATATATTGATTTAAAAAACTGGTTACTCTACCTACCAGCAGCTTACATGGTAACACAGTAAGCCACGGACAGTGTGTAGGAACTTAAGTAGATGTTCCAAACTCAAATGAAAAAGGTTTCCTGGGGGATCAAGTCCCTGTCCTTGCTATTTCAGGCAATATTTCATATGCTTTTATTATTAAATTATCCAGAGGAGGAAAAGATAATAGAACACAGAAGGGTTTTCACCACCACTTGTCATACTGGAATATTTTTTATCTTTCTGCTTTCATAGGCAGAAACCTGCTTGACCTGATATACTTTTACCTGCTCTATCCCTTATCCTCAGTAACCCAGATCCCACCCTGGAATTTCTCTCTCCTGTGACATTTTTATGGACAACAATCATTTCCCTTCTTACTTTTCACCTGGCACAGCCAAGTGCCTTTAGTGTCACGTTCATTAAATAGATTCTTCATTCCTGGAACCTCCTCCTACTCACCATGAGTTCAACCTTGAATATTGATCGTCAGTTACACATAGTATTCCAGATTAAAACTTATCAATGCCTTTCAAAATGACATTAATAGTTCCTTTGCACTTCTGATCACATCTTGCCTGATGTAAACAGTATTGCATCTATCTCTAAGCAATTCTGTCTTCTTTTATTACAGTTTCCCTAAGGAATTGCTTCCCTCAAACAGTATAAAGATGGAAAATCTAGTTAAATTACAGTTGGACTACTGCCTAGGAGTGACTAAAATCAAACTGTTAACCAAAATGGTACGTATATCCCCATGAGAAACCCAAAGATGTATTTAATATCCATTATAACCGCACAAATTTGAAAAAGGGTTTTCCCATTCTCAGTCTGAGGAAAGGGCATTTTTGGATCACTTAAATTTATTTTCTGCCTTTAGATCATATACTTTCTGGTTTAAATTTAATTCTAATGATCCCTGTGGGGAAATGTACCTTTAGGAGGCTGCACAGTCAGCTGTTACTTTATTCACATACTTAAGTCAGAAAACTGACTAAACCAGACCCCTGCCATTCCCTCCTTCTGCATGACTGCTGTAATTTGTGAAGTTCAAAGAGTAAAACAAAATAAAAAGATACCAAGACTAAAGAAACAGACCAATTAAAAGCCAGATGACTGCTGAAATGTGTAACAGATGTAAGATAAATCTTTTTACAACCCTTTTCTCAAACTGTAAGCAACACATTCCAGCAAAACAGCCGACAGTTGAGGTAGCTTTATTTCTCTCAAAGCTGCTTCTGAGGATGTTTTATTACTGTTTTCAACTAATCCAAGAACAGACCACAGAACCTGAGGAGTGATAAACTCCATGAAATATGAAACATGAGAAATGTTGTGAAGCTGAGAGGACAAAAAGAAGGTGAGAATACAGAAAGTCTGCAAAGAGCAATTTTGAGGTGTTAACCCAGTCCCTGATAAGAAACTGTATCATGATTGGGATCTGCAGAAAAAAAACTTGAAGAAATTCTACTGAAAGACCCCAAATTAACCCTTAGCAAAGATATTAGAAATTGCTAGAATCACCTATGTCATACTGAATCCTAGGGAAGGCAGACATCCCTCTGAGAAGTGGACATAAAAAGTTCACCTAACTATAAGGAAGAACACCACTGCACAAAGGAATAAGGGGCTCCAACTGTCATTCCAGCAAACAAACCAGCAGACAGTATCATCAAAAAATTCAGGTTAGAAGATATCCCCGAAGGTCATCTAGTCTAACCTCCTGCTCAAAGCAGGTCCACTTACATCAGGTTGCTCAGCACTTTGTCAGGTGAAGTGTTGAATATCTCCAAGGGCAGAGATTACACAATCCTCTCTGTGTGCCTGTTTTGATATTTGACCACTCTCACAATGGAGAAAAAAAAAAAAAAACCCAACCCACATACTTCACTGGAATTTCCTGTGCTGCAATTTGTATCTATTGCCTCTTGTCCTATCACTGTGCACCCTCAAGAAGACTCTGGTTCTGTTGTCTCTATAACCACCCATAAGGTAGTTGTAGACAGCGCTAAGATCTCTCCTTCTCTTCTCCAGGCTGAACAGTTCTCTCAGCCTCTGCTTGTACTTTGTGCGCTCGGTTCCCCTAACCATTCTAGTGACCGTTCACTTGATCTGCTCTAGTGTGTCAGTATCTTTCTGGTATTGGAGGACCCAAAACTCGACACAGTACTTCAGATGTAGTCTCACAGCTGCTGAACAGATGGGAAGAATAATTTCTCTCGCCCTGCTGGCTACACTCTTGCTGATAAAGCCCAGCATGGGGTTGCCCTCCTCTGATTCATATTCAAGCTTGTTGTCTGCCAAGAACCCCAGATCCTTTTCTGCAACGCTGCCTTCTAACTACTTGCACAGGGCTATTCCAGCCCAAGTGTGAGACTTCACATTTGCCCACACTGAATTGGTACTGATGATCACAACTCTCTGAGCCCAACAGAATAGCTGGTATTTCACCATGCTCTTCCCTGACGAAATAACAATGACACTAACAAAAGCATGAGCTGAAGCAAACAGAAGAAACAGCTTCTCAATGTATTGGCTTTGTGTGGCAAGGTTTTGGTAGTGAGGGTGTTACAGGGGTGGCTTCTGTGAGAAGTTGCTGGAAGCTTCCCCTATGTCCAACAGAGCCAATACCAGCAGGCTCTAAGACTGACCTGCCACCGGCCAAGGCTGAGCCAATCAGTGATAGTGGTAGCGCCTCTGGGATAACATATTTAAGAAGGGAAAAAAGTTGCTGGGACAGACAGAAATGGCAGCTGGAGAGAGGAGTGAGAAGGTGTAAGAGAAACAACCCTGCAGACCCCCAAGTCAGTGAAGAAGGAGGGGGAGGAGATGCTCCAGGCGCCGGAGCAGAGATTCCCCTGCAGCCAGTGGGGAAGACCATGGTGAGGCAGGCTGTCCCCCTGCAGCCCATGGAGCTCCACGGCAGAGCAGATATCCACCTGCAGCCCATGGAGGACCCCACACCAGAGCAGGTGGATGCCCGAAGGAGGCTGTGACCCCGTGGGAAGCCCACGCTGGAGCAAGTTTTCTGGCAGGACTTGTGACCCCTCATGGGACCCACGCTGGAACAGTCTTGCCTGAAGGACTGCACGCCATGGAAGAGACCCACACTGGAGCAGTTCATGAAGAACTGCAGCCCGTGGGAAGGACCCACGTTGGAGAAGTTTGTGGAGGACTGTTCCCATGGGAGGGACCCCACGCTGGAGCAGGGGAAGAGTGTGATGAGTCCTGCCCCTGAGGAGGATGAAGCGACAGAAATAACATGTGATGAACTGACTGTAAACCCCATTCCCCATCCCCCTGTGCCGCTGGAGGGGTAGGTAGAGAATCCAGGAGTGAAGTTGTGCCTGGGAAGAAGGGAGGGGTGGAGGGAAGGTGTTCTGAGATTTGGTTTTATTTCTCATTACCCTACTCTGGCTGATTGGTAATAATTTGAGTTAATTTTCCCCAAGTTGAGTCTGTTTTGCCCATGACTATAAGTGGTGAGTGATCTCCCCTGTCCTTATCTCGACCCAGAAGCCCTTTGTTATATTTTCTCTCCCCTGTCCAGCTGAGGAGAGGGGAGTGATAGAATGGCTTTGGTGGGCACCTGGTGTTCAGCCAGGGTCAACCCGCCTCACTCAATAAGTTATAAATGCAAAAGGTTTCATGTCTTTATATAAGGGGCATCAGTGTTGTCTGCTTACTTGTTGCTACCTAACATCAAACATGGTCCATCTCAACAACTTTTCAAGATTATTTTGCCATTTACAACAGTAGAATTTGCAAACTACAATCCCTGAAGAGATTTGCTGGTTGCACACACTATCTCTGAATAAGTGACAAAAGCACAGTGCCATTTCCTTAAGTCACTACTACACAACATGAAAGCTCTTTAAAGGCAACAAGAAAACTCTTGTAAAGAAAAAAAAAATTAGGAATAAAGATCCTATGATAAAGACTAGTGATATTTTACACTGATTTCAAATGAACAGCAACACAAGAGAACCGACAAAGCTTTTCATTTAATCCTGCTCTATTAAAAGTCAAACAGCCTATGTTAATAATAAAGCAAAATGCCCTGCAATAGTACCCAGGCTTCTCCAGTTCTTCATCTGTACCACTGTCCTAGTTTCAGCTGGGATAGAGTTAACTGTCTTCCTAGTAGCTGGTACGGTGCTATGTTTTGAGTTCAGTATGAGAAGAATGTTGATAACACTGATGTTTTCAGTTGTTGCTAGTAGTGTTTAGACTAATGTCAAGGATTTTTCAGCTTCTCATGCCCAGCCAGCGAGAAAGCTGGAGGGGCACAAGAAGTTGGCACAGGACACAGCCAGGGCACCTGACCCAAACTGGCCAACAGGGTATTCCATACCATGGGACGTCCCATCTAGTATAGGAACTGGGAAGTGGGGGTGGGGAATCGCTGCTCGGGGACTTGCTGGGTGCCGGTCAGCGGGTGGTGAGCAATTGCACTGCGCATCATTTGTACATTCCAATCCTTTCATCATTGCTGTTGTCATTTTATTAGTGTTATCATTATCAGTTTCTTCTTTTCTGTTTTATTAAACCGTTCATATCTCAACCCGTGGGTTTTGTTTCTTTTTCCTGATTTTCTCCCCCATCCCACTGGGTGGGGGGGGAGTCAGTGAGCGGCTGCGTGGTGCTTAGTTGCTGGCTGGGGTTAAACCATGACAAGCACCCATTCTTGCTTTTCATCTGCAAATGAATTTTTTTGTGCTTTACGGTGTTAAGTAACCTTTCTGTAACTCCAGACCATAAGATCACCTCTTGTCTGCTATGATATTACCCAATTCTTTTGCAGAATTACCAAGTTCTTCCTAACATTGACAATATTTCTCAAACTAGTTTTTGAGTACACAATACACTAGTTAAAATATTAAATGGTATCGATCTTGAGGATCACCAGTTCTTGAAAAACACTACTGTAACCTCCCTGTTCATGATTTTACAGTACCCACTCTTGCCTTCCCTTGTGGCAATTTCTCATCCACCAAATGGTTTGCTCAGACTGATACAGAGTAGATCCACTGTCTTACCTTGTTGAAGTAGTCAGTTACATTATCACTGGAAACATATATAGTCTGATACAACCTATCACCTTATCACTGGAAATTTATTAGTCTGATACAACTTATTTTTTACAAAATCAGGGGAAATTTTTATCCCTCTCTCCAACATCTCTGTGCTGAAACATTATATAACACTGAAGTCAAATTTACAAGCTGGGATAATTCCCCCCCCCCCCAAAAAAAAAAAAGTAGAGGATCTGTTAACTTACAAACACTACCTGGGAAAGCATAATAGTTCAAGTAACCTATCCCAAAGACCAGGCTTTCATCACAACAGATGAAAAGAATTTTACTTGATTTAATCATACCTTATTATGAGTAAATTAAAAAAAAACCAGATGGAATGTGGAAAACTCACTTGCTACAGTGATTGAGATGTATGGAAATGATTAATTAAATTATTATAGAACAAAAACAACTGTAAGACAAGAAAGGTAGATACATAAAACCAAAAGTAAATATTATTTCAAAGAAACTTCAAGAGGAACACTAACTAGTAAAGCAAAAATGCTCCCTAATGTACTCCACTTCAGCAGCTGTGCTTATAAAAGGGTTTGGACATTTGCCACTAGAAATCTGTACATAAAAATAGGTTCAAGGACAGAGAAACACAAAATGTTCTATTATCTTAATTTATACAAAGTGATTGGATATGAAGCCATCTTATCTTGATCCAAAAAAGGAAAAAAAACCCCCAACAAACACGTTTATTGGTTACTCATTACTCAGGCTATTTATTTCTTTTCCCTATGAAAAAACTAAAAATTATTTCATTTTCCAATCTCCAGTATTTTCTGGACCTATACTTTCTCAGTTAACATAACTAAAGGTAAGTTCATTGGGGCTGCCTTCAGTACCCATATAAGCAAAACTACCACTCATTCTTTTCTTATTCTAACACTTATCATAAACTATGTCCTAGAGCATCTTATGGTAAACAATTTACCCAGGCTTACTAAAAGAATAAGGATTGACAGGTCTACATTGCTGAAATTTTATTTTCCCACTGCAGGATAGAAACATCTGATGAAAACTCAGCAATATTTTGAGATAGGAATTGCTTTGCTCAATGCCAACCTCCTCAGGAGTTCCACCCACTCTAGCATAATTCCTCTGGTAGCTATTCTAGAGATATAATGAAAGGTTATTACATCTAACTTTCTTACAAGTTCACGACTAAGTTCTTTAGGGTCTAGATTATCTTGTCTCATTTTTTTGTGCAACATCTAACATATCCTGGACAATAATACATTACAGACTATATCAGGACTATGTAAAGGTGGATAGATCCAAGGACAGATAAAACCAACAGGCTACAACTGGATTAATTTATTGTTCCTAACCCTTACTAGTAGAAACACCTGGACCCTATAGGGCAAATAACTTACAATTTAGGGTAGATTCCTCCCACCTTATCAAGCAATCTTTCAAAACCTCTCCTCCGGTCTACCATTACAGAATGAGGAAGATGTTTTGAAAACAGGACATTGATCTGAAGATTTCACATTTCCTCTGTTCCCAACACCAGAGAAACCTCAGGGATGAGAAGGAGTGGAGGAGGTTGTTTCTGTGAACTGGTACTTTAGTTATAATTGATTATAAATGTTTTAAAAATATCTCTCCTGAAAGAAGAATTCCTATGACCTATTTTTCTTTAATCAAATTACATATCAATGGAGATGCTATGGCAGGACATAAGTCTTCAAGTATGTCTCTGTACGTTGGCCCCGGTGATTCCCAATAAATAACACAAGTAATTGATGAGCTGCACAGCATCTTCAAAACAAAGTCCCCATTACTGATGCTCCAAAGACAGAAATGGGGACAAGGCTACAGAAAACAAGAGACTCTAAAAAGATTTATATTAATGGTGATGGGAGAGGGAAAGGCAGTAAAATATCAGCTCTTTGGCTCTCCTATTTGTCCACTGGCAAGCAAAGGCTTCTCACAAAATTGATGGGTCTCCTCTTGCCCTCCCAGGTGCAAGCCAGCTGTTTATGGAAACTGTACGCTTCCATGGATCCCCATGTGTCCTTCACCTGAGGAGGCAGATGGTGGGTTGTGGTGAAGCAAAATAAATTAAAAACTGGCCTCCCTAAAGTGAATAATAAAATTCCTAACAGTTTAATTGGAACAGAACTTAGTCATTTTAAATAGCCTCCAAAAAAGCCTATACATAAGGGATTCTACAGTAGTTCACTTCTCAAACCCATTAAATGTCTGTTTGATCTCATTAATACTCAACTTTAGTTAATTCTGGCCCAGCAATCTTTTGTGCCTCATGAGTTTATGCATATAAGAAAAAAGAATAAATAATTAATATGTAGAAGAATCACAAATGTTTTAATTTGCAAGGAATGAAAATTGCAAGTGAACATTTTTAACAGTCAAGTTTAAATGGTTATTGATGATCAAAAGTATTGTAGAAAAAAGCCATTCAAGGCTGCTTAATATCTGCTGTAAGGGCCAGGATCCACTGGGAGTACCCTCACCAGTAGGCATGCACACACACACGCAAAATTTAAAAAAAAAAAAAAAAAAAAAATTGCACACTTTCTCTTCACACGGTTGCTCATTCTATGAACCCTATGAACTTTGCATTATTTCCTACCCACAGTTTTCACAGACAGCAGAAAACACACCACAAAACACATACCTGGCCATGTCTCTGATATGGTGATTAAGATACTCTTTCAGAAGAGAAGATGCAAAGAAAAGCTTACAGCTCAGCTCTTCTGCTTTCCATCTACTGCTCACTCTATAAAGGCGGCACTAACATCCTCACCTGGCATGGTTATGAGCTCAGTGGTTTGGTCTGAGCATATCTAGCAGATCTGTAATTACTCAGAGGAACATTTTAATTGTGAATCCCAAGTTTGCTGAAGGACGAGATGGGGAACTCTGCTAAAAAGGTAGCAGTGTTAGAAATGCAGAGTAGGACAAACCTTGCCTGGTTGGGGTGGATTTTTTATTGGGGTAATTTTTTAATTTTAATTTTTAATAGATTTTTTTTAAAAAAATAATTTTTATGGATTATTTTCTGCACTTCAGATCCCAATTTCTGCCTAATTTGCATTTCAGTACACAAGGGATATCTACATGATTTTTCAAAGGCCATTTCCAGTAAAAGTTACAATAAGACAAAGTGAGAGGACAGAACCATCACAAGCAATTTAGAGTTCTCAAAATAATTCTAAAAACAACACAATGCTAATATGACAGCATCGGCATATTGTCTGGTCTGTTTTAATTCTAGCATAATTACATGGTGAAGAACTTCTTGGCCACAGCAGTAACCAAGTGCAAAAGCAAGACTGAAAGAATTTCTTCTAATTTAGCTAAAATAGTTGTTTAGGACAGGATTTACTCTTGTGCCTGGGGAAATTCATAACAATATTCCATTTACTTCTTTTAAAGGATTAAGATGAAGTATTTGGTAAATAGTGTTCTCCCAGTTCTTCAGAGTACTGCACAGATGAGAAATAGATCATTTATAGTACTCTTTTGACTAGATAGTTTCCATTACATTAGCCCTCTCCTTATTAAGCTATTTTCTGACTGAATTCATGACAATTTTTGTGATGACTTCTTGTCAATACCTTTTTTTACCTTACAATGCATTCCTAAAAGAAGTCTTTCAATATGAAGGTAGCATGTCTTTGCCAATTAATGGATTTGCCTTTCCTCCCATAATATGTTGCAACATAACTTCCTTTCCTACTTTTCCTTAATCCTTCAGGCCTTGTCTGACAGTCCTCCAAATATACGTTAAGTCACTGATCCAACTTCAGGAGTTTATGCTGGCACATCCTCACTGCTGTATTTGATTATCCAAGTTTTGGGAAGTTCATTCTGGAAATCTATCATGGACAAAAAACGCACTTCACTTGAATAATAACACAGCCATAACTGTGATTTAGAGCACACAGAAGTAAAAAAAGGAAATAATTCTTATTTTATACTCTCTCTATTCCTTTCCTGCTGTCCAGTTTCACATACCACCTAGTTGAATAAAATCACCGTTTTATTTGCCACTAGCTCAAATATAATCAGAAAAATACAAATTTTAAACCAAGCCAATTTATAACAGCAAGGGTTTTTTTACACCTTACAAATGTACACAATAAAATAAATATCAATCTACAAATTGCATGTCTGGCAAATAACCAAATCTTTGGGAAACTAGTATGATCCCTGGAAGAACAAACTGAAAGTAAATATGAAATTCAAAAGGGTTCACCAAGTACTACGTCTATTCAAGAGCATCAGTGAAAACAAAACTACAGAATGATAGATTCTGATGGAGCTTACCAAAATAAAAAGCAGAGCAAGCAGGACAGACATAAGACAAACACCACCACCACTCCCCTTCCACCCCCCAAAAAAACCCCACACAACCCAAACAGGCAGAAGGTATGTGAGCGATGCGTAAGAAGCCAGAGGTGCGTTCCCAATTGCCATGGTACATTCAAGCTTTCAAGTTAGGACAGACTTTTTCAGTACTGATACTTGAAAATAGATTTGGCTTATTCCTGATATTCCCTTCTCTGCAGCATCACTGTAAACAAGCTGAAACCAGAGAAATATGAGATGCAGACTCAAGATAATAGTACTGTGAACAGCTTGATACAGGGGGGCATATTTTGTCTGAAAACTGCTTTTAAAAATAAAATAGCACTCTTTCAATGGCAAATAGGAAAAAAAAAATAGAGATGGTCTTAAGTAACACGAAAATCATCTTGTGTCTTCTAGACACAACTGCCTGACCATCACAGGATAGGACCATAACAGCCTGGCACAGACACTGAATTCTTAAGTAGTAAACCCATAGTGATATCCCAAAATGGAACAGCACCATTCTGTGTTCTTAACATAAAACTTAAGAGTATAACATAATACTACACAACCTCATAATAAACAGAATAAAACAGTTTAAAGACAATTTAAAATGAATTTTTCTAGGTATATAATTCATTACTAGTTTGCCAATACTAAAAAAAATCCCAATAATTTTACCCTTTGATGCAAAGAAAATGTAGTGTGCTTAGCAAGATTTTCTTTACGTCCCATGCACAAAAATAGAGCAGGATTTTATATCATTTAATCAAATTAATTCCAAATACTATTTAGGCTATTATTTGGTTTTTCTTTATTTTTTTTTTTTTAAATATATGACACTCAACTAAGAAGAAATTAAGTAACAGAAGTGAGGTGCAGCATTGGTGGCAAATTAAAATTAAATGAAAAAAATTTAAAAGTGCTTTGGGTTTTTTCATTTATTTTGTTTTTACATTTTAATGAATTCTTCCCTTGCTCCCAATATGAAATAATAGTTTTCAGTATCAGCTGCAAGTTCATAATACTATTTTACATCTATGCACTCTACGTATTCTTCTAGACAGTCCTTCTTCCTTATCTCCTTCATTATTGCTGAATTTTAATTCAGTACTTAATAACTGCATTGCAATTATAATTTCAAGAGCTTTGGTGAAAGAAGTCATACATTTGTAATTTAAAATAACAGTGTGTCTTTCACGTCTTGTAATTTAGAAGTAAGTTCTAGTCAAGTTTCCAGCCCTAGAGTCTGTGAACTGGAATACTGGAATACATGAGAATCACATTGCTAGTGTAAATCCATCTCTGTTAAAACATGGGAACACGAAAAATTTACCCATTATTTTATTCTGTCATTTCAGTTACTGAAAACAAGAGGCAATAGCTACATAACTTATAATTATAGTGTAGTTATAAAATACATCAGTGAGCCATAACAATATGATCTCATGAAAAAGAAATTACGCCTGCCTTAAAGCATACGAAAGCCGAAAAAATGCACTGCTGTCTTCTCCTCAGCACATAAACAGACTGCCTGATGAGGGCAGTTTATGAAACTGTTTATGAAAGTCAAACACTTTTTGTGATCCCAAGCTTTCTATTATAAGTCAAATAACTGAAAGACAACAAACAGCTAAAATGAAGATTAGAACAATAAAGTCACTTGCTGTAAAAAAAAAAATCATAACATATTCAGTTTTTAAATAATTTTTAAAAAACACTAAGAAGCTTTGCTGACATAATAATCAATCTATACTGAACACTCCCCCAGCTGCCCACACCCTGAGACAACAAGCTCTGTACAAGTTAAGGAGTGGGGATTTTTTTCAGTTTTCAAACAGTTTAATTCAGTAGCTGGTTAGTTGTCAAGACTGTGTTGGGCTGCATTTGGCTGACTGACTGACCTAGGGTTTTTCAGCGCCTTCCCTTCCAAGCATTCCAGAAGGAAAAAGTTTTTTTTAATAATAAACAAGTTGTTGTAGGTAGAAGACATCAACTATGCTATCAAAAAACCATCAAGGCCCCAAACCCAGAAAACACATACACAAAGCACCTTCTTGTACAAATCCCAAGAACTGATTAGTTGAATTATTGACTACTTGAAATTTGGGCTTTTTATTGTGCTACGAGAGCGACAAGAACATGAATGAACCTACTTCATGAAAGAAAAGAAAATTACTGTAAGTTTTCAGCAAAATATTGCTAAGCATTAGCAGAAATGTTTTGCTTCTAGTTAGTAGCCATACACAAAATAATGGCATTTATAATGAAAATCACTTTTTCCAATGTTGTCTTCAAATTCATAGTAAGATTTCACCAATTTGAAAATGCTTTCTATTGCTTCAGATTAGTTCTTTTTCCACTGGAAATGGGACATGTTTTTTAAAATACAGTGAGTGGTTAATGAAACGGGGTCATCTGTGTTACTGTTGCACTCCTTTAGTGCCATGCCAAAATACAGATTTCCAAGTAGTCTTTAATTTATCACAAACACTTTGCATATGAAATACATTTTAGATTAAACTGAACTTTGTTCTTAATGAGATAAATCTTGTTACTAAAAATCTTCGTTTCGCTGTCATATTATATAAAACCCCCCAAACAGCTAAGTATTTAAAATAAAGTAAAATGGGGGGGGGGGGGAAGTGTAAATTTAACATGTTAACTCTTCAAACAATTAAAACACTCAGTTATGTAAGGGTCTTACACTAATTTGGAAATAATTTGTGAGGTACACTCTTTCTCCAAATGAGAGAGACCAAGCAGTCACCAGGTGACCCAGCCAAAACTCTGTTCTATACAGTCTTGCAGCAGTGTTTTCAACTTTCAACTCAGTAGTTACTGCACTAAATCTCATTCAAACATGGCAATTCATGCTTCAGAGAGGTAGCAATACTCCAACAGAGAGACTTAGAGACAAGAAATAAGCACCCAAAGGGTGCGGATGGAGTCAGGATGCCCCAACTCTCCTGGTCCGACCAGTGATCACAGCTCACTTGCTCAGCTACAGCCACGCTCCCCTCCCGCACATGGCACACTACAGAGGGGAGCTTTGAGAAGCACTTTAAGAAAGAGGAGACAACAGTTTTCCAAATAAGCAAAATGCCTGACAGGAAAATTAAAAGGCCCAAGAGGGGCATAAACAATGATGATCGTTTCACTTTGTAATGTGATAGAAAATTCAGTTACTCCATCTCCATGCTCTGCTCTTGTCGATTCCTATCCTTTCCACTTATGTCCATGTTTTGGGGTTATGTGGTGGGGTTTTGGTAGCAGGGGAGGGGCTGCAGGGGTGGCTCCTGTGAGAAGCTGCTAGAAGCTTCCCCAGCTCAAGTTGGACACACGTCCGGCCAAGGCCAAGCCCGTCAGTGACAGTGGTAGCACCTCTGGGAGAACAGATTTAAGAGGGGAAACCTGCCCTGGGGGAGGAGATTGGAATGTGAGAGAAACCCCTCTGCAGACACCAAGGTCAGTGAAGAAAGCGGGGGAGGAGGAGTGGGAGAGGAGGGGATGCCCCTGCAGCCCGTGGTGAGACGGCAGGCTGTCCCCCCCCAGCCCATGGAGGTGAGCGGCGGAGCAGATGCCCACCTGCAGCCTGGGGAGAGAGGAGCCCACGCCGGAGCAGTGGGATGCCCCCAAAGATGGCCGTGACTCCATGGGAAAGCCCGTGCTGGAGCAGTCTGTGCCTGAAAGACTGCAGCCCGTGGAAGGGACCTACGCAGGAGCAGTTTGTGAAGAACTGCAGCCCGTGGGAAGGACCCACGTTGGAGAAGTTTGTGGAGGACTGTCTCCCGTGGCAGGGACCCCAGGCTGGAGCAGGCGAAGAGCGAGGAGTCCTCCCCATGACGAGGAAGGAGCGGCAGAGACAAGGTGTGATGAACTGACCCCAACCCCCATTCTCCATCCCCCTGTGCTGCTGGAGGGGAGGAGGTAGAGAAAAGCGGGAGTGAAGCTGTGCCCAGGAAGGAGGGAGGGGTGGGGGGAAGGTGTTGTAAGGTTTGGTTTTACACTTCTCAGTATCCTTGTTTTGATTTGATTTGTAGTAAATTAAATTGATTTTGTTTCTTCCCCAAGTTGAGCCTGTCTTTTGCCCATGACCGTAAGTGGTGAGTGATCCCTCCCGGTCCTTGTCTCAACCCATAGCATTTCTTTATATATTTTCTCCTCATCCCACCAGGGCTGGGGGGGAAGAGTGAGCGAGTGGCTTCATGGTGGTTTGTTACCGGCTGGGCTTAAACCATGACAATCCAGTACCAATATGGAGCCAACATCACACCAAGCCAGGGTTGGGTGAGCAGTGCTTTGCCTTTAAAACTGTTAACCTGCAGCTGCTTAACCAAGAGAAAAGACTCTTCATGAATTTTTAAAAAACAATAATTTTAAAAAACCAAACAAACCCTGCTGGACATATGCTCCTCAGAAAATAAGCAGAGATCCTTTCTTAATCTTTTCCTCTTTCTGATGTAGAGATGGGCAATTTTCATTTACACTACATCTCATGCAATCAGGTATTCTGCACAAGCAATTTCAGGGCTGGCACTGTGTATGCAATGTGATGACCTTCTAGTGTGCATTAGCTTTCTAAAACATCAGCACTGAACAATAGGACAGTATTCACAACACGCACTCATAAGAAAAAGTCATGGATAGGGGAGCTCAAAGTTTTGCTACTACTTTTGACCTTGAACAAAGACAAACACAGAATATTTCCTGGGGACTGAGGAACAATAACCAAAGGTTAATTGTTTTTTCACTATACCTCCAGCTATCTTTTACTCCTAACATGTCACTAATGTCTAGGAAGAGTGTCCCACACTACAGTCATTAATAAAAGGCCAATCAGCATTCTCGCCTCGCTAGGTGGTGAGAGGCATAGGGAGTCCATTAAGCTTGAAATAACGTGTCACACGAACGTCCCTCTTAATTGCCACATTATTAATAATAGTATGAGTTCAATGAATTCATAGTACCTGAAACCTGGAAGAGGGAAAAAAGTTATATGCCATCATCATGATGGATTGCTGCAGCTGGATAGCAAAGGAAAGGGAGAGAGAAGATGCAACAAGAACTGATTGTTATGAAGACCACCTACCTCCAATATGAAATAGGCTAGTTTTAAATAAAAGGTAGCATTCAGAAAATGGGTGTTTACTCTTTGATCTTTGCTACTGATTAAACACCACATCTTTGTACCTCCCAAAGAAATTAAAAGCAAACCTTCTATTGTTTGTGGATAAATTTATGAACTTGATTCAAAGTTTTTATTATCTTTAGTGGATTTTCAAATAAACTCATCTTGGTTATAACTAGACACAATAAAGTCAGAATTTGTGAGTTAAGACTCTAGACATGATAGTTCCAGTTTATTTCCAGATGAAAGATATAATAGAAGCAACTAAAATCTAAGTTTTCAGTAAAGAATGTACAGCTAATTCTTTTTTAGAATTTCTACACATGGGTTAGTTATCTAATAGCATACTAGGTTAATATAGTTATGGCGAGTGGAAAACTTAGCGAAATGTATTTTTGATTATAAAATGCAAATAGTCCACAAATATATCAGGGCAATAATTAAGATAATACATACAATTTTAGTACCATAATACAGCTAACTAATCTTCAGTCAGCTCCACTGATAACCTCTTTATCTTGCAGTACGGTTTCTCAGATATAGCTTGACAATGAACAAGTTTGGTACAGTGACAGATTATCCAGCTGACAGGATTACAAAAAAGCAAAGTGTGTGGTTGCCAAGATCTCAAAATGCGAACCTACTCTTTCATAATTTGTGCACATCTTCAGGATACATTTGTGCCAATACCGCTGAGCCTCTCAAACAGCGTTAAATGTCCCTCTGAAATTTTTAGGCTTCATTCCCCTGTAGAAGGTACAATTTCTGCTGCCTTCTTTATATTTTTCTCCTATTAATGGGGCTTTCACACATTGCGTTGAACACTGTAGACAGCTCTGTGTGACCCAGATTTTTCTCAGAATAAGTTGTGAGAATCTTCAAATACATTTGTATGCCCCTTTCCTGGCTGCTTAGACTAAAATTAGACAATATTGAAATATATGTATTAATTCCACATTTGTGAACTGTGGAGATCACTACAGAAACTTTACTAAAAAGCTACTGTTTCTTGATACTGCTGAATCAAGCAATGCTTGTGAAACACTGAGTATGCACTTCAGTAGCGTTATGAGAAAGTACCTGGAAAAGGCATATTATTTTGGCTTATTATTTATACTTGTGTAAAACATTCTGAAGATGGTAGTGACAATCCTCAAAGAAAGTAACTTGCTGAAATGCAAAGGGCTAATCCTACCTGTTCTCATTATGTGTCATCTGATGTAAAACTGAAAGCTAAGCTGAAATACAGCAACATAAATACAGTAGTTCAATATAGGTGACCGCACTTCAGAGAATCATGCACATTGTGCCTGAACACCCCAAAGGAGGATTAACAGAGGATGAAATTATTGCATTGTTGATACATAGGAAGTACATTGTTACAGTAGGAAAAAGTAGAAATATAATCAACAGCAACTTTTTTTTTTCCAGCCCCTGGTTAAGGGAAGAAAATAACACCCTTTGAAACAGTATTGAATATCAACTGTTATGCAGCCACTATATTATTTCAGCTGAGAGATGAAAGAAAAATAATATTAAAATTTTCTGATCAAAGGTCACAGCCTGTTCCAAAATCTGGACAAAGCACTCACCATCTATTTCTTTTGCAACAGAAAACACCATTATTTTCATTAAATCTTCTTGCTTTTAAAGAAAAAACAAAACAATCTCCCCAGCTCAGTACTCCACTGACAGAGTCAAGGGCACAACTCTGCATTTTACTTGGCCACAGCTTTACAGAGCATCAATGTGCACAAGAAGTTAAAATATCTGCTGAGTGAAAGCTGACCCTTCTATCCTGGGCTTTTCTATAGAGCTTCTAAGTATAGTATTTAGGCAGCTGAAGACAGAGCGTGCCATTTTGGAGCCTACAAAGGAGTCCTTCCTTTGTGCACCAACAGAGCAGAACACCACCTCTTAGCCCATTATTTTTTGTTTAAAAAAAAGTAGTACAGAAAGCAAACACTCTGTGTCAAAGTCCTGAAGTGACTAAAGAACCAAAATACTAGAGATCTTATTGATGCTATAAGCTTCTCTCCCATTGCTTAAAACTCTGCATTCCAGCTGTATCAACTCCCCTAAACCCTTATTCAGCACTGAAATGTTTTTAAAAGCATTTCTTGGCATCTTGCCCTTCAGCAGAAGAAAATTTGCATTTTTACAGCATTTCTGCCTGTCAGCACTAAAACATTCTAATGGGTTTTGCAGCTGTGCAGAGAGAATTGAGAGATGGTCAGCGGATTCTTATGGCAGACTGCTGGGAGCCAAGTGCCTGAGGGTGCTGAGGCAGGAGAAACCAGCTGACCTGACCAGTCTTTACACACCATAGAAAATTCAAACAGCAGATTTCACGTCCAATAAGCATGCCAAAACAAAGGCCCTTCATGATCCACGGGCTCTCTGTAGCAAGGAACATTAAAATCCTTATATTTTTGCTTGATCTTAACTAAAGAAGCAGCTTTCTGTAAGAACTTATTAAAGAGCAAAAAAATTGCAACTTCAACTCCCATAAGCTGTACCTAGTATATGGGTTTTAAGCCACAGATCTTTATGGTGTAACTACTGCATGCACTTTGAGAAAGCAAGCAAGAACAGAATCAGAGAACAATGGTGTCCCAGTTTTCTGCTTGGAGGTGGGGACAGCAGTGTGTCCGACTTAAAGGTGCTTCTTCAAAGGACGTTACCTAAATGGACAAGTAAGGGCCGAGGTGAGAAGTAGCAGTAACGTCAGGAGCTAGTCAGCACATGCCATCTCTATAAGAGCTTCAGGCTGAGGTGGCCGGCATAAAAGGATTGCAATACCACGAGCTGCCATTCCTCAGGGGAGCCATCCAGCACTTGGTCACCCAGTTTCAAAGGATGAATTAGGTCCAGGAGTCCAAGCCCAAGTAAGGGGTTAAATGCACTTTCCCCTCTGCTAAAAGCAGAATAGCACTCTTTCTCCATAGTGTCTCAGTTAAACACTAACCCTACATATTTCCCCCGAAAAGACATCCCTTGGCCAACCCAAGAAGAGCCTGTCTTGCTGTTTCAGTACACCTTATTAAAGTCTACTACTTGCAAGCAGAAAAAAATAATCCTTCACAGGAGTAGAGCAGCTTAAGTATTTTGATTTCAAGTCTAATAAAACTGAACTCACATAAGCATATTCACTGGATTAACTATCTTCTGACACCATCTTCTAATAATTACACCGAAACGTTTCTTAACCAATTAGCCAAATTCTTCTCTTAGTTATACTAATACATAAAACTGTGGATTTGTTTGATATTTGCAGCACTGTGGCCAACACAGATTTATCCTCGAGACACTCTGTGTCTCCAAATATAGATTTGAGATAGTTCATCCAGGCAGGGAACATGCATGTGTGTAGGAGGGAGTCTGAAGACGTTCCAAGGAATGGAGTTTATGCCACTTCCTAAACCACTGGGGGATAGCGGGGGGACCACAAAAAGGCCTGTAAGGAAAAGCCCAAGGGAAGTGCAAGCACACTGTCAGAACCTCACAAAGCCAAACCTAAATGACAAGGTAAGGAAAGAGACAAGGAAAACAAAGTTACAGATGTCTGTCAAGGGGAAGGAAAGGAAATTTTAAAAAGCTGTAAAAATAAGAAAGCAATGAGGAAACATCTTTACTGCATGACAAAATCTTATCAGTGTCAGCCAAGAGAAAACTAAGTCCACATGAGCAGTAACACCAACTACTTCATGTAAGAGTTTGTAGATGAAGTATTAACAATTTAACACATCACCATTCATTATTCAAAACATTCACACTCACACTGAAACTTCTTGAAATCTGTCTTGCTTCTCAGATTTGGAGTTAATGACAGGAATGGCATTCCCCCCGTTAGCACCTGCCAGTGTCCTGCCCATGCGACACAGCCACAGTGCCTCTGTCCTTCTACTATCATCAAGGTGTTACATCACTCAGTGCCCTAAAAAATTAAAACCTCACCCTTGTAAAGAGCAGATCTGTTGCTCACATTATCACATTGTAGACAGCTAGATGCTACATCAAAGGGTAAAGTATGAAAACATGAGGATCCTGAGGATCTGAGGTGAATTGAAATGAAGAAAGATGAGGTACATATGAGGCTCCTACCGAAAAAAGAAACAGTGTGACCCAATTCTGTTGAATTTAGAATAAGAAGTTTATCTGACATTGCCGTTTATTATCTAGAATGCCATATATACTATTAACCAACAGACACTACATCATTTAGTTTTCTCTGTTCACTACCATACCGTAATTGAAGATCTACAGGATATGCTTATCGAAAACCCCACACAATTGCCTTGTCTATGTATTTCAGAAGCTCATGCTTAATCTCTAGACGTGAAAGGACAAGGACGCCATCAGAAGAGAAACTTTTTTTAAACCCCCATTTTAGTTACCAAAGATACTAATTTTCCCCTCCTACTTACTCCTTAGTTTTGAGAAAGGACCAGACAATTTTGTTTTTATTTAATCACTTTTTGCCCGCTAGATTTCTGCCCCCTCACCAGGAAGATGCAAAGGTTGGTCTTGTTTTTATTTCTGTTGTTCTAAATATCTCCGTTGCGGTTTGATGCC
Organism: Aquila chrysaetos chrysaetos; assembly: GCF_900496995.4. Classification (NCBI taxonomy): domain Eukaryota; kingdom Metazoa; phylum Chordata; class Aves; order Accipitriformes; family Accipitridae; genus Aquila; species Aquila chrysaetos. The sequence continues at coordinate 27,523,667 of NC_044016.1, read as the reverse complement.
ACAGTAGTACTATACTCACAATTTATATTAAAAAAATTTCCCACTGAGTTTGTTTTCTTAACAGCTTGTTTATACGTTCTTATTTCTGAGCTAATGTTTTCAAGATTCACTATCTATAAATGTTGTTAGAAAAAGTCTTCCCAATACAGTAACACACAACAGTTTGCCTCACATCAAGTGCCTATTTCCTGACAATATACTCACTCCAGGCAATATACCAAAATGGCAGCTGGAGAAGCTGTGCACCCCAGTCCGTGGCCGGCAGTTTCCTTTCTAACAGAGATGAAGACCGTAAGGTGCACACAACTCGGACAATGCTGCCCTTCTTAGGTGAAGCTCTTCCCGCCCCTGTCATGCATAAGGAAATCCAGCTGTTGGTTCTTGGTGTTACAACTGTATTTTTACATTTAAATCTGCAATTTCTCCCCTTATATTTTATGGTATGCATACTGCAGGGAACACCCTGAATATCCATCAGTCAGGAATCAGGAGCTCAGACTTCCCAACATAACACAGTAAGCACTGACTCAGTACCTGTTTAGCCACTGGAAAGAATCTCAGCCTCTTTCCTTTGTTTGCACCATATATAAGTCTTGAGTAAATACCATTACCTTAATTTTCAAATCATCTAAAATTCAACAGCTGAGGTACTTAGTCAGAGTCCTGTACAAAGCTGCACAGCAGCCACACAAGCCCCTCATCAGCTGGGTTATGATTCTTCAGCTCTTTTGAGCAGCAACCCCATTCACTGCTTGCCCATCTGTAAAACAGCAAAATATCCTAACACATCAACTTTACTGAGCCTTTCAAAGGATCAACAAATATTGTATACATAGCCACTGTCATATACAGTAATTAGTCAGCAAGATGTTTTTATTTTGTTTCTATATTCAGCTTGTGACCATGTAAGTTCATACAAAACCTTTTTATAAGGCCTGAATATCGCAGCGACATTTAGATTTTTTTTTAATGACAAAATACATGTTGTCTTTTTATTTCCTTCTACACAACCCCCGATCTTCTTATATGAACACTTTGTAACTAAATAGCAACACTAGTTTGGACTGAATAATCATATACAATCACACATCATAAGGGGGAATATGATTGCTACCTTCTTTTCTCTTGGCCTGTGCATCTTTCTAAAAGTCCCCAATTGTCTTGGTATGACTTGGGACAGATAAATGTGTTAGTTCACAGTTGTAGAAACCAGCCAAGAATCAAAATACTGGTTTTCCTCATAAATAAACATAATTTTATGGTGTTAACAATAATTTAATGCGAATCTTCTAAGAGCTTACTTCCCCAGAATAGGAACAAAAGGGTATTCTATGATGTTGACATTTACACAGTCCAACAATCCCTTAAGTTTAATTAATGCCCTTCCTGCCCAACAACAAAAAAAACCCCTACTTTGCAAAACAATGAAGGAAAATTCAAGGTAAAACCTTTAGTCAGCAACTATTTGAAATCAGCACTGCAAATTCAGCAGATATAGTCAAGGTAGGAACGGTAATAAAAATCCACAGATGAAAAGAATAAAGTACTCAAAGTATCCATTCCCAAAGGACATTGCCAGCACTCAAATTACAGAGCCGAGATTCTATGGAAATGTTCCAGGACACCTTAGAAGCAGTAAGATAGGTTTGACTATTGTCTGTTGCTTTTAGGTATCTTTTTGTATTTCTGGGTTTGGGTTTTTTTTGTTTGGGTTTTTTGTGTTTGTTTGGGTTTTGGTTTTTTTTTAAAGCGTAATTAAGTTTAGTCCATGTAGAATTGTATCTGGTTAAAATTGCATCTGTTAAAACTTATTGCATCCAAGTTAAAACTTGGCGGGGGGGGGGAGGAAGTGATGAATTTATTGATAAATTTTTGGCCAAGATGAAGAAAGTGATGGGGCCTCTTTCCAAAACAGACACAAGCTATGTAGCTTGATAAAGTAGTATTTATAGTTCTACTAAAATAATGCTTTAGTCTGATGTACTTAGAATAAAAAAACCCCAACCAAATAAAAAAAAGAAACCAGAACAAAACAAAAACACCCCACCCTTTCAGATTTTAGTAGAAAGCATTAACTGAGTTATTGGTAATTACTCTGTACAGAGAAGTCTATGGAACATATTTTAATAGCAACATCCTGACTCTCAAAAAAGCCCTGAAAACATCAAAATATCCTTGAGTATTAGAAGTACATTTCTAGCTGGAGCACTACTGTGTGCACATGCTCAGAGCAATACCTCTGACAGAGAATCACTTGGCTGCTCGTCCCAGATATTTGTGTGACTCTTGTCAAGAGCAACTTTGAGCACCTTGCTGTTTTCTCCTTTCTAGTCAGTCCTGAACAACTCTTTTCACATGCAAACAGACGAGTTAGTAGGAAAAAGGATAGTTTGTCTGATATTATACAGAGGGTACATCTCTACTGCTTTCCCATACCGTTTCTCCAAAGTTGCTATAGTGATGGACTGCTTCCAGGTTGTGGCAGCCTGTCTTTGCCCAAAACTGGAAGGTGTTTAGGATATCTTTAAGGTGGCTCACATACATCTATAAAACACACCAGATGAGGCAGCTCTTGGAGACTGTCACAATCCCAGTAGCACTGGCTGCATGCTTGAGAAGACACTTCTACTTGTCCAGCACTTCAGCCTCCATTGCCCAAAACACATCACCCCTAGCATCCTTTAGTGCCTTTATTGAATCATAAGTCTGTCTACTCTCCACCAGCATCTGCCATGAACTGCAATACAGGCATTGCCAAGCCGATAGAAGTGACCCAAAAATGGGTGAAAAAAGGACTAGTAGTTTCAACAGTGTTTGAATAAAAATCAAATGGTGGCTGCCCTCCTCATGCTGGTGTCACCTTCATTCTTTCTTTAAAGTTTTGTGATTAGTTATGAAGCTTCCGCATATTCATATTTTGCTAGGCTATTGGTAAAACTGTGTTTTTCTCCAATACTCAGCCAGTAGAAGCTGAGCTCCAGAATTTTTTTTTAGAGACTGATTCAAGTCCAGCTGACTTGAGGAGGTATTTCATAAATGACAACAAAGAAAACAAAAAACTCATTTTCCTCACAGGTTTTTTAAAGAAATATTTTGGCAGATTAATGAAGATCAATTAGCTATATACCTGTCAAGTTGACAAAAGATACCAGATTATCATCTATGGTCATATGTATGAGTACAACATATTTATTCCAAGAGTTCCAAGCAGATCTAGAAAAACAGTAAAAAAAAAAAAATTAAAAAAAATTCAAAGCCAACACTTTTAATGTGCCATTAAATATCCATCAGAAGTTTAGTCTGAGGCAAGATTAATCCTCCTCCTCATATCAGAAGGCATGCAAATCACTGATGGCTCTTAAAAGAGCCATTCCAACACTTAGTATATGAAGAAACCAGATATAAACGTACCAAATTATGATGCTGTCAGTCATGAAAACTCCCTTTGAGCTGTATGATAATTTTGCAGTAGTCTTATTTGGAAAGGACTGGTCATTAAACAGAGAATAAATGAGAGCTAAGAAATTGCATCTGGCAGATGCCAAGGCTGGTATTTGTGGGTTATTTTTCTGTTTTCTGGTCAGGTTGACAGGAAGCAAGTTCTTTATGGAAAAACCTAAAATGTAACATGAAAAAATAGTAATGGTAATAAAATGGATCAAGTCCTCCAATGCATATTTTTCCTCTTGGTCAAGACAACTGGATGTGGGTAAGTTGAATAAAGGAAACAAACTCAAACTTTCCTGATTAACAAAAGTCATAAACAGAGAGGTTCACAAGAGTACGTTGTACCTAAAGGGTCACAGACAGTGATGCTCTGCCTAACTAGAGAGACATGGACACAGAGGGAGACCACCAAGAACCACTGCTGTGCGATTACCACCTCAGTGCCACAACTAGCAAAATGTGCTGCAAGGGACTGAAAAAGGTAGTCAGCTCCAGCTCACCCAGCCAAACAGTACCAACAGCTCTGGCATAATGCTTAGGCTTCAGCGGGCACCACAACTGCTTTTTCTTAACTGCAGCACTGTCCTAGTGCTCTGGGAGGCAGACCCAATCACGCACTCAACAGGTCACCAAAGGCAGCATCTAGCATGTTACTCTTGTACTTCTGAGAAGTATCAAATCACACTAGCTGAGAGGACACTCACAGTACCGTCGTAGTATTAGACACAGAACTCAACACATCTACTGTAAGCTGACAGGATAATAAGTACCTTTTTTATATGCTGCTCTGAGGGTGGAGAAGCAATTAAAAATAAATGGTGTCACTGGAACAGGTGCTTGCTAGGATCTGATGCAAAGTCAGCCCTGGCTGAATGAACATGTCACCCTGAAATCGAGCATGAATTCAGACAGATTCTACTACAAATTTTAGCCACTTTTAATGCCTTTCCCACAGAAGAAAGGAAGAATTATTTATCAGGGAGCTTTATTAAGTTGGATCGCTATTCTCGCCAGGCACAATAAAAACCTCTCTGAAATGTCGCAAATCAGTCTTCAAGATCACCAGAAAGACCAGTAATTTTAGATTTAATAACTCAGTTTAGAGCAAGCTTACAATCTGGTAAAGAAAATGACCTTGAGAATCTTATGAGTCCTGCTGGGATGAAGTCATTTCACTTTTCTGAATGGAAAAAGGAAACAGGAGATTTGATCATATAAAAACCCCAGCAAACTACACAAGAGAAAGGCTACTCTAGCACATGAATTGTTCCTTTATCCCACCTACATTACTCAGGAACCTTAAAGTAATTGGAATTTGATTTCTATTAATGTTGGAACATTTTCTCTGATGCAAGTTCACAAATTCTAAGTCATGAAAGGAGAAACAAACACATACTTAAATATATAACTTCCAAGAATACAAAATATGTCAATCTCTGTATTACATCCTAAACAATGCCTAGCATGACAGGAAAAGCTGCCTTACAGAGACTGTAAAGCACTCTGTCCCAAACTCCAGAGGAAACCATTAGATTTAACTGAACAAAGAGTAGAAGAAAAAGAATGGTTTGTGCATTTGGATGAAATGACTTGAAGCCCAGACCTATTCAATATGATGTAATTAATGATGAACTATCTACTGGCAGTAATACAAACAGAATAAGATCTAAACAGGTCATGAATTTTGGCGCTCCTTTTTTCATTTGTGAAGACATTCTTTATAGCTGAAAGTAAATGCAAAACAAACAAGTTGACCCCTTTTTTGTATCAGTGCAGGAACAGAGGAACAAAAAAACCTTACTCTGTATAGATACTGAGGAACTGTTAATACAGTACCTTTTCCATTGAAATACATTTTTTAAAATGAAAAATAAAAGGTAGGAAAGGTAGAGCTACCCCTCGTGCAGGTTTGTTGAATTACTGATTTCCCTCCCTGGCTCAGGATGTTGAATGCCTTTGCAGTGTCCAGCCACAGAAATTTCAATTGTAAGGGTATTCCTTCTTTTGATGCAAAAAGAAAAATGACTGCAAATAGGGATCATCTTAAAAATTAAGTGGTTTTATAGCTCATTCTTTCATCACCCCAAAACAAGAGGATGACAGACATCGTAGAATCACAGAACAGTTTAGGTTGGAAAAGACCTTTAAGACCATCGAGTCCAACCATTAACCTAGCACTGCTAAGTCCACCACTAAACCATGTCCCCAAGTGCCCCATCTACATGTCTTTTAAATACTTCCACAGATGGTCACTCAATCACTTCCCTAGGCAGCCTGTTCCAATGTTTGACAAGCCTTTCAGTAAAGAAATTTTTCCTAATATCCAATCTAAACCTCCCCTGGTGCAACTTGAGGCCAGTCCTATCGCTTGTTACTTGGGAGAAGACACCAACACCCACCTCGCTACAACCTCCTTTCAGGTAATTGTAGAGAGCTATAAGGTCTCCCCTCAGCCTCCTTTTCTCCAGACTAAACAGCCCCAGCTCCCTCAGCCGCTCCTCATCAGACTTGTGCTCCAGGCCCCTCACCAACTTGGTTGCCCTCCTCTGGACACGCTCCAGCACCTCAATGTCTTTCCTGTAGTGAGGGGCCCAAAACTGAACACAGTACTCGAGGTGCGGCCTCACCAGTGCTGAGTATAGGGGATGATCAATTCCCTGCTCCTGCTGGCCACACAATTTCTGGTACAAGCCTGGGTGCTATTTGGCCTTCTTTGCCACCTGGGCACACTGCTGGCTCATGTTCAGCCAGCTATTGACCAATAATCCCAGGTCCTTTTCTACTGGGCAGCTTTCCAGGCGCTCTTCCCCAAGCCTGTAGCGCTGCATGGGGTTGTTGTGCCCCAAGTGCAGGACCCGGCACTTGGCCTCGTTGAACCTCATACAATTGGCCTCGGCCCATCGATCCAGCCTGTCCGGATCTCTCTGTAGAGCCTTTCTGCCCTCAAGCAGATCAACCCTCCCTCCCAACTTGGTGTCCTCTGCAAACTTACTGAGGGTGGCCTCGATCCCCTCGTCCATCATGTTGACAGAAGGCATTTTTATGCCAAGTGGCATAAGTGTTTTGTAAATAGAAATCTTCAGTTGCTCTTTAACAGGCTTGTTTTCAAAATCTGAGCATCTTGTTCTGTTTAGACATTTAATTATTATGCCTGTCATAGTTTGTTTATTAAATAGAAATCAGTCAATATAAACCTTGCTATGTTCAGAACCCACGCAACGCAGAGAAAATCTCCCCCACAATCAGCCAGGGGCAAAGCACTTCCAAGGTAAACCAGTGTAAGCATGTGCTGCAGTATGCTTACTTAATAGTGCTGCAAAACCCTACTTGGTGAAATAGCAGAGAGGAGTTGAAAGAAAGATTTATAAAGCAGTAGAAAAAAAATTGTGGGGTCCAATTGTGGGCCCTCTCTCACAACCTGAGAATAAAGAAACATCTAATGACATTGAAAGCAATGTACACAACACGTAAAAAATGATCAATATAAATAATTATTATATAAAACTAGATTTAATCTCTAAAACTCAGTGCTGCAGGGTACTGTTGAGATCTAAAGCTTAGCATTTCAACAAGAAGATTCAGCTTCTCTGCAGGATACCGAAATTACAGAGGTTACAAACCCTTATCCAAAACAATCCAAACAATTTCCAAAGCAAACACAAACACTGCCTAAGTATCACCACCTACTTGCTACAGGGCAGAATTAGTCAAAGCCTCCCTGCAATCACCAAGTGAACTAAATAGCTTTGCCATTCATGTCACAGAGCAAAGCAAATTCCTCCAACACAAATCCAAAGACAAAAGAACAAGTGCCTTCATTATGTATTACTGTGAGGACAAGAGAAATGATCAAAATCGAAAAATTGTGTCACTGGAACAGAATGCAAGACAGAATCCGCCTTGAATACACACAAAAAGCAAGAAAATCCTCCAATTATCATCAGTGAAAGGCAAAAACTGCAAATTCCTCCCCGCCCCCCCCAAACTCCGACCAAAACATTATGACAACAGTTTTAGTACACCCTAAACATGGGAACCATGGAAAGTAGCTACCATTGCTTCCTTTTCCACCTTGCTGTTCCTTAGCCCCTCTCAAGAGACAGGGCCAAACCCACAGCCAGAGGCAGGAGCTATGCCAGCTGCTACTACCTCTTCAGTGGATATTGGGAAAAAACAGTGAGACAAGGATAATTAAGGGCATGTGCAAGCTCTGTAGGAACCCTAGCATGACTATCTGCAGCAACAAGCAGGAGAAGAGGTATATTGAACAACTGAAGTTACTGGTAATAAATCAAAACGACCTTGGTTCAAACACTTCAGATAACAGAGACCAACTCTTAACAGTTGCAATTTCTTCAGTTTTCCATATTGCCATTTTTAGAGTTTACCAGCCAGTTCCAACAAAGCAAAGTAAGTCTTAACTGGCATTACGTCAGAGGCTAGCCAAGATTTATTCACAAGAGATCAGCCATTAAAAAGTACTATTTTCAAATTACAATAATCTAATTTTATAGATGCAGTGTCTAATGGATGCACAGCATGACAGGCAAAATTCCCAGACTGCTAGGCATATCCTCTTAACCAGTCTCATCCATCAGGGCTGCCTAACAACATTAATGTGGAAGTCTCAAGAGAATTATTTGTACCCCATACCAAGCACAAACTGCAAAAACTCAACTTTTCACAGTCATTACTACTTTTTTTATTCCTTAAATGTCAATCAGTTGGCATTCCTTTTAATAGGAAGGGTCAAAAGCCATTTGTGTTTTTTAAGTCCAGCATTCTGAAATCGAATTTTATGGAACAAAGCCAAGAGTGCAAAGTGAAAAGCTGCCTCTTAGCAGATCTAGTCCAGTTGTAAAAAAATAAAATAAAAAGTCTACTTTCAGTCAGCCAGTCTGTCCACATATAATTCACAGTAAGAAAGTTATACGGGACAGTGTAAATAAGTACAAACAGCATTATTTAATCTAAACCAATAGTTTTCCAGACAGTAGAGTTCAGATTCTGATTTCAATTCTGAAGCCAGAATTTGTCTGCCTGATAAATTTTACAGGCCTTCCTCCATCTCCCCCCAGCTCTTTATTTGAATTGCAAGGTATGTATCAGTAGAATACACAGTAATTTTTACAGTGGTGGTTGGTAATTAATCTGGTAAGTACGTTTATTTGCCATAATATTTATCCTCAATTATTAGGGTGGGGTTTAAATTCTTTTAAATTGCCTATTTTTATTTTTGGATTACAACATGCAAAGCAGGCTAAAAAAAAATAAAAATCTGAGTTTCTGTATCTACACGTCAAAAGACAAAAAAATTCATTTCAGTCATTTCTTAGTTAAATCTCAATTATTCAAGTTCCTCTTGAATGTTATTGAATATCAGGTTCCTCTGTCTGTGTAACAAACAGAATAGGAAATGGTTTGTAGCCTACAGCAAACTGACTTCATGTTGTGGCAGTCACAAATGACCTGTAAGGCAAGATGCATTTCAGTTCTCAATCATAGGCTGAGTTTTTCAACAAGAAGCTCAAAGATTACAAATTATAATTCACAATTTTAGTTTCAAACATATTTTTATTTCTTTAAAAAATGCTGTTTCCTATGCATCCTTTTTGACAGGTGGCAACAGTCCCTTCAACAATTGGTGAAGACATGCAAAAAAGCCAGCCTTTCCACTTCCCTGACTTGTTTATGTTACAAAGCCTCCATGAGAAATAAATACATCAGTAAAGAGGAAGGGCTTTTCGGCAACATGTGCAGTAAGTATTCCTTATGTAACAATAGTCCAAGGAGTGTCCAGAAGAGGAACCTCATGTTGAATTACAAGAAGCAGATCAGAAAGGCTGCATTTGTATTCATGAACAACAATACAATCACAACAACAAAAAAGGATGAAGCCTTTACTGGAAAATACGGCTTACAACATACCTCAACAATTCCTGTCTCAGGCTACAAAAAGCTCTAGACTTCTAAAATTGTCTTCCTTTTTTACTTTTTCTTTCTCTCTCTCTCTCTTTTAAAAATTCTCACTTGCTATTTTTTGGCACAAGCTCCAAAAATTTCTGGCCAAAGAACTATTCTAGACCACAGCTCTATTTCAGACATATTTTTCTTTAAAATAAAAAGACAGAAATGAAATTGATTTTCAGAAGATGAAAGCCTTTAACAAACCATCAGTGAAGTCCTTCTCAAATTGATAGCATCCATTCCCATCAAGCTTCTGCACAAATTCGATCAATTAAAAACAAAAAAAAATTCTAGGATCATATATGTAAACTTGTATTTGACAATCTTTACATCTAAAACAAGAAAAAAAAAAAACCCAAACCAAAAAACAAAATGGACCATCTATTACCATTCTGTCTCAGAACATCCTGCAAACATAAGCACCTGTTCCTGAATTTCAGTGAAAGTACTCACACAGCAGAAATATAAGAATTCAATAATTCTTGTCTTACTTATTAAAAGTGCTTATCCCAAGTACTAAATATATGCCACAGGCAGCAATTGATCTTACAGCACTTCAGTTAAGTCTGCAATATATTTAACACATAAAGGAGCCCAGTTTCATCATGTAGAGAAGGATTCAATGTTAGCAGGTAGCAGCTGCCAGTACTTGGATACTGTTATTAGAAATGGTTTAGGCAGTTTATACACACAGCATTGATGTGCCTTCTGGTTCAGGCATTAGTAGCTAGATCACGCACTTGAATTGCTCTGTGAAAGGCACCTTAAAATAGAGCTGGGGTCTGAGATCACTTTTATCACTGTAAATGCAGAGCAGTTTCATTGACTCTTCTGTTTAAAGTCAATGTGCTGGATTTACTCCCAGACTCCTCTAGCACAGTCCAGGAGAGACAAGAGTGACACACGCCAACCAACAAAAAACTGAGCAAAGGTGAGTATTCTTTGGAAAGGCAGATTGGTGTAACCCATACAAAGAGACAAAAGCAATTAATCTCTTACACATGGAAGAATTAACATCCCGGTTTTCCGTAGCACTGTACATCACTCCCACTCTGAATTTGTTTCCGTTTGAAGAATACAAAGTGAAGAAGATTAAGTTCTTCCTTGGCTAGGCCTATGCAGCTACCCAGAACAAAATGGGAGCCATTAGTTGATACAACTAAGAGGAGAACATGGTGCAGTAGTTGTTGTGTGTCTTGAAGTCGTGTGCAGCACATTAAAGCCAATGAGCAGAAAGACTTTCCCCTCATCTGACCTAGTTCTGTCAAAGATTCACACATGGAGATAGTGGGTGTAGAGGTGACACATGCAGTATCTTTAAAAATTTTGGAAGGCAGCAACTCACAGTGAAGAATACCCAAGACCTTGATGGGGAAAGGAAAGCTAGCTGAACTCTCGAAAATGCAGACAAGATATTAGAAGGCTGCCCAGAACTGTAGGCATACAAGAAAGTGAACAGCTAGGGCCAAGCCAACTTTCAAATCAAAACAATGCTGGAAAAAAGGTGCCAGAAGGATGGTTGGTTTCAGGACAAAGCTACGTGATGCTGCAGATATGTCCTATTTGAAAGGAGCTACAAATTTAAGAACCTTCTCCCTCCCCCCTCCCCCCACCCCTTTTTTTTCAAGCAGCATGTAAAAAATTTTGTAAAAATCCAGTATAACTGCAAAAACATAATCCAGTTTGCTGGACTGTGAATTGCTGCTGACTGTACTGTGACAGGTGCAGCACAGAAAGGCACTGTCCCCAAACATTTTTCACACAAAATCAACAAATAGTAGCAGAAATAAGGAGAAAAAGCTCAAAGAAACATTAATTCTTCATTAAATTATTCTAAAAAGTACATATAAATTATCTCTAACTCACTGTATACCCAGCCATTAGTAGCTGGATAGATTCTGTACAGAGTGGAACTGGTTGCCCAGGAAGGCTGTGGAGTCCATGCCTGGAGGTATGCAAAGCCCGACTGTGCACATCTCTGAGCAACCTGCTGTAGCTGTCCCTGCTCTGAGCAGGGGAATAGACTGGAGGATGCCCAGCGGGTCCTTCCCACTCCAGCAATTCCCTGATCAGATTAAAATGGAGTTCTGATAAGTTACTTAAGGATGACTGTTTTTCCACAACATGAATCAGAGGGGGTGCTCTATACACAAGTTAAAGCCTTGAAAAGAAGCAGAATACAATTGTGAATGAAGTCTACAAGTGTTAAATCAGCTCTACTGGAGGACAGAAGAGGACCCTGGACAATACCATGCAGGAAAAGCATTGGTCATCGCTGATGAACAGATTAATGGAGGAACCTGACAGTAAGGAGCAACAAAATGAAATTCAGTCTGGAAATGAAAGGCCCCAAAAAATCTAATCACCTACTTAAATCTAAAGTTAAAAGATATACACAACTGTGGCAGGTGTCCAATGTAAACCTTAATCCAACATAGCCAACATGCCAGTCTTTCTGACCGTATCACTAATTTTCTTCACAGTTCCTAGGCAAGTCCCTGTATCTATTAGGGGAATGCAACAAACAGGAATATATAAAAGGTCCCCCTATATAAAAGGGACTGCAGTCTTAGGTCAAAAGTGATCACTGACCTTCTTGGAGAAAGAAAAAAAAACTCTTGATGAAAGACAGACATGACAGATTGGGAACTATGTGAGCCAGCTCAGTACTCGTTTACTGAAATTTAATGGGCTTTGACCCAGGCTTACAAAATAACTGAACTAACACAAGGGTCTTGCTCAAAACATACCACCAAAAATAACTTCAAAATGTACTTTATTTTGTCAAACCAACCTCCAACACCAGAAATTCAAAACAAGAACCCATTTCTTCCTCTGTTACCTACTCTTCCCAATTACACCACAGGACTATGGTAATTACTACATGCCATTATATAACATATATATGTCCTTGTCCACCCCAAAAGAGAAGTTTTGTTTGTTACCTCTTACCGACAGTTATTTTGACAGTTCTTTTCTGAGAGTCCATCCTCATCTTCTCCCATAATATCCACTGCCGAAAATATCAGTGCAACCAGAATTGCAAAGCAGCATACCAGTGCAAAGATCACAATGCATCTTTGCTGGGACTGAAAGAGATTAAGATTAAAAAAGTTTTAATGGCATGAGCACATTCCAGTCAATGACCTGAGACTCTAAAACTTTTACATGAGAACTAAAATTCTTTGAAGATCTTACTGCCATAGCTGTCAACATGAAACACACCTCAGGATGAAAACACTCTCAAAACTGTCCTTCAGGTATCACCTTGAGATGTATTTTAAATCCCTCAGACATTGTTAAATAATTCATGTCACAAATAATATTCATAATTTAAACTGTTTTCTGTTTGTACCACAAGGAAAGCACTATGCATTAAAATAAAGATTCTTACATTAAGTACGTATTTTCTGATTGCGCCTCACAGGTAAAGTACACACTTAGGATAGCACTCAAAAGGCTTGAGAGTTTTGTTGTGTTTGGCTGAAATAAAACATGTCATTGCAAGATGACTGAAGAGCAAAGTCTTTTTTTATTGCTACACAAAGTAACTGACATTGTTACTATGATTGTCACAGCAACTGAGACACTTTGGCAAGTCCTTGGCCCACAGTACTTACAAGGAAAATAAATGCACAGATGATAGACGGGATTCAAGGAAACAATGGGAGACTGTTGCTCAGTATGATAGGCAATGCCCTCTGCATCTCAGATTAAATATTAAAACATGGCATAGCACTACCTTATTCTACAATATGAAATCCTGCAGTACTAAATCAGATACAACTGTGTACAGCCCTAGATAAATGTGAAACTTCCTAAAGACAATGTCCTGACATGCAACTTACATAGCTGCATGAATGTAAAGTATATTTTATTCTAAAACCAAAAGTCCAAACAAATATAATTTGTATTTTTCTACTGAAAACCACACATATATAAAAAAGTAAAAGTCTAACTTCTGCTGCCATAGTTATTTTCTTAATTTTCATTATTGCCCTGTAATTAAAATGTCACATAAAGAAAATAAAGGAATGGGAAAGTGGGAAAGTATATGGGAAAGCAGGAAAAGTGTAAGGGAAAGAAGCAATGTTATGCTTGCTGCTGAAAACCAACTTCATAGTATTTCCATTGTTCCTGATATTTTGTTTAAGAGGTAATAAGTTTCAGAGCAATAAGAACTTTTTCCCGTATGCATAAAGAAAAGGTCTGACATATTTATTTTCAAAATAAGCTTCCAAAACTTCCAAACTAGTGCACATCCCAGAAGAAACAAACTCATGCACCTCAGAACAAATCAGATACAAGCATTTTATTTCAGTCTGTGAAAATCTAAAACACAGAAGCAACTTCTTCAGACAAACAGAAACAAGTTTCCTGAAATTTAGTGAGAAATTTATCATTTTACCTAACAGTTACACTGAATATGCTGCTTAGGTTATATGCATATTAGTCACTTTTATACACTTCAAATATACATTTAAATCTGTGTTTTCTAATATATCACCTAAAATGTTACAGGAATGCAGCATAGGAAAATCTTCAACCATTTACAAAGTCTACTTCCAAAATAAATAAAAGTTGGACCTTTTTTTCTGCTGCTAGGTATAATCACAGCAACATATGAAAAGAATTAGAAATGACAGCATTTGGGTGCCCAGAACTAAGGCTGCAGTCAGACGCACAGTAGGATTTAAGAGAAAAATGTTAAAACATTGCCTCGTACTACTGGCAAGAAAAACTAAGAAGTGCCAAAGATAAAGAGGTATTCAGATCTGGAACACTGCTTTATGCCATTTATTCATCAGCATGGCTCACACTCTTGCTAAGATGACCATTGTCTCATGCAGGTTTTTATACTTCTGTAAGTGTATTTGCAGAAACTGTTTGATGCAGCTTCTTCCAAGCACTGAGTATATCACCATGGCAGCAAGATAGCAAAGCTGCTCCCATACCAGTGAGCCAAACAGACCCAGGGCTCATTCTCTAGCCCCTAAGAGCCGGGGACGTGACCCAGCACGGCTTCCAACACAAGCGTTCTTTTTCCTCCCAGGCCAGGATAACTGCAGCCATTCCACTCACTGGGAACAGTCCTGAGTCCATATTTTGGGCAAATTTGTAACATCAAGCATCCTAGCTACCACACAGTATAAATGACTTCATACTGTTGCTCCAGGGAATAACTCCCATCTTCTTGCTGTGTCGCCATGCAAGCAGCAGAACAACTACAGAGAGTTGCAGGGTCACTGGACCAACAGGGACCACGGTAGCCTTCAAGGCTGGGCCAACACACATGAAGACAGCAGGAGATGTTTCATTAAAAGGAGTCCACAATACCTCTATCACACACGTCATAAAGCAGCAGTAAAAACCTTTTAACCAGCTTAAAATTTAAAGGCCCAAAGCTGTATAAAATCTACAGTGTATCAAAAATGATACAGTATCACAAGAAGGAGGGATTAAAAAAAGCAAAAAAAAAAAAAAAAAAAAAAAGCAGGTGCAACAGTTGCCTTAAGTTCCTTCAATACCAGGAAATTTTATGGTAGCAATTTCTACGTGGTTATGTTCAAGGAACACAGGAAGGGGAGGCCAAAATAATTCTGAATGGATCCTCCTAATCTAGCTTTAAGTCCCATTCCACATAAATCTGGGGAACATAGTCAAGGCTTCTTGACTTCTGTGTTGTAGTCGAAATTTGTATAAAGTTTAAATCCCTGTTCTTTCAGTTCAGCATGTGTACAGCTTGTCAGGCTCTGCAGTTTGCATACTTCTCACTATGAGTAGCACAAAGTAAGTACCACTAGTAAGACCACTGCTATTCTACCAGCACTAAAGACAGAACTGCATAAATTTAATTTACTGCTCTTATTTACACAGATCCTTTATATTATGCATTTTTCTTTACAATTATAACAGATAGTTATTTCACTTTTTCCTAAGTACCAGCTTAACAGTATGGTTACAAGCAGTGTAGTAGTATACCTTTTAAATCCACACGCACAAAAAAGAAGAATCTTATAAAACTGTGACAATAGTATTTTTTCTTTGAATTAAGGATAACACAAAATATTAAATAAAACAAAGTAAAAATTCCAAGTTTGCAATTATCCTATCCCTACATTTTTTGTCACAGGTCTGAAAGGTCAGGTAAAGACCATTTTTAAAAAAAGTAGGATTTTGTACGGTTTCACAGTTCATCTTGAAATTACTCCTGCTGAGTGGTGATTTTTTTTATTGCTTTTTAATCTATATATTACAACAGTATTTAATATTTGAATATTGCTTAGATTCAAATTGATGTTTATATTAGAAAACAAACAATAAAAATAGCTACTGGCAGCAAACAAGTCCTCTGAGCCCTTCTTTTGACAATGGTAATAAATCTTAATTTTCATGCACTAATGCCATACTGCAGGCAATTTTCTAATAAGCTTTTTCTAATGAAAATAGATTAGAACAGACCATGTCACTGTTCTATTATACCATCCCTGTGTGCCCGTGTGTGTGCATGTGCCAGTAATAGCAGGCATCTTGAAAGAATTCAAAATACAAGAGCTCACGCCATAGACAGGCTAGAAGGAGTCTGTTAGATTTGCTCTTCAGACTCTTACGTCGGTGGGCTTGGGCAGACTGCTTGCTTGACGCTGTGTTGTTGCATATCCTGTTGGCGACTGGGATCCCTCAGAGCTTAGCCAACCTATCGTTCTGCTTCCTTCAGTAAGTGCTGCCCTGCTTTCAGCTGAGATAGAGTTAATTGTCTTCCTAGCAGCTGGTATAGTGTTACATTTTTGAGTTAGGTATGAGAAGAATGTTGATAACACACTGATGTTTTCAGTTGTTGCTACGTAATGTTTAGTCTAAAGTCAAGGATTTTTCAGCTTCTCATGCCCAGCCAGCAAGAAGGCTGGAGGGGCACAAGAAATTGGGACGGGACACAGCCAGGGCAGCTGACCCAAACTGGCCAACAGGGTATTCCATACCATGTGACATCATGCCCAGTATATAAACTGGGGGGAGTGGGGCTGGGGGGATCGCTGCTCGGGGACTAACTGGGTATCCGTTGGTGGGTGGTGAGCAATTGCATTGTGCATCACTTGTATATTCCAATCCTTTTATTATTACTATTATCATTTTATTAGTGTTATCATTATCATTATTAGTTTCTTCTTTTCTGTTCTATTAAACCGTTCTTACCTCAGCCCACGAGTTTTACTTCTTTTACCGATTCTCTCCCCATCCCACTGCGTGGGGGAGAAATGACTGAGTGGCTGCATGGTGCTTAGTTGCTGGCTGGCGTTAAACTGCTACAGTGCCTAAAAATCCTCTGTGTTTAAGCTTTCAGTCTTCAACACTTAATTATGGAACACAGGGTTGGGAAGGATCTCTAAAGCTTATGTAGTCCAGCTGTCCATATACATGGTTAATTTATACCAATATTACTTCTAACAGATATTTGTCTAACCTGTCCCTAAAAACCTCTGGATGAAAGAGATCCTACAGTCTCTTCAGGCAACTAATCCCATGCGTTAGTACCTTATTGATGCCTAACTTAAGCGTCTTATGCTGCTATATACTTTTTTTTCCTTCCCATGCTTGCTGAAAATGGAGAACACAGCATTTCATTCTTTCCTGCTGCAGTCTCTTACATATTTGAAGACTGCTAGAGGTGCTAAAAGACCTGGGCTCAGAGAATCTACTGGCTTGACTGGACCTGTCAGAGGACAACCATGGCTGAGATTTCACTCTTAACAGTGGGGAAATCTCTCTGCTGTAAGCCCAGAAATTCTGTTGTATGAGAGAAAGATTTCTTCAGAGCTAATGGAGAATTGGGAAAGAAACTCCTGCAGGAAAAAGGACTATCAAAAATGCTGCTATTTTCCATTTCATGAGCAAAATGCGTTTCTTTCACCTGCCTCCTCTAGCTTAAATAATACCTATGTTAAAACAAATCCACTGCATTTACTAAAACAAAGCATGGTATTTTTCATGCTGTTATACCCCTAGGTAGAGAGTGAGAAAAAGAGCAAAAGCTGCACAATGGGTATGCAGTACAGTACTATTCACTAGATTTTAATATGAGAAGACCCTATCTGTTTGTTTATTATTAAGAAAAAGGATAGTCTATGTCAGTTAATGTTGCATCAGAGCCTGTGATACCCAAGCAGAATTGAAAATGAGAGAAAGAAAAAGGCCTCCGTCTTTACTGCACTCCTGTTGCTCAAAAGCTGTTAAGAACACTTCAATGGCCCATAAAGCTTTCGGTTTCTTCACAAACAATAGGTATTTCTGCAACACACTAGATTTAATCAGGAATTTACTTTCCCTCAATACAGCACAAAAATGTTCTTCTTTCCCCAAACAGGAGCCATGAAATTGTAATGCTGCATCCACTGAGAAAACTGAGCACATAACAACAAAACACATCATGGCTTTGAACTATTGCTTCATTTTTATACCTATTTAAAGAATAAAGGAGGTAATTTTTATACAGCATACTAATACAGAGTTCATATCTGCTTGTCAGAACCACAGAGGCTCTAAGAGGTAGGTTTTCACATTTTCTGTCATATCAGTAGTCTGCTCTTCCCTGCAACATGTCTGAACACCAGTGTGAGAACAAAAGCACTCATCTTCAACATGAGCAACCTGTTCAACAGCTCTTAAAATTCTGCTTACGAGTGGGGTTTTATGGCCTCCTACAGTACATTTGCCAAAGATAGCAAGAAACTGGACTTCAAGAATTAGCAATCACTCTTGGATTAACCTTGGTTCTTGAAATCATAATGTGTGTTTATTAGAGAAAAACATTATCAGAAAGACTGTTTTCCATTAATCTGGAATCCACACACAGTAATAATCTTCATTGCAGCCTTAAATCTCCCAGCTAGCATGACCTAATACCAATTAACACTTAAGCTCCTATTAAACAAAAATAGGAAGGAACTAATCCAAGAGTGCTAAGGTAAACTAAATGTGTTTAAATTGGCTGGGCCCAGTGAGCTTCATCCTTGGATATTTAAGGTACTGGTTGAGGCTAACACAGAACTTTTAGCACGTACCTCTGAAAACTCATGAGCATGAGTGAAGTATCAGAAGATTGGAAAAAGCAAAAGTGTTACCTATATTTAAGAAAAAAAACTGGGCAGGCAATAGAAGCTAGGAAATAATAAACTCTTATTTTAACTTCAATCTCTAGAAAATACTTGAACAAGTAAGCTATTATACGTAAACACCTAGAAGATAAGAAATTTTGTCAGAAAAATGTCACATCAATCAATTTTGATTTCCATCTTTCCTAGTCACAAGCCCTGTTATCCTGCTGGAGAAGCTGAAAATAACATATACTTTGATCTTTAATAAAAACTTTCTTAGAAACCACAGAAACTATATCCAGATTATTATAGGAGAGGTGTAAAGCTGGTTGGAATATCATGCTCATTTTAAAAATGGGAGGACATTTTAGAAAAGATTCAGAGGATACTGCTGCATATCTGTTTTTGTTCATGTCTTCATTAACAATCTAAATTATGGACTAGAAAGGAAATGTGCTTATTAAGTTTTCAATCAAAACCAAAGCAGCGCAAATTGAAAGCATGCTGGAAGACTAGATTAAAATTTCAAAATGTTCTTGGCAATTTAGGGGGTATGTTGAGAAAAATAGGTTAAAATTCAATTAAGGAAAAGAGCTACCAGCAGGTAGGAGCAATCAGTTGCACAGATACAGGAACTGAGAAACCATTAGGAAAAAGGATAATCAAAATGATTAAGAGGCTGGAGCAGATGCTTTAGGAAGACAGACCAAAAAAGGGTAGGAGTCCATAGTTTGGAAAGGAGAAAAAATATGACCAAGGGGTACAAAATCATCTCAAGAGCACGAGGCATAGTGAAGGCAAAATTATTATTCACCAAGTACCACAATACCAGAAACAGGGGAACTTTATTGAAGCTTGTAGGAGTTAAGTTTAAAAAAGATAAAGTACTTTTTAATGAAGTGGATATTGAGAGTCTGGAATTTGTTGCCACAGGAGGCTGTGAAAACAAACAGCAGCAGCAGGTTTAGAAAGAGATTAGACAAAGCCTTAGAAAACATGTCCAGAGAAAACAGGCAGGGATGTGTTCTCTAACAGAAATGATGGGGCACATGCCATTGCCACTGTTAGACACATAGTACAGGATTAAATATGGCCTGGGTCTGAGCTGTAGAATATATCTTCTACACTCCTAAATAGTTTCCATTTTCCACAGAAGGACCCATGAGTTGTAGCAGAGTACAACCCGAACATGAATCAATCATGTCACAGTGTTGTGTTGACTTACGTCTCTACATCCTGCTATAATGTTTGTATTGCATACAAGGCAAAAATAATCCTTACCCTCTACTTCAAGTTGGCATATTTTGTTCACCTTTCAAGAGTGCATAGAGACAGTTTAGAGAAAAATCAACAATAAATATTTAGTCCTACAGTTACCTACAGAAAAAAAGAGAATCAAGAGTTAATTCTCCAAACAACATTCTTTAACTTCTGTGCAACTTTCTAAGCAAACAAGGCATATGAAGTCACACTGTCTGCTCAGTTTCTTTTGAATCTGTATTTGAAAGAAAGATTTATAGAAATGTAATTCTCTCAGACATTTTACAAAATCCAGTATGTAGGTAGACTGGACTGAGAAAGACCCAAATTAGTGCCTCTAAGGAGGGAAAGATGGTCCAAAGTTTTGCCTTCCAGCACACACACAGCTCGGCACCACGCAGCCTCATGGAGAGAGGGATGGGAGGAATCACTGCCGTGGTCATATACAGAGGGGTTGTGCGTCCTGAGCATGCACCCTCAGCGAAGCAGCTGTGTTGGTTTCACTGCTCGCTGAGCAAACGTTTGATCCAACAGGTCAGGCATATAACACTTGGACAGACATGTTACTATAAATAGAAAACCAATAAACTACTTTGGAAGAAATCCAAGGCTTTAGAGGTTACATATCTGAATCCCCTTCACACAAAGTGCTATATGACAGAAAGCTATTAACATTCAGAATATGAGCTCTATAAGAAAAAAGGGTTTCCAGCACATGACCAACTAACCTCTAATGCATTTTGTTGACCAGAACTGGCATAAGAGAAGGAATGAAAAGCCTGAATACATTTAAGTGTTCACATGCCATTTTCCCAAAACTGGGCCCTGACTTCTCAACATGATACATGGACTCAGTCTTCAGCATAACGTAAGACAGTATTATAGTTTGGCAATGCCAAAAGAAGGCCATTGTCTACCTTCAAAATAACAGTCTACTCAAATCCAGCGTCTCCAGTAAAGAAAAAAGGGAAAAACAAAAAAAGTATTGAATAATCTGAACTTGGCCTGAACAACCAATTCAGAATACTACTAATACCTCATTAGTAAAAACCACCGTAAATACGATTTCTATATCCCGATATCTCTTCACCCATCTTTAAACCTGGACCCTCTAAGTAAGGACTCTTACCACAGCTAGCATTAGACCCATTAATCCTCCAGGGATTTTGCAAGTAAAAAGTGCTGGGCTAGAGAAAGCTATAATTGATTTCTTTTTGGATCAGCACTTCGCCATATAATAAAAAGACAAAATACCTTTAGAAAAACCAAACCAAACAAAAAAACCCAAACCCAAACACCAGGACTGATGGCAAGAATATTAGATTAACATTTTGGGGTAACCCAAGAAAGAGAGGTCTTAAAGTACACTGAAGGGAAGGGTGGAGGGAAGAAAATAAATAAGAAGGGGGGGGGGGATATGTCCAATATGCCCCCCCCCCCCCCCCCCCCAACAACAGAAGTCCATGGGTCACAAAAGAAGAGCTGGAAAAAGGAAGGAAGCAGAAAGGTAAGTAAGAATGAACGAAAACAAAATAATAAAAGATAGAAGCAAGAGGTAGAAAGAAAAACTGAGAAAACTGGATATAAATATAAAATTAAAAAGATATAAAAAGATATAAGAAAAAAGGTTACAATTTCAGATTAGCACTTGAGAGTCTACAAACTAGAACACTGCAGCTAAAAATAGTGTTACTAGCATGTATTCACGTACAGTGCTCAACTTTATATATTAGATCTGTTACGTACAGATAAGGGACCTTCTATATACAACTTTAGTTCACAAATATAATTAAAAACTGAACTCAGCCCTCTTCAGAAATCCAGTGAAACAGAGCCAATAATGACTGAGCAAACAAACATTTAAAGGTCTATTATTTCTCATCAGGAACTGGATCTTGTAATGCTGCATTTTGAGAAAGAATGAAATTAATAAATACATCAAGATGCAAGCTATTTAATATATTGCAGAACAGTCCATTTAAAATCAGTTATAACCATCAGAGGACAGCTGGCTGGGGGAATCTAGCAGATGATACAAAGACTGGCCTATAGTTTACAAGCCCAGGTGTCAGCAGGCACTGTGGTTGTCCGATTGCTAGCAGAAAACGCTCTTTGCAATTTTAGACCCTTTATGTACCACTCTGGAGTCTACAGCATAGCAGCAGTCCAAGCAGTTAGAAAGCTCCAAGTAGTAGCCCTACATCTCTCCACATCTAGTTTAAATTTGACGTTGATAGTCTTAACTCCTAATGGAAAACTAGACTGAAATACCACAGTCTCTACAAATCAGAATCTTCTGCAGGCACTGAACATGAAACTGCAGTAACTTGCCATATTGCATCTGCCTCTAGCCAGAAATTCTTGTTTTCATAATCAACAGAAAAAAAAAAAAGTCTACATTACTATTAACTTTTCCACGCTTGTTTGCATTCATCATAATCCCAATTTTCTACTAACCCTTACCCATGAATTTCTTAAATCTCTTCTGGAATTAACTGTTCATTGTACACTTTCAAATTTTAATCTAAAGATTAATCATGTTTCTACTAAAGTGAAATGGAACATTTCAAATTATAAAAAAGGGGGAAAATATACTTTTATTCTTAGTTGCTGGTGAAACATGCTCAAAACTTTTCCCCTTAAACATTTCAGACTCATTTTTAAACATCTCGCCAAGAAGGGAAGGACATCCCACATCTGAAGTACTTGAAGTCATGCATTTAACAGGCCTAACACACATTTCAGATTTTATTTCCATTTGGTCACCTTTGAACACCAAATGAGCTGGAGTGCTGAAGTGTCAATTTGGCTACAATGACTCCAGAGCGAATCCATCCCACTCCACCGGATCAGTCTAATACACATTGCTCTGGCAGCACAATTCTGCCCCAAACTAGGCAGGACTGCGGTAACTACAGGACACCTTTAGCTCTTCAGGTAAGGCTCCTAAAGGAGCAAAATATACCAGCAATAAAGGTTCTAAATTCTAACATCAACTCTGTATTAAGGCACATTCCAGCCTAAGGACAATCTGTTGAGATGGCAACATCCAGCAGAACACTTTAACAGTCTGAATCCAGGACAAGAAGCATTTGGGACAGAGGACAGAATGGGGTGTGCTCTGGCTAACTATAGTATTTAGCATTGCAACACAAAGAATTTGAGGCTGCCTGACAGAGGGGATCAGAAAAATGTTTGGCAGCTATTTTGTGTGCACGCAATAAACAAACTTTTACATGCAAAGGACCTTTTAAGAGAAAATGCAGTAAGCCTAACAATGTCAGTGCAAGTATATCCATGACAGATTATTCCATATCACTTTGGCATCCAAAAAGCACCTAAATGCCTTTCTGGGTCTTACCCATATCTGTGCCATGTTCCCTGAAATCAGTGAGCATTTGGAATGTAGATTCTGGTTCCAGAACAGTTATTAAATGTATAATTTTTTTGTGTGTGTATATATATTCTTAATTATGTATATTTATACACACAGACACTCCATATATATAATAATGACTGTTAACAGCCAACACAAATCTGTTTCTAAATCACAAGGAAAAATCAGTAATATGTTAGATTCAGTTATATATGTTTATTTGCGAAGGCAGACCAGACTATATGCAGATGAATACACTGATTTCATACTTGTGATCTCTAATTTAAAAACAGTAATGCCTCTGTGAGTTTTAAAAGTAACTATAATTTACTTTAGTACTTTGGTAACTGAAAAAAAAAAAAAATACTGGTGACACACTCAGTTAAGTAACCTAAAACTTGCTGACAGCACAGCATCAACTACAAAAATCATATTTCTTTCAAGAAACTGTTTTATCTAATAATGCTGCTAATAAGGCTTTAAGATAAACTAAATGAAATTTGAAAGTCATGAGGAAAATTTTTTCCCAGTAGTTGCATATGTCATTTTTAGCACATTAAATGATCATATGTATAGTCAGCTCAAGCTTCTTGGACACAGCCTTTCATTGTTTTTCCAAGATTCTTCTTTTAAAAGGAGACAAGACCCCCCCAAAAAAAAAAAAAAGGAAATTGTGGCTATGGGCATATAAATGCCACCAGGGAGGCTGTTAGACACAAATTTGAACTCAAGTGCAGTTCTGCAGCATAACAAACTCACCACTCTGCCTGGAGCATGTTTTTTTCTTAGGCAGATTAACAAGGCAAAAGACATTACCTTAAACTTTTTCCACTGAGGTTGAAGCATTTCATCCTGCAATTGGGACAGGGTAAGAGTGTGTGTGCCATCAATTACAGCAACATCACATTAAGTCCTGATAAAGCAATCATTCTACAATCAAAGGCAGGTGGTGCAACTGAACCCAGAGGTACTAACTTAGTTTGTTAGATGAATCACAAATTGCCAGTTTTGCTTTCATAAAGTGTAAAAAGCAAATTAAGAACATTTCAATTTTTTTTTTTAAAAGAGTTTCCTTTTACTCATTCTGATGAGACACACTTGAAGAAAAAGTTTTATTAACACTATTATAAATTGACACAAGTTCATGAAATGAAATTATCTCATATAGGGAAGCATTTATTTTTAACTCATTCTGAATTTCTAACTACACTGTGAGTACATGTTGAAATAATAGATTTGCCATTCGGCCAAGCAAGTTAATTCTATTGTCACAGAGAACCCAACCAATGTGACATTCACAATAGGAATTACATTCTACTTTAAAGAGAGATAAAGGAAAATGAAGAGAGGCTTATGATCCATAGCTAATCAGAGATATAAAGGTAAACTAGTTAATTATAGTGATTAAGTGTATCTGATCTATGCTTTCTTTCTTATGACAGACTTGAGAGGTAATTTAGTTACCATGTCTTTTATCCTATAAAATTCTGTGTTCAAATTGACAGTATTTGTAACTTTTATATCTTAAGTAATTCTACCTGATGGATAATTCCTTTTCAGTCTGGAAAATATGTAACATTATGAGTAAAGATGGGACTGCCATATTGACTTTGGCTTCTGGGAACTCAAAATCATATACACAAAACTGACCCCTACTATCATTTTTGGAAATATGAAACAAAGATATTTGGCCTAGATCATTCTCTATGTCAAGATGCCTGAATATCTGCAGAAAAGAAACAAGAGACAAAAATCTCCCACCTTGGCATCTGACACTTGTCTATGATTCCAAATGACACTTTTTACAGTGAACAGAGGACTGAAGAGTGGGATGTCACCAAGAGCAGCACCATCCCTTACTCGGCATGCAAAGCTCCAATATGCACAAAGCTAGGCTGGAAGTACCCACTTTCACATGCATCCCACAAAGGCAGCTGACTTTCCTTGGAGGAAGCCCCAGGGGCTCTGCTTTGCTCACTTTTCTCTGACCGAGACATTCCAGTTCTGGGTTTTGTGTGTTGGTTTTGTGTTTTTGGTTTTTTTTTTTTAATTGAAAGCACTTCCTAGCAAAGCAGGAATGATTTATGTAAGGAAAAAAATCAATTCCTCAAAGTTTTCAATGACTGGAATGTCTGGTGCTATTTATAATAATTGTTAATAATAAGTCTTATTGATTCAAAAAAATATTTGGTCAGAAAAGCTTTCCCTGAATCACAGCAAAAGAACAAAGATTTGAATATTTACAATGAGAATAAATTTATAAGCACACGTGAATATATAACAAGCTGTCCTGGTTTCAGCTGAGATAATTGTCTTCCTAGTAGCTGGTACGGTGCTATGTTCTGAGTTCAGTATGTGAAGAATGTTGATAACACTGATGTTTTCAGTTGTTGCTAAGTAGTGTTTAGTCTAAAGTCAAGGATTTTTCAGCTTCTCATGCCCAGCCAGCAAGAAGGCTGGAGGGGCACAAGAAGTTGGGAGGGGACACAGCCAGGGCAGCCGACCCAAATTGGCCAACAGGGTATTCCATACCATGGGACGTCACGTCTAGTATAGGAACTGGGGAGTGGGGGCGGGGGGATCGCCGCTCAGGGACTAGCTGGGTGTCAATCGGCGGGTGGTGAGCAATTGCACTGCACGTCATTTGTACATTCCAATCCTTTTATTATTACTGTTGTCATTTTATTAGTGTTATCATTATCATTATTAGTTTCTTCTTTTCTGTTCTATTAAACCGTTCTTATCTCAACCCATGAGTTTTATTTCTTCTCCCGATTTTCTCCCCCATCCCACTGGGGGGGGGCGGGGGGGTGAGTGAGTGAACGGCTGCATGGTGCTTAGTTGCCGGCTGGGGTTAAACCATGACACAAGCAAACAAAAAAAGGAGCATCAAGAGAAAAAAAAGTCAAGAAACAAACAGCAACAGGCCTTCAAGACCTCCAGTCTTCTACTTCCCTCTACCATAATGTCTTTCTGTGAGATCTGTTACAGTGTTCTCAGTATACCTCATTGTCGTAGGAGTATTTTTCCTACCCCTAGTCGAGTTGACACACACCATTATGTGTGGAGGAGACAAAGAGAAGAGGATCAAGTAAACTGGTCAAAGTAAATTGTTCCTGGATGTCCTCTTCTTTCACGGTTCCAACTATATTTGCCCTTTTCTCCTTCCCTGCTCCACCAAACAGCAAAATAATTCATCATTATCGTGGTCTCACTCCTGCTAACAAGCCCCCACTCTATTCTGCCATCTTACATATTTCTCTCTTCATACAGTGCAGAAAAAATTTCATAAAAAGGACACCAGGTTTCAAAACCAGCAGAAGATAACAAATATCTTGAGAGAAGGACAAAAAAAATCTGCAGCCGCAAGATCTACTTTTGGTAGGGTCAAAGAGATTTGTTTTCTAGAGAGTGCTGCAACTGTGTTCCTACACCAGAGTGCAGAACTACTCTACTCTGATTAACTTTTCACCTCTCACTGGAATTACCAGATACCTCTTCCACCAGCAGCAATGCTCCCCCCATTAGCCCTTCCTATGCCGTCTTGTCTCCATATTAATAAGGTCAGAATCCTTCTGGTATGTTGGGATATGAAGGTGTCCTGTTTTACACCTTTTTGTCAGGTTTTGTTTCTCTGTCTTGTTTTTCTCATTTATTACCTTTATGGAAAAGTCTTTGTCCTACTCTTTTCTTAGTCTAATAATATATTATAGTATCATTCTACTGAATTGGGCTCATGGCCTATTGGTCTGTTCTCTAGTCAAAATATTTATTTTGGTTTTCTTACTCTGTTTATATGAGAAAAATTAGTTTTTTAAAATAATAATTTCCACAACACTATACATAAGGATAATCTATCGACATCATAACTGACTGAACATACATTAAAAAATGTTAGCTTGGCTTCCTATATTTTCTATTTTTTTCTTTGATTGTTTTTTTGCATCTAAGTCTTTGAAAATCCGATAAAACAGAGCCCAGTTATGTAAAACATTTCACTTCAGTAGGTGGCAGAGAATCTGCTCTTTCCCTCAACCCATCATCAATTTTCATGACACCTGACTTCAAAATCTCTTGAAGACCTCCACCTTTCTATTACATATCATTTAAGTCAAGCAATGGATGTAGAAGTTACTGAGAAGGAAAAAGATGCATGCATATGAATATACATATTTACACACACAGCCTTGACCACAGAAGTCTCAGTTTAATAGGAAAACAGTCCTAAAGATTAAATATGATATCCGATATTATGACTGTTATGGTTAAAAGAAAATAAAAGTATCTATACAGGTACATGGCTGTTCCCATGAAAACCATCAAGAGTTCTGGCCTAACTGAGTTTGTGTCTAGCTTTATTATTGTTTTAAATTAGGTAATCACTACAGATTGTTTTAATCATTGCCAATTTGGAATTTTAATCATTCTGTAAAATAAAACACAGAATGAAGCTACTGTGAAGTTCTGGCTTCTTGTTCTCAATCCTGTAGCAGAGAATCCCAATAAAGTAAAAAAAACTGAGAGAGATGAAGGCGAACCTTGAATACAAAATAGCCACACAGCAATTTGACATGGTGGAGGCACACATCCCTCATTGATGTTTCAATGCTCCTGAAAGGAGAGGAGGTGTATATTGCACCTCACCGAGAGAAGTGATGATCTATCAGAGAAAGTTCCAGGAAAGAGTAACTTCATGCCAAAAAGTGTCACTAAACATTATCACCTTTCATCCTACCGTGAAGTCCAGTATTTTTCTGGAGGGTTGGGGTTTTTTTTCCTTTTCTTTTTTGACAACAAACTTTATGGGGCATACTCTCTTAGGAGGAAAAGAAACTAAATTATTTGGAATAAAAGCCTCTTGTGGCAGACTATCAACTGAGGAAAATTGTTTTGGGCATAGGTTTGTGCTCACAATACCTTAACAAGCCCTTTCTAAACTGCAAAATAAAGTGCAGCTTAAGTTTTCAGTTAAACATCAAGGCACTAACACAGAAAAAGCATCTAGAGAAAGGTAGAGAGATTTATCTGGGAAATCTCAGTCTCGTTCCCAATCTAAAAATAACAATAATTTATTAGAAGCTCTCTCTCAAAAAGGTAGCCATTTTGTTAAGTTCTATAAAATTCACAGAGACATCCACATTTCATCTGCCACATTGTCAGAAATTTTCATATAATAAGGTTCCAGGGGTCTCAAAATATGGAATTTTGCTCATTTCTCAGAAAGGAGCAAAATGCTAAATAATTGCTAGCATTTTGGAAGTAATTTGAGATATGCAGATCTTACACTGTCATGTTATATTGATTTGCATTTTAAGTTTTCTCCTGAAAGCAACAGCTGTAAAACACACGCACACTGCACTTATGAAAACAAGCTTAAAATCTAAATAATTTTTGTATGCATTGCTTAAGGCGGAAATGTATTTCACATGAATAAAAAACAATACAGTGTTTATTGTGTATTCTGGTAAAATAATAAATGAAATTCAAGTAAAATTAGGTACACGCTTTCTGAATGTATAACGTTTTAACAAGTATAATTTTAAGCAAGGCACGTGGATGCTCTACTACTAGCAAAAAACAAACTCAGATAATATAGGTTGATAACATTTCCAGATTACTCTGTGTCAACATGTGTCCCTGTACATACTTGTTGAGACAACAGTGGTTCTCATAATTCTTAACTTACAGATTCCCTCTGTATAGGATATGTAAGCCTAATGGCAACAGGCTTGCTTTTCTTAGTTTCCTAGCCATTTATAAAGAAAATTAATAAAATGTCCAGTGGTATAGGTACACTATGTATGTGCTTCTTCCAGAGCACATTCTTTGTGCATATTTTGATTCTTTCTGAGATAATATACAATATCAGAATAAGACAAGACAGCCTTGCTGTAGAAGCTATATAAAAAGCTGTGTATGTGCTCATACTATCAGCTGATTGATATTCCATGTTCATGACCACATAGATTTTATTTTTAAATTGCATGTATTTATTCCCATATTAATCTATTAAGAGATTTCCACAAAAATAGTTACAGAAAGCATTGTTCCACAAACTAAAAGAAGTTTAATTTTGTTGTTTGACATGCACTGAATGAATTAATGGAAGCCAAGCAAATTAATAGATATCTTTGCTGGCATTTGTAAGAAATATGCACATATACGCATATATGTCCTACAAAGCTTATTTCTGGACGAATGCCATTATATATCAAAAGCATAGAATAGTAGTTCCCAAACTTGTGGGGTCACTGAAACACTGCCAGACCTCAAGGGCTGTAACAGAAAACCACAACTATTTCTCAACAAATCACAATTGCAATAAAAGTAAAGTAAACAGTAATATTTAATGCAGTTCAGTGTGTCAGCCACAGATCATCTACCATAATTCCTGTAGGTCATCAGTGTTGTCTGGACTGCAAAATTTCACGGAGAGAGCGAGCTTAAAGGTCCGGGGTCAAAGTTACCTTTTCCTATAGTGGAGAGATATGGGGAAGATGCGCAGACCCCACTCAAACCTAACTCTCCAAATGTACAGCAGAGATGTTCGGAATATGTATTCTCAGTATATAGCAAAGGACAAAATTTTGTAGCAGCTTTGAGCTAAAGATGTGCATATGCATGCATTATAGACATAAATGTCCATGAACATATCAAGATGTTGTATCACTAAAAATGACAAATGCTTTGCAGTAAGCTTACCAAATGACCCACGCTTGTTACTGTTTAGTAAGGAGTTACTGGAGAGAGGGTTGCTCTGAAACACTATTCTTATCCACTAAAGAGCCACCAAGCTTGCTAGCACACTCCCAATGCAGATTTGAGCCATGATCTTCTATGCCATTTCTCATGTTCCTCATTTTTATACTGACGGCAAACTTCCCATCTGCTCCTGCCTTTTTCTACTCCCCACCTTTCTTTTGTATTGAATTTTCTGTTGGCTTTGAACAGTCCGCTGTGTATAGTAGCAATTTTGCCACTGTCTTTAAAAGGAACAAGGCTTAACTCAATCTTCAAAAAGCATATATAATTGTTTTTCTGTTGCAAAAGCCAAAAATCCTTTGAATAAAAATGTGATAAATTTCTTTCAAATCATAAAACTTCCTCTTTCAAGGGGCATTAAAGTGCAGACTATAATCACATAAAAGTCACTCATTCAAAACAACCTTTTCCAGGGACAATATGCACTTCATTGTTTAAAACCTTTGCCTTTTCTTCAGTTCATTCTGTCTGGCTATGAAAACTCCAGTTCCATATGGACCTAAAGGCAGAATTTGATATGTGCCTAAGCCAAAACTCATCCACTTCACTGAGCTCAAATTCAGATTTTGCCAAGGACATAAAACTGCAGCTATAATCTACCACATTCATTTTGTCATGTTCAGAATGTACAGCCAGGTAGCAACCTCATAGCTCAAGCACTTCTCCTGTTTAACATGGTTCTCTGCTAGACAAGCCTCTTGCTCTCATTTTGAGATTACGCTAAATAGATAAAGAAACACTATCAGATACAGTGTAGTCATCAGCTTCATTTATACTTTGAATGAAAAAGTCTCAATCAAAATTTAATAGATGATTCAAAGCATCTGGCACCTTATTAAATATTCACATATTACCCTATTACATATTACCAAGAAGAGATGGCATTTTGATTTTCCTTTGTTGCTAAGACTTTCTGACAGATTTATAATTTTCTTTATCCCTTTCTTCTGTGCCATTCTTTAAAGGCCGTTCCACAACATGCAACAGTTCTAGATTTTGTCCCTCTTAGACAATTATGCTCCTCTAGGGGACACACCAAATGGCAAGACATCTTACTTTGTCTGCTAGGACTGCAAGGCTGGATTTGTTTCTAAAAATTAGCTTTGTGCTCAGCTGCTGAGCTTTTTACCAAGAAAAAGTGAACAACCTGAACAACAAAGCATGACAGTAACTTCTTTTTCTGTTTGCAACTGTGTTCTATTACCGTACTGCTAAAATAACCTTACTAAGGTCACTGCCTTTCTTCAAAATTTGCATTAATATAAACATGAACAGAATTTGGCCCTTGTTCTTAGCTCCTCCGTGGCTGACAACTTCTACAAAGTTATTTAGTAAAGATGAAAATGTTTAAATACATGTCATTCTGATACATCTGTTTCTTGCACAGCTTTCAGCTTGGTTCTTACATTAAAAAAATAATGGGTATACTGGCAACTAACTAAGCTTGCCATCTCAAGTACATATTAATAACTTTAATAGACGGAGGTACTTTGCAAAAAATTATTATAAAGCTCAACAGTTGTGCCTGAGAAGCATAGAAACTATGGTTTTAAACATGAGGGGGGAAAAAATTATTAGTTTCCATCTAAACCACAATAGTTCAAACTGAAGGAAATTACCTAGAAATTTATAAATTCAATAAATATGCTTGTGCTTATCCAGAGATCCCTCCAAGGACATTGAATCTATTTGCTATATCTGCAGAAATTATATATATTCCCTTTCTGACGTTCTGTAGTTTTGCAAATTACTTTGTAGATGGCAACTTTGGCAATTTATCTCTTTACTATATAGGAATGGGCTCAGAGACTGTAAATGAGTATTTGACAAAAAGCATCTCTAGTTTTTTGGCTCAATGCTAGAATTTTCCAATGCCCTGTTCTCTGCTAGACATCACAGCTCTTCCCATAGATAGCTGAAAGAAAGTACCCAGGCAAACTTCTTGACTGAAATGAAGATCTACAATGAGTTTGAGAGAAAGAAGAAATTACCTGAAGGTTTAAAAAAAAAAAAAAAGGCAAAACCAAAAAAACAGTTTGAAAAATTTTGCTGTCATCTTCTACTTATTTTACCTTAGATAAGCACAGGGCAGAACACAACATGTGATCTAACAGCTGTTTAAAATGTTGTAACTAATGGTTTGGATGGTATCCTTTCTGAAAAGCAAGCCCTATCTCTTCTCTCCAGCCTACGCTGTCATCCTTCAGCTGGGCTGCCATAAAGCTAGCAGAGCTACTTCAAGGAGGGTACCTACTGCGTAGGCAAACTAGGCCACTCTGCTGTGGCAAGACAAGTGGAAGGGAATGGCCCTGCCCTATCGTTATTCTAAGAGCTGGAATGGCTACAGGGGAACACCAATGCCGTCAAGATGAATTAATACTCAATGGATGATGCTATTCCAAAGGCAGCTGAGGATAATGAGGTTGCAGAAGTTGTTTAAGGCCGCTCTTCTCAACAGCAATCTTGGCATATTGTACAAGGTGATTAAAACTGAGTTGGCAGATAGTGGGCTGTCTATAACAGTCAGTGCTGCTAAGAAAAATTTTTTAAAATCTTTATTATCTCTCCAAGGTACATGCGCAGCCAGAAAAATCAGCAATGTCGTTCTGTCAATGTAATATTACAGGCTCCAAACTGCCCTTTTCAGCCTCTCTGACAGAAGAAAGCTCTATGGACTAGAACGAGGCAGGTCTATGGGATGAAGAAGGACAGAAAAGGAAGACTAAAGTTGGAGCTCACCAAATAGAGTGATAAGACAAAGGAATTTAAAGAACTATTTTTAGAAAAGTGAAAAGACAAATACCACAAGAACATTACTGGTATTTGATGCCGAATTGCCCTGAAAATGATACATTGACTCACAGGCAAATCTAGCAGAACACCTAGAAAGTCAAGTTTGCATCCGTAACACCACCCAGGGTGAGTGCTCCAGCGCTATCACAGTAACTACAGTACTTGTGCTCACCCTCTGTGGCCTTGATGTTGGAGCAGAGAGCATAATGAAGTAAAAAATCCTGTCATGGTGCACATGATACTCAGAAACCCCTTCCATAATGAAGCTATACTAAAACTCCTTTTATCCTCCCCCCCCCCCGCCGCCCTTTATCATCTAAGTGTCTGGTATACCCAAGGAACAAAACCCAATCTTTTCAAATAACAATGGCAGTATTTTTTGCTTTTTCTTCTGCAATATTATTATCTTTTTGCTACCACTCACTGATTCTCCCTCAATTTCAGCAAGTTCCCTGCCTCATCTTTGGAAAGATATCTTTGGACTGGAGAACAAAGATGCGTTTAGACTCTGTAGTATGCCCCGACACCTTCACTCAAAAATCAAGGGAGGCTTCAGTATGTTCTACAAAAATTTTTTGACTGCTGTCAGAAGTGTCAGAAAACAACATCAAAGTCCCCTGAGAATATGGGAGGGTTCCAAAAACAGAAGGAGCCACAGAAGCAATTTCCATCTACCATTTTAGATTGTCTTCATTTTCAATACACGCTTGGAAACTTTCAACAGTTTCAGCTTTTCCCAGCCCATGACCATAGCAAATAACTTACTATGGCTCTTACTATGACTTATTCCACCTATAATACCATATAAAAATCTACACAACTGTGACACCTCATTCCAAAATACCAGTCCAATATTAAAACACTACATGCTGACTGCCAGGAAGACCGACCTCCCTTCTTCTACCTGAAGTATTTTTGCCTAGCTTTGTTTATGAGAGTACAGAGAGTTTTACCTCCTCTTTGAATGCTACACTGAGTCCTCCCTCTGCTGTAAGAGTCTTCTTAAACGACCACTCACATTTGAATTTTATTAATTAATATTTCAGGTAGACTGAGTTAATCAATGCATTGCAGATATACATAGATAACATAGAGACTTTAGCATACCAGGACCATGGAGGAATTCCCTCTTTCATTTTAGCCTCCTGGGCCCACCCCCTCCAAATGTCATCATTTCTGTTCTTAATCTCAGTCCAAAAAATGCATGGAGATTTTGAGAGTTTGTTAAGGGAAGAAGAAAGTTTTTTAATTCAGGGAGTTCTGAAGATTGTAAGCTAACAAAAGCACTGTTAAGCTAAATATTTTAAAAGTGGTATTCAGCTAAAACCATTCCTATATCTCTTTTATCTTTTAAAAAAATATCAGAAATAATCTGTAAAATCACATCAGTGCATCACTGAAGAATCTAATACAGCAGCAATTTACTAGTTAAGATTTCCTCCCCCAACATTAGCAAGTGCACTTTAAATAAACATTCATTACTGCTTTCATTGTTTGTTTTATTAGTTGGGTGACAAAATTTATCGTAGTGGGGCAGACAGTTACCTGATGACACAAAGTTAGCCACAGATTAGTAAACAAGGCAGCCAAAGGCAAGAAATGGCAGTAGGACCTACTGATGCTGAGCAATTGGATGGTACCAGAAAATTATATAGCTGCATATAACATAGTGTGCATAAGCGCACATGACATTTCTGACTTTATTTGCCTCAAAATTATTTTTAAACTGAGTATTACCACCTATGAGCAAGATCATAGTTATAGTACATAACCTTATAGAAACATCAACTTGTGTCTGAATGTCAAAGAGGCAAACTGAATTACTAGAGAGGGAACAGAACACCAAAGGAAATTTCTTCACATTGTGAATTTTTACACATTTGTGTACCCACAACCTGAAAGTCACATGCAGTTCTCGTCCACTCATTGCAAAAATCACAGAACAACTGGAAGAGGTAAGGAAAAAGGTAAAAAGGACAATTAAAGTCTATAAACTTTCTTTTTATAGAAACATTCAATAAACTGGTAGTCTTCAGCTTGGAAAAAGAATAAGCAGCATGGAAAAGATGACTAAGAAACAGTTATTCACTGTCTCTTCCAAGAAAAACATTAGAAGGCATTAAATTAATTATGTTGGCAAGTTCAAAATTAACAGAAAAGGGTACTCTTCCACACAAGGCACTGTTAAGCTGTAGAACCCCTTGCCATGGGACACCATAGGTGCTAGAAGCTTATGTAGATTTGAAAGCAGATTTCTTTGGGTTTTCTTCATGAACAGAGAAAAGCCCTGGGAGCTAGTAAAGACAAAGATACCAACTCCAGTAACTGGAGATTACAATGATGGGGTCTATTTTCTTCCCTCTTTGGCAGGCTCCTGTCAAAGACTGGACACGAAGCTGGCTGGATGTTCAGCCTGAACAGTACAGCTGCTCTCCTGTTGTTGGTACACCTTTCCTGGAGAACTGTCTGGCTAAACACTCCAAGACTGTATTTCAGGGCATTTCAGGGCAAGACACACTGCCTGCACAACATCAGTAACATATTCACTTGTAAGACAAAATACCAATACTGAAAGTCCACCACTTGTATTTTGAGTTCAAAAGCTTCAAGGGACATAACAGATGACAGTACGCACAAGGAAATATCCATATAGCATAGGTGGTAGCAGGTCCCTGAGGGCACCCACAGGCCTTACAGGTCCTGGCCAGCCCCCTGGAGCTCCCCCCGCCCACAGCCCAGGACCCCACGTCAGCCCCCGGGACGTCAGTCCCCCCCCAGCGATGCCACAGCAGGGCCAGTCTCAGCTCCCTACAGCCCTGTCCTGCCATGGGCCTCGCTGAGCCGGGGCCCCCTGCAGCCCCATGTCTAGCACCAGGGCTGCCCCCCAGCTGCCCTCCTCCCTGGCTGGGACAGTGGGACAGGCCCTGGCCACCAGGCCCTGCCCTGACAGCCCCCACGGAGAACCCCTGCTTCTACCGGGCCCTGTTCCCGGGGGAGCCCCTGGTCCACGTGGCACCCTGGCCAACGGTGCCCACTGCACAAAGCAGCCTACGCCTCTCACAGCGAGGCAAATACATTCCTGGAGAAGGACGGGAAAAGAATTTTGCCGCCACTGTTGATCCCTCAAAATCTGCACCAAAGGATGACCTCACTGCTGATAATTTTTAGGGGTGTGCCCTGCAGACACAAGGAGGTTACTGCATTGCACAGGGGCTGTCAGCGGTGACAGAAGGGTCTCAGCTGCTCCTGCTTAGGGACCCAGAGTCATCAGTTCTGTGTGATTGCACATAAGGTGTCCTAACGTTTTAAGCAAAGAACGACCATATGATCTGATCCTGTAGCTATTTGACTTAAAACACATCAACAAAGTCACGCTATTTGTATGCCCTTAGATCACAATAAATCGCATGGTTAGTTGAACTACCTTGCATTTACCATAATTTCAGAGTGTGTATGCATAGGAACCTGTTAGGCTTTTCATGAGCCTGAACTCTCACCATCCAGGAGACTTCCACTGGAGTATCTATTCTGAAAGACTTTTTCAAGGTTTCTTTCTTGCACATCACTGTAGAGTGAACATTAACATTCATCTGTGAGCTTTATCTAGTCACCATTAAAAAGGAGATGTATTACTTGAAAAAATTTAAACCTTTGGAGTGTTCAGTGAATTTATTCATAGCATAGGAAGAGGAAGACTGAGACACTCCTTTACATAAATCTTTAAAAATTTAAGGCCATTTGTACTTGGATTTATGACAGTAATAACCTACTTGTGTTGCTTAGGTTTATAAAAGTTAATCACCTCAATAAAATCAACAGCAACACCTACACATAAACAGCACCAACATGAATTCAGAAAACTCCTCCAATGTTTAAAAAAACCCCTAGCATTAACACTGTCTGTTGTGATGCAAAATATATCCAATTCAATCTATCAAAAAAGTAACACTATCAATCTAAACCCATCTAGTAATGTATTAGTCTTAGCCTTCAGAGGCATACGCTTTTGCTTTATTATCGTACGAGACCTTGGAGCTCCCCAGTCCCACACACTGCCATGTGTTCTGTGTCAAAGCACAGCTTCCAGATAGCAAGTACACTAGTTTCATGAAGACAGTAGTTTGATTTTCTACTTGCTTTTTATCTTAAGGATCAAGATTATCGAGAAAAAGTAGTGCTTGTCTAACATAAGAACAGCTTTTATATCTATGGATTTATGTGATTTCACGTCTGTATTTCATACAAACACAAGCAGCAATGCAAATGATTCTCCATAACTGCATACACAAAAGTACTGTGTACTTTGGCTATATAGCCTGCTCCTCTTTGCCAAATAATAGCGGAAGATAAATTAATTCTGGCAGCACCTCACAGCCACCTGAGAAGTCTAGTCCTCCTAATTCTCTCTATTTTGCCTTTAACACACATTTTACTAAGTCAGTTTTTACTTGTTTTGAATAGACTCTGATTATAACAAAAGGTAGAGATATCACCACTGGAAAAAGAAAAAGTAAAAAGGATAGGTTTCAAGCTCCCTGAGTTAGTATAATTACAAAAGATTTGTATGACTCAGTAAATAGGACAAATCATACATTCAATGTCAGTGAGTGAAGCAAGATCCATTGAATTTAGTGGAACTGGCACAAGATTCACTATGTTGATATCATTTAACGGGAATGAAAAAAAGTTCTGCTAGTCCCACTGGAAAATTGACAAGGCTGTAATTGATAAAATTTTCTACTAAACAGAATTAGCAACTAAAAAACCACAATGGGAAGATAACTGTCATCACCACCTTACAGCTAGATAAAACGCATCTGTCAGTGGTTGCCCAACACAGAAGAGGAACAAATACAGGCAATTCATTGCAGCTGGGCATTTTCTGGCTATTTCTTTGGCCAATCTCAATAAAGTAAACAGGAATCTAGTCTCTTCTGCAATTTGACAGCACTCTCATGCTCTAAATCTAGTCTCTTTTTTCCTTATTCAGGTTTGAGGGGTATTTGCAGTGGGCAAACCACCCAGCAGTAAAAATACATGATCTAAGTCACTGCTGTAAATAATTCAGAGTTTACCAGGCCATGATCCTAGGACCACAGAACCAGCTACGTAAAAAAATGAAGTTATTCAAATGGGGGGGGGGGGGGGGGGGGAATCAGTTGACAGTAGTAAAATAAGGTTCACTGGCTTTCCAAAATGAAATTTTTTTTTCACAGTGTTATGAAGCAGGACCTCAATCCTAATTTATAAATACATTCTAACATTTCTATAACAGATCCATGTTCCTTACACCTACAAATGCAAATACACCAC
This sequence comes from Aquila chrysaetos chrysaetos, assembly GCF_900496995.4. Classification (NCBI taxonomy): domain Eukaryota; kingdom Metazoa; phylum Chordata; class Aves; order Accipitriformes; family Accipitridae; genus Aquila; species Aquila chrysaetos. The sequence continues at coordinate 27,485,657 of NC_044016.1, read as the reverse complement.
AGAATTTTTTTCTGGATTACTGGTTTCTAAAACTTAAGAACACCTAATAGGTATCAAGACAGCAAAGCATAGTGCTCCTTGCCTTCTAAAATATTGATTCTTCAGGTAGGAAGAATATATTCTAATTCAGATGATGAGTGAGATGTTTTCCATTTTCTTCTATGCACTCTCCCTGCTTCTCTTCATTTAAAGAAGATGCAACACGTATGAGACCAATGCTGATAGCACAATTAGAGTTACATGAATGCACCATGAATTTCTTAGAGTAACATTAAAAGCAGCAATTAATCTCAAATTTAGATGCTGAAAAGGTTCATAAGTTTAGAGCACCAGTAACGTAAGCATCTTTGTATTATACAGTCTGCAGGAGGAACACCAGTAGAATTTACAGCTTTTTCTCAGAACTTAAGTGATGAACTTGAAAGTACAGCCTGACAGAAAAAGCTATGAAAAATGATTCACTAATTCAAAACAGCATTCAAAGAACAAGAGTCCCCCGAGTGACTTTCATGACCAGAGCATAAATTCCAGTATTTTCTTTTGTGCTCTCACAGTCTTAACATACTGTCATTTTCATTTATGCTTAGCAATACTCTTGCCTTTATGAGCCAAATCACAGATTCCTTGCCAAATCGAAGTCTGCAAAACTCTCCCTGCAGTAGACAATGTCTTCCACCCCAAAAGTCCAAAACTCTTGGTTAGTTTTCAAGCAAGCAACTCCTGGAACTGTTTCATTACAAGTGATGGCACTGGCTGGAGGAAAAGGATGGGGCTGCATGGCCTGAGGCAGGGCAGCAATATGCAGCCTGGGCTGGATCATTTAAGCTGCTTTAGAAGCACAGCTTGAACAGAGATGGTCTTGACAACTTCCTGGATAACCTCTGGTAACTACAGAAGCTGCACAGAAGGACAGATTTTATGAAGCCTTGCAGCTATTTAAGCCAGATGCTTGAAGTTGGACAATGTGAACGTTCCTTCTATATTGCAGTTTTCAGTCATACCAGAGCAGATTTGTGAAATTAAGAGATGTCATGGATATGCTCCACTCTTATTGCCTTGTTATTTTTGTTGAAATATTTGTCAATTCACAGTGATAACTAAAGAACAGCAGTATGATTCTGTCAGCGATCTTCCGTGATTTTTAGGCTACTAACTGAACCAGAAGGCCTGTAAACCACTTTGAAAGCAAATACACAATCCTTTGTTGAAAAGACTGACTGCTTCCTTTTTCTAGGAGTGCTAGGTGATTTGTAGCTATCAGGATTCGTATTATACATCTATCTCAACAAAAGTCATCACCGACACAAACTGAAGTAATAAACTGTGCATACTCTGATCAGCATTTGGAAAGTGAAGCACAACAGGCTGCAATTTTAACATTTTAGAGTAAATTCCCAGATTTCCCACTTCCACCTCTAATTTGCAAATATCATCCTAGGACTTTTTGCTGAAGGCTTCAGCACCAGAACTCTTTGAAAATCCTTTTGCCTCAGCACTGAGCAAGGAAAACTCTGCTTAGTTATGAGGTCATCTGTCACTAGTGCCAACTGCAACATAGCAGGAGGATCAAGGTTGTGATCTTGATGATGGTTTGCAGACTGGATATAGGTATCCAGTGCTTGAGTTCATCCAGTTTTTAGCTGCACTGTTTTCTATGCTGGAAGGAAAATACAGGTCATTTTTCCAGACAATGCTTACACGTTTTGGTGGCAAAGACTTGATGGTACAAGGACCCTACCTCCTCCTCCAACTCTTCCCCTCTCCACCCTCCCCAAGAAAAGTTGTAGCACACTGACAAAACAGCATGAGGAAGTTTGGACTGCCACTGTCTAGGGAGCACATATTCCGTGGGCAGGCAGACTATTTCATTTGCCAGAGCTGTCAAGCCAGCCCTTTCTACAAACACTAGCTTAAGACAAAATAAAAGAAAAACCATAATAAAATGTTTTAAAAGCTGCATGCAGAGTGCTGAAGCAAATGCATAGTAATTAACTGGTTTCCTGGGTAACCAAGGGCAAAATGATCAAATCTGCCTGCTTAAAATTAGATTCTTAAATTTACATTTAGACATTTAAGAGTTGCACAACTTCCAGGTGTTCTGAGCTACAGCTGTTTTGATTAACTGCACCTCTAGCAAAGTATGCAAGAGTCAGTCCACAGTTTTGTGAACATAAGTCAGTAAGATTCCTCTTTTCCAGTTGTGACTTCAGTATAAAGTATAGAAAGGGCTTGATTTACCGATGTGTCAGCACCCACAACCTGTCAGACTCAAGCAGAAGTGACCTTTCAAAAATCTGAACAAGGTAAGGCTCTAAATTTAAGCATTAGGACTAGAGGAGTCTGCCTGCCTAAACACAGATATGAATCCAGCCTGCTGTACTAGAGTACATAACATGAAATGACAGCTTAAAATCTGAATGCCTGATTTAGAGGGGAAATTAATGGCACAAACCCAACAATAAAGCTTGGAAAATTGCCTTTCCCACCCCCCTCAGTATGTATCTGCATTTCTTGAAAGAGGCAACAGGGAAATAACACCAGTTAAGTGGTTAATATCCTGCATAAATCCGCTGAACTGTTCCCCTCTCCATGATGGACTTCTGGTCTTGCAAACCTCATATGGGTGCCCCGCATGCCTTGCCAGTCCTTTTGCCTTCTGTTTGCAAGCATGAGATCTCTGTAATGAGCTGTGCAGTGATGATTTAAAGAATTACTTACAAATTTTATTTACCACATGAAAAATGAAATGCACACCCTGGCAGATGGGCAATCATGAAAGAGGTTTTGGACTATCGAAATCATTTTTATTTCAAGAATAGATAAGCTCTTGTGCAGTTTTCTAAACCAAGGAATCAGACATCTGGAGACCTAATTGTCATAGCTTAAAACTTATTTTTATACTTTTTTTTTTTTGCATCTTTCTTCATGTGGGAGTCTGTGTGCATGGGAAAGAAAATGGTATTAACTGGCTAATCAGTGACTTCGCATTACAAACAAAACCAATTACACATGGTTTTCTCTGGTTTGTACAACAATACCAGCCAATTCCTGGTGTAACTTCATGAAACAATTGGACTTCCACTAGGTATGCATTTGTCCAGATGGGTTACAGTGTTGTAATAGAAGTAGTATGTGCATGTGGTTCACTAACTAGGATTCAGAAACAAACCTGCTGGGTAAAAAAGGAAATAAGAGGTTCTCTCTGCAGTACACTCCTTTTATTTATTTATGAGAGAAAAAACTTGCTCTAAAAATGAAGAAAAAAAAAAAAGTGACAGGTGGTGAAGCATTTGAATTATGTTTCCACTCTTTAAGGAATTGAGTCATGGGAATTCTCATCTTTCAAAATAATTTGAAATCTTCAGAACGTTATTCTCTATGGTGTTTCCTAGAAGCTTTTCTTCACTAATTTAAGCAAGAACAAACAACACTGAATTTTAATTAACTGTCAGGTACATCAGTTTATATTCCAAGCCTCCTCCAGAAAACAACTATTTTAGAATTTAAGATAGAAGAGTGTTTATAACACAATAAATAAATAATATGCTTCTCACTGCAGCCTAGTGAGTGTCTGGCTATAAAGGTAGTAGAAATCTTAAACTAAGCACTGTCTTCTTTGTCCTGCATCCATTTCCCTAGAGTACACTGTCCATTCAGAAATTATGCTTTTGATTTAAAAAATACATACACATTTACACAACATAGTCTGAGATCAGAGACTCAGCAGAAAATATACATGCCACTACTGAAAATACAAGAGACCCATGTAAGCTCAGGAGAGGATCTCCATATCTAGATTCCACGAGTTTGTCATATTCAGCTGCGGGTCTAGCTTTAACCATTTAAAACAACAGCAATTACTTTTTTAAAAGTCAGACAGTTATATAGGTTTAGGTTATGAAACCTCTTATACCTTACAGAAATTCGGCTTCATGGTTTTGGTCGGGATTTTGCTTTGAAATTAATGTTGACTGAATGCACCATCCTTCCCCCAATCGCTCAGATGCAGTCTAGGTCAAAATCTCTGCTCTGTTTTTTGTGCAACACTTAATACCAAAATGTAAAGCAGAGCTGGCAAGAACACTCAACTCCAGTTACTATGATGTCTCAGTATAACACACACAATTGCAATATCCTAACATAATTCTTACTTAGTAGCAAAGTTTACAGTAGAGCAAACTGGAAAGAGCCTGTCTTTAAAACAGAGAACAACTGGTTAACTCCCATTTTTTCAGCTACAATGACATGGATTGCATGGGGATTTGTTTTTTTAAATAATAGTTGAGGAAAGTTATTCGATAGCTTCAACAAACCCTCCCCAAAGGTAAGCTGCTGTGCCAATTCATTTGCACTATATACTTTTCACTGCACTTCTTCAATCAGGCCTGGAAGCACAACGTTACACAGCAACCTCCTAGTGAAGCAAAATATTCACCAGCGGTGGGTCCCGGCAGGGGCAGGGCGGTGAGCACCAGCCTTCGCCCTGGCCCTCCCGGCAGAGCTCCTAGCTGAGGGCCAGTGCACAGAGCATCCTCGGAGACTCGAGCTCCTCCTGCGGAAGATTTCTTTGGACAACACTAAGAGCATAGCCCACAACATGTATTTTTGACAAAGAGTTTCCAGGTGCATCTCAGCTGTCCATTCTTGCAAACAAATGTTATCACACACACTGCCTACAGCTTTGGAGTTAAAACAAAATTTACTGAAGCCTTTTTCTCTCCACAGAAAATGGAGGAGTAGTGGGAAGTAGGAGGGGGAAACAGAATATTTTTTTTTGTCTGTTTAGGATGTGATTAATCCCAGGAAAGTCACAACACACCAAACGCAGTAGTAAGCGCTTGCAAGATTTAGCCCTAAGTAACTGACTCAGTTTTCTTTTCTGATGTCTGAGTCACTTCTGAATTACTTTCTAAGTAGGATAGTATTTAGCAGCAGGTGAATTAATATCGCCACCTTTTGTGGACACCTTTAAAGGAACACAGGTGTGATCCTCAACAGTGGCAACCATGCGCACAAATTGTAGTAGATAGACAAGAAAACCTATGTCTTTGGAAAGTTTTCATGGTTCCCATAGTTCTGCAAGAGCAAATAATTTTTAAGCTATGAAACAAACCTTTCCAGCAATAGCCTGTATAGTTCCTTATTAAAATTCCAGTGTAACATGCGCAATAAAAATGCTGATCTAAAATTCCTTTCTGAAGACACAAAGATTACTAGAAACAATACTGTGTTACAAACAGGAAACAAACTACTCAGAAAACCTTTACACCGTTGGTAAATTAATAACACGTACTATCATTCCAGAGAAGTAATTTTTTCCCCTATAATTATCTTTTTCTATAAAGTACTTTCTCAAGCAGCATCTTGCAGGTATCTTTTACATACATGCATTTAATTATATTGTTCATGAAAAATCCTCCTACACACTCTCCATCACTGACTGGAAGCATATATTATATGTGCTTCCCCACCACCACTGACACAGATCAGAGTGAATATTTCACTGGTTTTGGACCATTGAAATCATCCACAGCAAACACACTACTTCCATAAGCTTGCACTAGAGAATCCACAAGGCTGCTACGACTGGTAAGACTATTAAAGTCATTCTACATCAATATGAATTAGCAGCCTTTTAGTCTTTATTTACCCTTTAGATTCTTCTACAAATATTTTTACAATTCCTTTTACTAAAAAGGGACTCTAATCAACCATGAAGCCAGCTTCATTAGTAAATTTATGAAAGAGGTATAGCATTCTGGGGACTTGTGACATGCTAACAAACAAAAAATAACTACAGACATTAATGTAATGCAAAGTCATATAAATTCTAAAGTATTGTATAATAAACTTCCTTCTATAACAGTTACAAAATTGCATGTTCTCTCTAATGATGCACGGCATCAAAATTAATTTCTTCAGTTAGATTGTTTGCATTTGCCATGACTTCAAGGAGTTCTTAAATTGCTACAGTAGAAAGATTAATTTTTATCCTGGTACGCTCTTAGATTTGTTTATTTTTTCCAAGCACTTAACCATACATGCATGTGTCCTATTAAATTGCAGTACTGCTCCCTATATGAAGTAAAATACCTAAATACATATTTAGTAAAAGTTATAAATATTAACCCTGTGGAGGTGTTTTGGTTTGTTTTGTTTTCTTCTTCAAAGGAAAGAACAAACAATGGTTTTGTGCAATGGTATATACTACAAACACTTATTGCCAGCATCAGAGGAATGAACTGCTGTCACCTTAGAGCACATGTTCTCAATTCATCCAAACCTACAGCCATAATAACAGTTTCCTACTATTTTTTTTCATTCCAACAAACTTTTAACCCCAAATTACGACTGTGTTCTTTCTCGGAACCTAGCAATACAGCAATTACCTGTCAACTCCAAAACCATCAAATCCACCAGGATCACTAACACAAAAGATTCTTTCAAGACTCAATCTTTCAAGCTCTTCTGCAACTTCCTAGGAGCCCAAACTGAGCAATGAGCTTTGGATGATTAATACACCAATGACCTTGAAACAGAAGGTATACATGAGGTGCAGCCAGAGATGAGGGAACTCCCCATCACTTGCTGGCTGCAGGACCACAACAGCACTGAGGGACAGAGGAAATACAGTCCACAACCAGCCCAAGTGCACAAAGAGGAAGCAGCTAACTACAAGTATTATTTCATGACAACCTTTGCAGCAAACAGATGCTAGCAGAGACCTTGACATATTATTCTGCCTATAGCATTCCTAGTGTATTGTATTCATCTCTCACATAGAGCTCATTTTCTCATGCTTTGCATGTGCAAGGAAACCAATTTTCTCTCTACCTGTGCTGTAGTGGAAGAATTATTAGTTGCAAGTGCTGCTTCTGTGATCAATCCTCTGTAATAGTGGAATGAAGAGTAGGATTAAAAAAAGGTTTCTTTTTAACATGCCTATCACTTTTGACAATCCTACAAAGAAAAAACTAAGAAAATTAACAGTAGTGCATACAACAAGTTTAATAGAGTCAGAAAAGAGCCTAACAAAGTTTAACTGAATTACAGGACCTTTTCATCATGGAGGTTTTCAGCACTCTCTAAAATTAGTCCCTTCTATTTCTCCAGTGAAAAGAAAAAAAAAAGAAGAAAAAAAAAAAAGAGAAACATTTCTTTTTCTGACATAAATTTTGCAGGCCAGTCTGAGCCAATGGAAGATCCTCCATTGTTACCTGAATGAATCAGAGGTCTGCAGAGTAGTAGCTCTTTGGTTACTCATGACCCAATGGCTCAGTCAGCGTGTTTGGGCCAAATCAAGTATATATTCTCGCAAAACTTTGTCTCCAGAACTAATGCTGATAGATACCACATTACATAGATTTTTCCTTTCTGAACAGGAAGGACCACAACAAAAACTATTAAAAGTATTGACAGGGAAAAAGTTAAATCAGAGGTGTAGTCCTACAGCATCCTCCTTCTTGCCATTTTTTCCAAATGACTGTCCAGTCTTAGTCATCACCTGGCCAAATAAATACCCATTATATGACCAAAACAGAGTTCTCTCTGTTACTGGAAATGTGTATGTCCAGTCATAGGAAGGAACATGTCAGCAGCCTCTAGCTCGGTAGCCTGACACACATGTACCACCTCCTATCCTGTGACAGGGAGAATTACTGCATAAAAATCATGTGATGAAATCCACATCCCCTCACATAAGGGGAGAAAAGGCTGCAACACATGGTCTCAGAACACCTCTGGGCTATCCAAAAGCTTAGCACTACTGAGTTAAAGCCATGACTACTAAGAAAGGTATCCTACTACAGCAATGGAGGCAGAAGTGCTGTGGGTTTCAACACAGGATTTATCTACGCTCTTCAGCTGAAGAAGGATCTACACCAGTGGTTGCCAACCTTCTGCTGTGAGTCTCATTCCAAAATCTTCACGGATCCAAAAGCTTTAGTTTTATACCTGAGGTGTATCTTGGTGAGGAGAGGGGAAGTGGAGCTTCTGGCATAGTTCCAGGGAAATAGACAGCACTCTTCTCCCAGTTGTCCACTTCATTATCAGATGATGTTACAATAGGGCTAACTATGCAGCTGTATCCCCAGGTGACACAGCAACATTGGAAAACACATTTAAATAAAATGTTCTTAACAACAGATTTACAGTAGACTGAAAACTCAAGTGTAAAATCTAGAGATTTCTTTTAAGTAGAGTAGGTTCCCCTCACCCCTCTGTGTAGTGGAGCAAGCCTAGAAATCCAGCCAAACTGTCCATCATGTCTCCCACCACCACATATTATGCAGCCTCAGTTCTGACTGGAGCACACTCCTTACACAAGCACTGGAAACATATCCTTCAGGGCACAACTCCATAACTGGCTCTTCTGACATCTGCACACTATCAAGTGGGTATAAAGCTGTCAGTACCCTTTTGTCTTCTCCAAACCTTTTTTATATAAAGGTCCACAGTAAGTCTTAACCTTAATTGTTTTCGGTATTCTCAATATGGTCATGAAGTACAAGAACAATTATGTGCGGCAAAACATCACATTGCCAAGAGAGTCATAAGATATATGGGCAACAGAATTTTGTCCCAATATTTCAGAACACTGCAAATGCTGCAATACAAACATTAACCAGATGCAGAAAAATATATTATCCAGCCACCTTCTCACTTTAGCTTTATTTCTCAGGAAGCTGCTCCCATCAGTTATTTCACTGAGAGACCAGACTGACCTTTTCCCCTGCCTTCATTTTCCCCAACCTTCATTTTTGATGGCACGATAGGATAAAAGCCAGAAGGACACACTAATGCTAAAAGCATCCCTTTTTAATAGTTTCTTTGTATATCACGTAGATGAGGGAATAAAACCCTGTCTTGAACACAGATGCAGCAGACATGCTAATACATTATGTAAACCACAGCAAATAATTTATAACTTCCTGAAAGCAAGTCATTTTAAGTTACACTGCCAGTGTAATGGCACAGTTTAAAAGATTGATTTCAGTGAGCAAAACCTGATCTACAGAGTATATTGATAATGAATCAAAAGGAAAATGGCTTAAAAAAAAATCCACCACCACTAAAAAACTACTCCAGTTTAGGAATTCTTGCATAAACCTTGCTTCTGTCATATTTTGTTCACTGCAAGTATTTGTCTCCATAAACATGGGTGCTGAGATTTCAAAACACAAGTTTATTTCATTAGGAATAAACTGTAATATATATCTGAAGATATTTCAGCATTACATTTCAATTAAAGGTCAAAGTGGTTATCTTTGTCCTTCACAAACAGTATTTATGGATCATGCAAGAGTGTATTTCACTCTAGAATGGTGCACAGACTTACCGGTGTGGTAAACAGCCTGTCACACAGCTATGACACACCACGTGAACCAAACTGTGCCAAAAGTTAGTTGAGGCATATAAGTTAGTAATAAACACACACACAAAACCTTCAATTTCACCAAAGCTGTACTGCCATCAGATTTCTTCTGACTAAATGCTTCAATACTTTTTCAGCAGTAGTATAGTAAGAGCCAGCATGACTACTTTTGAATGAACAAACTGTTTTTTTGTGAAAAAAATCAGCTGGAGAACAAAGCAAAAAACTAAACCAGTAAAATCTGAGAATATTATTAAGTCTTGAATGAACTTCATAGAAGGTACAAAGCTATTTTTCCTTTCCCTAAACATACTCAATATTACACATAAACGACATGGCTTACATATTTATAGTATACCTCTTTAAATACAGGATTACATTTTCAGGCAGATTATCAGACTTCTGTTTAGTCACTGGGATTAAAAAAAAAGTATTTAACCTATATTCATTTGGATGAATCATGCATGGAATTGTTGCGTAGGCTTTTTTAAGTTTTGCACCAGAACGACACTTAAAACAAACTTTGCCATACCCAGCATCTCTTGCACTAGCCCTAGATTATACTTTATTTAGCACTGCAATAGTCACATTTACAACTTTTCAATTTCTCAGGTAAGGCTGGTACATTATTTATAATTTTACTTTTGTTCCTTAGACTTATCAAAAAAACCCACTTTGAATAATTAATCCCGGGTATCTAAAGCATTTGACAGCTTGCAATTCTGACCTCTTCAAGACCATTTAGTATTTACGTTCTGAAAGAAATTGTATCATTTTAAACTTGTAAGAAAGAGACTGCTTCCTTTGGACGAGCTATGCCCTTTATTACATAGCCGATTACTGCTAATGGTTCATCTGTTGGGGGTGTGTGCGGAGGGTGGGAGGTGGGGGTGTCCTTTTTTTCTTTTCAACAGCATATGCAAGACACTTGCCCAGGCAATCCAAAGTGGAAGAAATAGATCCCCTGTGAACTGCCTGCACTAGTTACCTAACTATTCATGTCAAGCAGGACACAACACAAGTTTACTTTGGCTTAAACTTTATCAAGAGCAAGTATGTGGCAGTACATGAATGTTTCCTTCTAGAAGGAAATGTTTTCCTTAATTTGTTGTTACTGAAGCATATCTGTATTTGACTTATATAGGAACTAGAATCGCACACCTGGAAATATATATAACCTCATTTGTTATTAGTTAAGTCTGTGTTTGCAATAAGGAAAAGCAGCCAGACCTCCTGTCTCCAATGTTTTCCTATACCAAAATTTAGATACTGGATAATACTAACTTATAAGCACATTCTTTTCTGACAATAAACAACAATATATTGAAGTCTCTTCAGTACCACAGTAGTGTTTAATGGATACTCAACACTAGGCATTTTTATCAAGAAAATAGTAATATTATCAATAATAATAACAACAACAACAATAACAACAGCAACCATGCTTAGATTCATACTAACCATCTTTCCAAGAACCTTACAGCCTGGTTGCCATTCAATTATTGATTTTGTAATCTATGCTGCATGTTGAGAAGGAAAACATAAATCTTTAACATACCGAAGTGTGTTTACAGTCATAAATGGAAAATATAGGCCAAGATAACATGATTTACTGTCTACTGTACTTCAGTATTTTTATTTCTTGCTATTCAGTGAAACCACTCAGAAAAGGAAAAGATCAGCAAGCATTCAGTGATAGTTTTAGTTCTTGCATTCTAATTTTCATACTGCTCAGCAACAACAAATACACAAGAAAGATAAAAAATACCAAATCAGACATAGTTTCACATCTGCTGTACACTTTTCAAACTCCCATAGTTGCTCTTTTAAAAATCTCCTCTTCCATTTGAATCACAAAGAGAATAATTTCCCACACATCAGCTGGGCTGTCAAGTAAGCATATTTCAGTACTCTTCAGACTTATTTAGTAATTTGTTTTCCTTTCACCCTGATGTACTGTAATTTCATAATCAATGTATTCCTGGACTTAGTATGCACTTAAAATGAATGGCTGAGTTCCCATAGAGGAGACTGGGCTTGATGCATATTTCAATTAAAAAAAAACCAAACAAACCAGTCTTGATAATGAGTCTTGGGAGTAAACATTCCCAAGATTTGCATCCCCCCCTCCAATTCTTTAATACCTGTGAAACTGCTAATAAAAATATTTTTATTGTATCTTCAGGCATTGTTTAAACTACTAATAATTTCAATAATTTCAGATTTTATATTTATGTGTTTTATATTCTACTTCTATTGTTTAAATATTTAGATCAGAATATTTAAATTGTTACAAAGAATTAAATCACTATCCTAAAAAGTTTTCCTTGGTTATTTTCCCACCAAACAATTACACTAGAGAAACAATGTGACTAACAGGTCTTCACGGATTGAAAACCCAGAAAAATAAAAACTTCATAGCTCCCTAAAAGTCAAAGGTATGTACTGAGCATCTCTGCTTCTTTCTAAAAAACAAAACCCCAAAACCCCAACAAAAGAAAACATATAAACATACAGCCTGCATAAACAATCAGCATAGGTTTATTTATATTTGTACATATAAAGTCTGTGTCAGTGGTTATTAATGCAAAATTATTTTAAAAGCCCATGCAGTTGTCCTTCTGCAATAAAACAAGTAGACAAGCTTACGTTTTACATAAAATTCTAGTCAGCAGTGTTTCCCAATTTTAAAAGATTTTATATAAGCTGCACAACATGTTCAGTGCCAAAGATATTTGTCACCAACTTGCTTTGCTGATCCCTTCCAGCAAAACATTGATTATACCACTGTACCTTACACACTGTTTTCTTGGTTTAAATACTGATCCCTACTAATTTCATCATCATCTTTTAAACATTCTTTTCAAAGTAATAATCTAGATCTGGTGAAAAGTAAAGAGCTTCTTACCATTCTGATCCAATATTTCTCCCGTTTCTGGAGTCCAGCAGCTAGGAGCTGTTGCTGTTGCACTGCTTACTAGAGACACCGGAGGCTTTGGAAGCAGAGAATGTTTTATGTGGTTAAAATGTATCACCACTGATTATATTTCAGTCCCTCAATTCCTAGCCTTGATGCTCTGGAAATCAGCCAATCCAAGCGATAAAGGAGGTTTGCAACAAGAAGTTGCAGAATTTTCACAGCGAATGCTTCACGGAAATGTTTTGCTTCTTGATACTTGTTTTTTATATCCACTAAATGTTAAAATAAATCCTGGCTCCCTCTTCCCTCCTCCTCTTTTTTTTTTTTTTTTTTTTTTTTCCCAAAATGAGATTCATATATATATTGTTCACAAGGGACTTCAGCACTTGCTACAGCTAGGCACAGTGCAGAAAGGCAGCATGCCAGATTATGCATACATCTCTGCCAAGATACCTGAATTTTGACTTGCAATACACCCTGTTGTTCCAAACATGGATTTCCTAAGCCAAAGTTCCTAACTTTGCCAAAATACACAGTGTTTTTGTGAGGCAGCCAAAAGTCCCTTCAGATTAGGTAAGAGCATCTTTTATTTGCAATGTGATTGCTCTTTGGGGTTTTTTTTGTTTGTTTGTTTGGGTTTTTTTTTTAAACACTTTTTTCCTAGTAAAGACAAGGTGATAAGTTCCAAAGGGATGAAATGATCAATTGGAACTTCTACTACATGCTCCTACCCCCACCTCTCTCAAGAATATACACCACAGAAAATCTCTCTGCAGTGCTATAACCATGATTAATTACTTAGTTAATATTATAACCGTCTTAAAGTTCTCAGTGACAACCCAGGATGCTGCTGTGCTGGGTGTGATAAAAAAAAGAACAAAGACAGTCCTGACTCCATGGACCTTGCCATTAAAAAACACAGTAAAAGATGACAAAGAAGGGAGGCAGAAGGAACCAAATCAGACAATACTGGCTAGTTTGATAGGTACTTCGAGTAATATCCCAGCAACCTGACCATTGCCAAGCTTTTGGGGCATCACAATGAAGTCTTAAAGAAAGGGTCACCAAGAGGCTATGGAGACTACCTTAGAGATGCTCTCAAGGAGAAAGCATATTATCGTACTAAGAAAGCACAAGACTGAGCCTGAAATTTTAATGAATGGATGAAAGAGGATGGAGTGATGCTTCTGCAGTGACTGAGAGTTTATAAAGGTCTAGAAAAGTGAAGACAATGCTCTGTGCAAGGAGGGAAAGAAATTCAGAAGAGATGCTCATAGCTTTCTTCTCTTCTCTTTGCAAAAGGATACAATAATGATTTTCACTGAATCTGTTTGAATGGGTATGAGAGTGCAGGACTGACCTGAATAAAGCAAGGGAAAGGATGCTGGAATAATTGGCAAGCTTGTTTAAAAGGTGAAGAGCAGCTGGATAGAAGTTTTGATTGTTTGTTCAAAGAGCAATGAACTTATTTTAAGAAATTACATAGAGAAATAAGATTTAGTCATCAATAACACTGACTATGTTGTTTCTGAACTTAGAGAAAGAACAAAGTAATAAATGACACACGTTATGGACATTGTGGCAAGATTACTTGTTTTCCAGAGTGACAAGGAAGCAGCAGGAGGGGAATCTACAGGAGGTCTGTTTTAGCCATGTTGAGCTGTTCATATCTAGCTGAATAGCCACAAGAAGCCCTCTTTAGTTCTGGCTAAAGAAGAAAGGTCTGGAATAAAGAAATTCATCTGCAAGCCACTGTGAAAAAGATGAATTTGATTTGTATTTACCGATAAGATTATCTGATGTAAATAAAAGAAAGGGACCATGGGTCAACCCCTAAGAAACATAGCAAGACGGAGCGGAAAGAGGCATTGAAAGAGTGATTAAGAAGGTAGGAGGGAAAAATTAAGCAAAACAGGTTCTACGAAACCATGAGAGACAAAATTTCAGGAAGAAAATGGACAGCAGCATACAAGGTAGCTTACAGGATAAAAAAAAACAGTACAGAGCACTGGTTTCATTGTTTGACCAGAAAGCTGTCTACAGAGACTTTGCCTTGAGCAATTTCAGCAGCATGGAGGGAGCAGGAGATGCACTGGGAAGTGCCCAGTGCCACACCAGAACTTTGGCAGTGACAGTAAACAACTCCTACAGCCGTGTTAGACTGCTAATGGGATTCCCATCAGAGAGGCTCCACTTGTAACATCACCGAGACCCAACAGACAATTCTGTGAAACAATTCAATTGCAATGAATCAGGCTACAGAGGGCTTGCTCGTTTTAGAAATAACTTTTCCATCAGAATGTTTTCAGCCATCTTGCTAGTCTATGCAAACCTTTCCTGCAATTCTTGAAATTTCTGAAACCCTTAAATTCACAAAAGATATCTGTTGGGATAGTGATCAGATGCTGAATATGAAGACATGCAGTGAAGTCTTGCCCCTGTATGTTTCTACACAAAGCGTGTATGGAACAGGGTGATATGGCCCTATGCATATATGCAAACAATTTTCAACTCTGCCTTTCAGTCAATGAAGCCAGGATGCTTCCATTTTTTACTGAACAGTTAAGAATTAATTGCATGCATACAAATTTCAGAGTGAATTCTGGCACGGTCTTCCCATATTTAACACACGCACCTCCCAAATTCAAGTGCAAATATCATCTCCTAAATTCAACTAAAAGACATTTCTATGCAGAACAAGTGCTATTAATACAACTATACAGGCAGAAAAAAAATAATTATTCAGGTTAACTGACTGACTTTAGCATTAGCACTCTTGCTTCAAAGGAAGGCTACCTTTTTCTTTTACTTTAAACTCCTTCCAACACACACACAGAAAAAGAAGTGTCCACCAAGGGAAAGATTTGTGTACTTGTATAACTACAATCATTTAAATGTGAACTTCAACTTTTACATCTACTTAAGCTTTAAAGATGAAATCCTTTTTTTTTTTTTTTTTTTTCCTTCCTTCAATTCTTAAACGATCCACAAGCAAAGGGAGCTTAAATTTTCTGGACAGGTCTAGAATTTCTCCTCTTTATAGGAGGAAACCATCTTCCTTCCAAGTTTGAGTTCAAAACCTTAATTTATTCCTTGCTGACTGCTTACAACCCTCTCATGCAGGGGCAGGTATATATTGCCAGACTTACCCCTCTCATCAGATTAACTATCATCAGGAGCCCCATGCTTCAGAGGCTATTTAAAAAATAAAAAGAAAGCTCTCGAAGGCATCTGATCACATTCTTTAGGCACCTGTAGAAATGTAGCTAGCAGGCCACATAATTTAAACACTTATGTAGACAGTTTTTCTTAACCAATGACATAAGGAAGTCCTTGAATGCTCTAAATGATCAAGGAATGCACAATGAGGCTGAAAAACAGAAGCTGGATTAAAAGTAATCTATTTTTGTAATGAAAATAACTTGTGTTGCCAGATCTACTGTATTTCACACATGCATGTTTTTTGCAGCATGTAAACCTTCGCACTAGAGCCCTCAATCTGCAACAATTGAACAGTTGTATTAAGAGGTACCAAACATAAAGCAACCAATCAAAGAACTGAATTTTTGCCCTGGTAGAACTTAGTTTGGCATTTGATCGCTGCCTGAAGACAGAACAGAAAAACAAAGTATTTAAGTTTTTCGTTAAAAGTCCTAATAAATTTAAATGCAGAATTATCAAGTCATTTGGGATTTGCTTGAGATGCCACAAAGCCTAAGGGCAGCTATGGTTTTCTTGGGGCACTCTATACGTCTGTCCAAATTGCCCCTAGTATTATGAAGCACCATCTCTCCCCATAGGTTGTAAGAAATAATGAAAAGATCTATGAACAGCTTGCTATAAATAGTTAAAAATAAATCACAGCTTTATTAAGTAATAAGACAAAAACATTGACTTCACAGTATGAAGATAAACTAGGTTACATATGTCTGCAGGAATTCTAAAAGTCAGCAAACCAAAACAGATACAAAACCTCAGAGACACTTGCACAAAATAGGAAATTTATCAACAAAAGACTTTGAATTTTTGAGTAATTTGTTATTTCACAAAATACATATTTTTTCCCCATTCTTTCTCCAAAATCTTCACTCTCATAAAAGGTCTAAATCCATCATGATAGTTAGTATCTATACAGAATAATATCATGTGCTTTCTCGTTTTAAGGATATTCCATTTCATCAGGAATGGGAAAGCAGTAAACCAGGGCAGAACACAATAAGACTTTTCAAGATCTTAAGGCACCCAAGTAGCTTAAAATCCAAGCCCAAATACTTTCAGTATGGAGTTTAGCCTGCCTTGGCCAGATGAACAGAATTTTGAATTTTGTTGTGAAAGCCTTAGAGCAAACAGATATGATCTTAAAAAGTACAGTGATAATAGGCAGATGGCTATGCAAGACAGGAGAATGGATATGGCAGCAAATATCTCTGTGCTTTCTACCTTTCTGTATGAAGCCTGACAGATGACCAGCGCCACAAGACTTACTACTCTGTGGGAGTAAGAACTGTATGGCTATTTTATTTTACTGCAGCATTGTTTTCATACAACAAATGTCAAGACTGCACCTCAGATAGCACCTCCTCCACTTGCTTGGGTCTTTTCACCAGGCCCATTATTTCTCTAACATCCCAACTGTTTTTTCAGAATCAAGTTGTTTCTCCCCCCAAAATAAGTCCCTATCCAGCATAGCTATGAAGAAATATGTCCAAAGTGTACTTCGAGTGTAAATTGGTAAAGTGCTGCACTTCTATGTGCTAAAAAAGTCAGCTGAACACATGCTGAGAAACACAAAAATTCTCCATTCCTTCAAAAATCTAACTAGCACAGGAACTCCAAACCTGAATGACACAACTATAAATGTCAGTATTCATTTTTCACTGCTCATCAGTCTCATTGGTGACATGTGAAAACAACAGAATTTGCAGGAAAAAAGTTGTGCGAGAGAGGAGGAAAGATGGCAAGAAGAGATTGGGAGCGAGGGAAGAGAGGGGCAGAACAGCAAGGTATCTCAATCCACTCCCTCTTCAAGGCTTGCTGGATCTACAAATCAATAGGTAGCACAAAAACCAACAACCAACACCACCAAAATCAAAGACATCACCACTTAGTCTGTTGCTCTTCCACACACAGAGCAGTATTTCACCTTGCGAGAAGCTTTACCAAAATCTCATATATAAGCTACATCCTGAAACCTCCTCACTCGTACAGTTCATACACTAATGTCAATGAGACTTTCCAGTGGTAAAATCCTGTTCTCTAAGAGGACTAATATAAAAGCACAGCCTCAAATACTTCGAATGATGTTCTGAAGCAAGAATAGAGGATTAAGAAGTTCTACTGGCCTTGCAGGAAAGAAAACTTCTATGGAAGAATCTGCTTGTAGAGATTAGGCGCTCACACCAGAAGAAATGTAATTTCAAATCAGTGGAAATACATTCAGATGTTACAAAGCTGGTTCAGTGTCTATAGAATAAAAGATGCTACCTATCAATTAAGACTCTACTTACCAGTAGCCAAAGGCTGAAACATGGCCCTGAATGTTTAGCTGTCTCACAAAGACTGCATGCATTACCCAGCCCTAAACTGATGTGCCAGCTCACAGATCATAACTGGAGCATGACCCTGTCCGCAGCAGGTGCCTGCTATTTAAATGGGCATATCAATACACAGAGGATGACAGGTTTTCACTGTCATCAAGACCAAACATTGCTTACAAGTTTCAAAGACATATTTTCCCATTATTTTGTGAAGAGCTGAACGCATGAGTTAAAGGTAAGAACAGTAGCAAAAGAAATGCCATTACATTAAAAACATTTTCTTAAAAAAAAAAAAAAAAAAAAAGAAAAGAAAAAGAGATAAAGCCTTCTTATCTATCAGATGCAGCTGAAAAAACATATGAGTGCTGCCTCCCAGAGTCCAGCTGCCTGGAAACAATTATTTCTATTTTGCTGTGGTACACTGATTCAGCGTCCAAGGAAACAATCTCCAAGGGCTGTGAAACAATAACTAGAGTGTCTGTTTCTGCCAACCATTGTACTGAGGGGGTCGCACTGGACCACCCCAGCTCGAGCTGTGCACAGATCTAGGCCTCTATGTTGCCCAAACAGCACAGCCAGGTAACAGCTTCAGGATGGAGCTCAATCCATCTCTCTCTCCCACATGCACATGAATGCCTGCCTGCACAGCCTCCTAAAGGAAAACACAGTTAACAGACCCTCTCTCTCCACAGACCCCAAGATTGCTGCACAGAGCCTGTGTCTCCCACCACTCCTCCCCTTGGAGCAGCCGAGTGGGCTGCAAGAACTTCTTCAGCGCCCTAGGGAGATGCCTGGGGGAGGAGAGGCACTGGAGTGCGGTGCAGAGCCGCACTGAGAGGGTGGGCGACTTTGACCTCCTGTCATCAATATCAACAGAGACAATGACACTGTTTCTATGCATGCTGCAGCCAAATGACTCAGACTGGCACAGCATTTCTTGATCTAGCCACTGAAATTAGCACACAACTATAATCGTACTCTAAAGCAAGAAGCAGATGTTTAAGGAGTCCCATTTAAAGAAGTTTAGGGTTTAACCTCTTGTATTTTGAGTATTAATCACAGATCACTATTTTGCAAGTTTACAGAATACCCATGCCAAGCATCCTTCCATCACGAAATAATTCAAGAAATGTTTCTAAAAAAGCCAAATACAAAGAATAAGATCCTAATTTTTTAGGAAAAAAAAAAAAAGAAGATTGCCTCTTTTCATATATGTTAGTGAAGATGGGACACAAACTTTAAATACTGAAATTGCTACCAGTATAATACCTCACCAGCAAACAAACTGTTCCTGTCACTGAAAAATAGGGTTAACAGAACAGTATTTCCCCCAGTAACTTCCATTCCTAGAGAAATACTTGCCCATATTCAAAAGGGGAAGAAAACACGTTAAGAGTCGGTATAAATGGGGGCATCTCTCGTTTTCGCGTTGCTTTCAAGGCGATGCCTGCCAGGCGCTCGCTCTCCCTCTCCCTGTCACCACGAGAGGGAGGTACAGCATTGCTCGGGCCCCATCCGCCAGGAAGAGAATAAATACAAAACGCAGAACTGTATCATTATCTTATAACAGCCACTTGAATTAACTTAATTAAGCTAAGAAAGAGTGATCACAATATATGCTATTGAGTACTTAATAAAACAGAGTTTTATACAAAAAGCCTACATAATGTATACACTGAAAAATAGCCAATTTTAAAAACAGCTAATCATTATACATACATTAGTATTTGGCCTCCTACATAACAACATTAGCTGTGTTGATGTAATTCAGTTTTGTTTCCATGTGAAATTACACTTAATATAATTTTCCTAGATTATAAAAGACACTTAATTCTGCTGCAGTAGTCTGCCTAACGCCGCACTCAAACTTGGATAGAAGAGGAGGGAAATGGCAGAAAGATCAAAGCTGCTGCCACTAAGTTGAGAATAGTTTGAGACAGAAGTGGAGAAATGGAGCAGCACCCAAGGAGATCTTCAGGGCTTGGTGTGACCCCAGGGCTACAATAGATTAAGGTGACCTACATCTGTTGGACTTCTTTGATCATGACGCCCCTCCAAAGCTGTCCTAAGAAAGCCAGTGACCAATTCAGAGATACATGCTAGAGAGGGATGGCTCTGGAAAACTCCGGATGAAGTACAGAGGCACAGCAGAGTACTATTGCAAGGTCATATGGACAAGAAAATGCTCAGAAAGGCATTGGATGGCCAAGGCTCACATTCCTGGGTGACACACTACCTGACACACACAGTGGCACAACCCCAAGCAACAGGGCTGGGAGAGTGCCAAACTATTCTAGTGTAACTAGCTCAATGACAAATACAACCTGCTTTAAAAACCAACACAGGACCCTCACCAACTAGTTCTCAGGGAAGGGACTGATCCTAAGAAAGAACTGAAAAGTAGCTGAACAGCCAGCATTTGTTCAGGTACCAGACGCTGCAATGCCAAATGAAGTACGTGGTGCTGATTAAACCCACCTCCAAATGAAAAGAGCCATGAGCAAGAAATTAAGCAGGCAAGTGACTGCTACAGATTTGTGAAAACTTGAGAAGGGTAGGTATACACAATATGCACCTCCAGCACAGACTGAGCAAAAAATGGACCTGCACCATGCTGAAAGACATATGCAAGATGAGGATTCCCTTTACCATGAGACAGGAACAGCAGCAGCAAGGAATACCTTAATGTCAGCACATACTTGGACTCTCATTCCATTACCTACCATTCTCCCCACTATAAGCTCTGTAAGAAAGATTAACTGAAGATACAACGTGGAGACAGCGATAGGCTTAGAAGAATATGGAAATCAAATGCTGTGGGATTTGGCCCAGGAATGAATCCTAAAGGACAGTCATTCGAGGTGCACTAGGGAGTTATCAAAGAAGCTCTAGATACCACATCCAGTCTCCATACATCCAAAGTGAAAACAAAAGAGTAACAGCAAACAGATGCTATCAAATAGCCATATACTATCATGCAGGTAATACTATAGACACTGAAAACAGTCAAGAAAGTGGGTAAGACACAGAAAGAGCTGCCTCAAAAAAAAACAAAACAAAACAAAAAAAACAACCAACCAACCCAAAACAAAGAAAACTCCCAAATTTTAGTAATATTAGAGCAGACATTAACAAACACTCAAAATAGTAAAGACAGCAGGGACAAACACTCCCATACTCCAAAGGCTTTCTTAATGGTCTGAGAAAATGACTGTCTGAAAAAGTGGTTGGAGGGTTAGCAGAACTTTTACCAAAACAATGGACTGCAAGACCTGATAGCATCTTGTGAAGAGACACAGCTAGTGGTCAGACAGCTGAACAGAAACCATCTCTGGAAATGACAGAACATCTGAAAAACCGATGATAGCAGCAGATGATAATCTGGCCCACTTGCAGGTAAGCATACAAGAAAGAAGAATACAGAAGAGTTGATTTTAGTGGCAAGGTCTTTGGAAGGCTTCTCAAAAAACTGAACAAGCTTCTGAACTAATAAATTCTTTAACCAAAATCCTATCCCTGTTGGAAAAATGCGAAAACTGATTTAACGCACTGGCTGTTTCCTTAAAAGACAGAGGGACAGTGCAGCTGAGGCTTTGCCCTAAATTAATTGTGGGCAAATAGAAGTGAGATCAATAGAAGTCTTCCACTCATTTTACCAAGCTTAAAAAAAAGTCCATTTAACAAAGGATCACAAGATAGGCTCCTCCTAGTCCTGAGTGGTATGAGGCTCCTACCTACAAAAAAGTGAACTCAAGAATCTCACAATAAAGTCTGCAAATCAATGGTTTTAAAATAAAAAAAGTTGCTCAGAAAGAATAGGTTATCTCACTCTGGGGACGGATGGACAGAACTGCCAGTCCAATGGCCAAAAGCCTCAAAGCAAGTATACATGCAAATCAGATTGACAATCTGCTGTTATACAGCTAATTTTGACCTAACAGGCGCACAAACCAGGTGTCTGGACAGCAACATTGCTTCTCACCGCAGCTCTGCAAATGATTTATACTTACACGAACTACTGGGGTGGGATGACCCTGGTCAGAAGACAAACACCCATACAGCCTGCTCACTTACTTCCCCCCCTCAGTGGGACATGGGAGAGAATAGGAAGAACAAAGCAAGGAAACTTGTGGATCAAAGAAAGGCAGCTTAAGGTGAAGGAAAGAGGGGACACCTCACCCCCAAACCAGCAAGTGACTCAAAGGAAATCACTCACTGCCTCCCAAAAGCAGACTGATGCCCAGAGAGTCTTCAAGCAATGACCACCATGAAAGTCACTCACACACACACACCTTCTTCCTCTATCTCCAGGTTTTTTATTGCCAAGTATAATGTCATATGGTATGAAATAGCCCTCTGGTCAATTTGAGCAAGCCGTCCCAGCTGTATCCCCTCCCAACCTCTTTCCCACCCTAGCCTGCTCACTGTGAGGGGCAAGCGAGAAACAGAGAAGGCCTTTGTGCTGTGCAAGCACTGTTCAGCAATAGCCAAAACATTAGTGCATTATCAACACTGTTTGAGCCATGCATCCAAAATGCAGTACCGTACAGTGCCATGAAGAAAATTAACTACATCCCAGCTGGACACAGTACAGCTACTTTGCAACAAAGTTGACTGTCATTTCAGGAGACAGGAAAAAGGCAGCAACCTGGATAACATGGACAGCTTCATGTACATGCAAAGTCTTAACATGAGAGAGAATGTTGCTATCTGCCTGAAGTCATCATAGACTTGATGTTAACTCAAAAGACACTATGGAGAAGTAAATTATTAAAATCAGATATAACTTAACACATGAATATTCTCAGCTTCGCTCTTTGTAACCAACACATTGCTTGCTTTTGAAATGAAATATTTCTAATGGTTGCCTGGAGTCAGCTGGTAAGATGACATCAAAAGCTATCATTAGGAAACAAGAGTGAGAAAGAGCTGATCAATAAGGTAGCTAAAAACCCCAAACCAAAGCAGCTTGACTTCTCTGAACAGATCTTCCAGGTGAAAGACAATCATCTGCTTGTAAGGCTGTGTCTTTCAGGCCAGCAGGAAATGACTGGACAGTGGAACAGTGGTTGAGTAGCAAATTTAAAAATACTGTATGCTGAAGCATGAGACAGAACAAGAATATACTGTGTGCCTGGTGCATAGTCATTAGCCTACACTGGCAGAGGAAGAAAGGAATAATATGCATTTATAGTAATTTAGATTAATACCCACATTTTTGTAGTGTAGCTGAAAGCTACTGTTCAGAAATTTAATGTTGGGTAATGAATAACTTAATGAACTTATTACCGGTCAAGCTGAACTGAAGGCACAGCTTAACTTCATTAATGGCTTAATCACCTAATGATTTTAAGGCATCAAGTCAGTTCCAAGAGGTAATTAAGGCCTGGGAATTCTTCCTGGCCAAATTCTTTGCTGCTGTAACACACACATGGCCTCAGTAGTTTCAGCAGTGTTTCACTTGTTGCTTTGTTCCACTTGTTTACACAACTGAAAAATATGGCCTTGAGGAGACTGAAGAGTGATCTCAGCTTGACCTGTCAGGAAAAAAAAAAAAAAAAAAATCACTTTTGAAAAACTAAGGGCTGGGGTATATGTAGAGAGAAGCCCATGCACTGCAAAATGAAGTCTTAAGCTTCTCACTTTCTTCCTTTGGGTAACAGCTCTTCGGATGATTAAACCAATACCCCCCAAATTAAAGAAGCCCTGATGCTGTTTGCTTACCTGCAAAACACAAAGAACATACTTTCCCAGGTGATGCATAAAACTCTGCAGAGCAATGGCCAACTCCTCTCTCAAATTTTACAACTAAATCATAGCGCTACTGCTTCCCACTAGTGACTCACAAATCTAGTGCATTCCAGAAGAGGCAGTTTAATTCTACTGTTAAGAATTACTGGATTTCAAAATGCAGGGAAAGGAAAACCACTTCTGAACACAAAGAAGAATGACTTGCAAAATATTACATACCAAATACATATCAGCCATGTTGAATGTTTATCTTTGCCAGATCAAAAGTCTTGACTGGAGCTAGGAAAAGTAAACAATTTTCACCTTTATATAAAATAGGGGTCACAAAGTACCCTGAAACCAGAAAATTCATTGGGAGCAAAAAACAGATAAAGCATTGGAAGATTCTGCCCTGACAACATGCAAAAACTGTGACTACTAAACATAGGAATGTACTAAACTGCAAGAGCAGTATCCAGCAGTGCTCTCCACGTTAAATTTGTTGAGTGCTGTGAGCTTCTTTCCGGCCTTATCTGGGTAAGCTTCAGTAGGAACAGACCCCAAAAACTCATACAAGGAGTTCAAGAATCTACAAGTCAGACATCTGAATAGTGAGAACATAGTGGGAGCCACCTCCACATTGCAGCTGGTTGCTGCACACTCATTGTTTTACAGCACAGAGAAAGAAGCTTGTCCCAAAAAGCATCACCGTGTCCTCAGACACTCATCTTCTTGAATGAAGAATCTGGACAATCCAATGCTCAGATTTAATTGTTAAATCAATTAAAATCCATTATATATTATGCAAAACACTTTCTACCTTGACAATTCTTTTTTGGGGGGAATGGGAAATTTAGCTATTTCCATTATTTACAAGGATTACACATAACATTTCTGTAGCCAACAGAATAAAGCTTCCTGAATATATAAAATTCCTTAATATAATAGCAGTCTTTGAATCTGCTATAAATAATTTGACCACTAACTGGAGACAAAGCCACAGCATGTCCACATAGTTGACATAGTTTACAGGAACTATTAAAAAACATGAATCAGCCTAGACTGAGTTGCAAATTTCTTTCCACAGATCTAAATCTTTGATTTTTTTTTTCTTTTAGTATTTACCATTAAATAAATTACATTTGTATTGTATTCTGATCTCTTAATATTTGAAGGCAGTTGTTGACACCTCTTTTACATTCCGTCTCTATCTTTCTTTAGGGCTACAATATCCTGGCTTTCAGGAACTTAATGCTTTTCCAGATAACAGATTGCAACCATGAGAAGCACATCTTTTATCTCTCTTCCCAGGGCCACATTCCACAGTATATGCAATATTGTCCAAAAGGACCTCTAAATTTCCCTTCTCTGTAATTAAAAACACAAAAAACATCCCTACAGATTGGGTTTGCTCTTAGTCTCAAAAAAAGAAATTCATTCTTTCATGAAAAGCAGTCTCTCAGAAAAGGAAGTTACACTTGGATATTCTCCCCTTGGAAACCTCTTCTGACCACTTTTCTGTAGTCAATTTTCAAAGCTCTTTTGAGCCCTCTGAACTCTGGAGAACCTCCAGTTAATTCAGTCCTGATTTAAAAGAAAATTGAATATATTTGTGTAGGAAAAAAAACCAAAAACCCCAAACAACAGACCCTCCCCAACCCAAAGACCAAACCTTCAACCCTATGAAGTGAAATTGTAAGATCTACTATGGAAATGTAAGCCCTACTTTGTTTTCCTGAAGAGCTTATTTTTTGGCTATTTGATGGGTATATCTAAATTAGCACTTTAGCTTGCTTCAGGAGTGTACTTCTGTAAATGTATAAGTCTCCTGACTATCCCTGTCTTGTACTGGATCCCAACAAAAAACATCTCATGTCTCTTCTGATGCTAGAAACCCTGAGATGATACAGCATTAGATGGACCTCTGGTCAGGGCATGGCACAAAGCACTGATCTTCTCCATGGTGAGGCTGACCAATTCTGTGTTCACTTGCATTCTTATAGGGTCTTGCTTACAACACCCAGTGATTCATCTATCACTGATAGTAATCAAGTCT
The DNA here is from genome assembly GCF_900496995.4 of Aquila chrysaetos chrysaetos. NCBI lineage: Eukaryota > Metazoa > Chordata > Aves > Accipitriformes > Accipitridae > Aquila > Aquila chrysaetos. The sequence goes on along the minus strand of NC_044016.1, from coordinate 27,460,041 downwards.
GGAATATGAACTTTGCTCTGAAGAGCACCTTGGTGGTAGGGCCTAATATTCTCATCTCATTAATAAACCAACAGTTCCTGGGAACAGGTACATATAATATTTGCACAATGATTAAATGCACATCTCTTACGTAGCTAGGAGTCACACTGTATTCATGATAGGGAGACATGCACCTGGATTTGCTATCATACAGATTACTAACTCCTTCTACAATAGTCTTCTGGGCCAGCCACCATAATCCCCACTTAAGTTTGTTTCACAGAGTGATGTAGGAATATGCAGCTGGATTTACCTGGATTAAACCTGCACGTGCAGGTTTCAAGAGTGCAACTAATACTCAAAAACTGCTAATAGGAGTTCAGTCAATGGAACCAGACTAGAGCTAGTCCCATTTAAACCTCCCAAATGTGCACAGCATGGACACTCAGCCTTAACACCAAATATTTTGTTTTAAAGGTATGTTTACATTGTACTCTTTGCTATTGTAGCCATAGTCTGTGCAAGCGCCAGGGACAGATGAAAACCTAGGCCAGGGTGTCTCATCTTACAGACACTTGCAATAAAAAAAATAATAAAAAAAATAAAAAAAAAAAACAAAAACCAGAAAATGAAATATAGTGGCTAGGACACCAGTCTAGGAGTCAGAAAACTAATTTAAATCCAAAACCAACAAACTGAGCAAGACAAATTGCCATTCTGTGCCTTTATTTCCTCTCCTTAGCCTTCATGACAACACCTGTCTCTCACTACGTTTGTACACTCCACTGCAAATCTAATCTAATCTAATCTACAGGCCCTAATCTTGGTAGAGAACACTAATCTCTATTATCATACAGTATGCTGTTAAAAATATAAAGGTGACCTCCATCTTTCTCTACATGCTCTCAGACAAATAATTTAACTTCTGTGGGATTGGGATTAGGATACATCCATATTGCGTTCATAAAGTATGATTGTATCACAGAGTGAGCCTGGAACCTGACCAGCTTTGTCCCTGTAATCTGTGAATCCAGTCCAAGTCTCTGAATACTCATTCATGATGTCATAGTAACTCACAGAATTAACTCCCAAGATTGGCAAAACTTAACAAATTTTGAAATAGTTGGTATGAAGAAATACATTACCTTGGAGATGCTGCTAGGAAACACTGCTAGGTGATCATATAAGCTTAATATAAGTAGAGTTAGAATATGTGCAGTATGTATAACCAAGAACGTATTATTCATCTGGAATAGATAACGGCAGATTAGTCAATGCTGGATGAAAATCAAGTAAAGACCCTGTCCTTGCCTTACCTTGCTTAATTTTAATACTAAAATCAACACCCACTTGTGCATAATGAGCATGTAAATGCAAGACCACCTTAATATAAGGAACTGGACAAGAGCATGACATGCTCAAAAGATCTTTTCATTATGTAAGTTTGTGTAGCCTATCACTTTTTTTTTTTTTTTTTAAATGTGTTTCCTTGTAACAAAATTGTACAAAAACATCAACCTTTCTTTCTAAAGGTGTGCAGGTATTTGGAGACCTGGCACCCTATACTGCAGTATAGGAATAAAGACAAATATCTCGACTCAATGTGTTAGTTGGCTTATTGCACATTGGGTGAAAGAACTCAGCTTTTGGGACAACAATGTGGTAACCCCATAGACAAGTTTCTGCATCTTAACTGATACAACTGCAAAACTGATGATAGGTGCCTACATGTCTTCAAAGGTGGAGCGAGTTCACCACATGCTGACTACTCAGTTTGAACTAAACCAACTTTTTCAGTTGGATTAAAAAAACCAACCAAACAAACAAACCAAAAACACCAACAAAACAATTTCACCAGAATAAGCAGATGCTCCAATGTTATACTTCACATTTTCCAACCACTGAATACATATTAAATATCACATAAAGTGGCTATTACAGTCTCCTGAGCCAAGGGGATTTTCTTAGGCTGGAGATAAAGTGAATCATCAGAAACTGTTTATTTGGATTCTCCTTCTATCCAAAGTAGACATTGTTTTCATACTTTTCTACATAAATTTGTAAAATGATCCTTTGAACATCTGTCATAGCATAGCCAAATCTGTAAGTACGTAAAAGACACTTAAACTCTATATTATACACACATATATCTTACATGCATTACAAAAAAAAAAAAAAGGTATAATTGCATCCTTAAAACAAGGGGAAGAAAGAGGAAGACTGTAACCTGAAGTAGTCTGAAGGCATTACTAAATGAAAAAAGAATGGTTGTTTTTGTTTTAACTTGCTTATGTGCCTGCACACAGATGGAAATCAAATCACTGTTCTTCAAGGACAAAAAACCAAACCAAAAATGTAACAGCAGCAAAAGTTAAAAACATACCTTTCTGTAATAGAAGTTTTATGAGCAGGAGCGTAAAATAGGTGTTGTCTGATATACTTTGTAAGCAAAGCATACTTGTTGCAATCTATCACCCAAGACAGTCAGTCTATGAATTACTGTGTTCATACATTTTTACCTAGTCTCCATCTTACTTAGACAAAAACTACAATTGCTGATGGGTAACAGTAAATTTTTACCAACAAAGTTAACTTTTCCATCATCTATCTTACTGAAGAATGTTGACCTAATGACTGATTTTCTGAAAAACAGAAACAATAGAATTATCTGTCTGAAGGACCGCAACCATCACAATGGTTCTTTGAATATAGTCTGATTTATACTGTCCCTCATCTACTGCACAACAACTGCCTATTCTGCAGCACTCCAAGTCTATAGGCACTGAAAATATCAGTATCCCAGATGGCAAGCAGTGCAGAACCTAAACAAGTTCTAAATCGCCAGACCTGCTCAAGGTAGGTGTTAGGAAGATGTAGGAAGACGTAGGAAGACAGGACAGTTAATCTTTGTGACCTTTTTTATTTTCTTTTTAAAATCATGAACTAGTACTTGCTGGCTTCAGCAGACTCCCTGAAGTGTAAAAGTGCTTAAAACTATATCCCCTACTTGCATCAATTTTTTTTTTTTTTTTTTTAATGGAAAAATGGTAACATTCATTCTCTGCAAAAATGTAATTATGTGAAGTTTCTGGTTTACAGCCCTATGTAAAACACAGCTTTCTGTTATCATAGAGTTGTTTTCTTTTACTAAAGGGGAAAAAAGGTATACTATAAGTATAGGGTTACCCATTAATGTGTTAATAGAAAGAAAGAAAAAAAAAAAAAAAACAAACACACCAAAACACTCCACACCCAACCCCTCAAGTAGTTGTAATACAATACACTTATAAAGAAAGGGTCTCTATTTAAAATTATGCCAGGCTAAAGGATTTTAAAACAAGTCAGTATCTGTGCTGAATATACTCTTAAAAATGAAGCACAGCCTAAAGCCCTTAGAACAAGGGCTTCACAGTAATCAGCACTACATAAGCCATCGACATTTCTTCCTGCAGATCTTAAAATTGAGAATTTTAAGGCCTTGATCACAAGTTCATTGGAAGTAGCAGAGAGTTTTCAATGGCTTTGGATTATGTCCCAGAGAAATAAACAGGCACAAGCAGACAAGGAAGATAAGCCAAGTCCGCAGAAAAACTCATTAACAGTAAGGGTAATCTTACTTCATGTTCTGAGAAACAATCTGCACACCTACTTTATTTCAAAATCCTAATACAATTATACTGCAGGTTACATTTGCGTATAAGAGGCAGCACTTTCTTTGAACTGAACCTCTTTAGCTTATTTCAAGATAAAACAGTAAAACTGAGCATAAAAAATAATAGTAAATGTATTAATAACCCACAGGGACTTGGTAAATTTATAAGCAAAGAACATTATTTCATAATTTTTATATGAACTGTAATGAAAGAGACAGATACATTGGTCATAATTCTGGACAGCAAAAATACAAGAGTAGTAAGTTCTTAATATTTTCTTAACAGAAGCTACTATTTTTATTCTTTATCCTGATGCTTAAAATATAACTTTATCCACAATTAAGTATTACACTTGCTTATAGTTAATGCAGTCCAGAGGCATAAGCATGGATATGTGACTCAATCTTCCTTTCAGTCTTGTTTTTTATGATTTACTTGAGATGGACGTATTTCATGGGCATGCTTCCAGTGATCCAATTATGAAACATATACTGCTGTAAGAGTTGATAGCAGGTATATACACTATCTTATTACACCATTTTTCTTTTTCACATTTCCCAGCAAAGCAACCTTTACATTCTGAGAAAAAGTTGTATACAATACACCTATTACATGTATTTTTAAGTGATCTTTCACCAGTGCAATAGCTATTAGTTAATAGGTCTCTGTGCTACATTGTTTGCATACATAGGCTACAATTTAATGAAAAAATGTATTTTATAAAGTTACATAGAAATGTAACCAAAGGTATTACTATCTGTCAAAGACTGCCTGTTGGTTTAAATAATTACTCCAGTGGCTTTGGAAAAAATTAAATAAGGTGGAAATTTGTTTTGGGTTTATAGATTTGTTCAAGCATAAACATAGTTTTGCACTTGAGCTTTCATGGTCTCCCATAAGATCCTCAAAGGGAATCTGAGGAAGTATGAGCTGGACGACCAGACAGTGAGGTGGGTTGAAAACTGGCTGAAGGGCCAGGCCCAGGGGGTGGTGATCAGTGACCCGAAGTCTAGTTTGAGGCCAGTAATTAGTGATGTGCCCCAGGGATAGATACTGGCTCCAGTCGTATTCAACAGCTTCATTAATGATCTGGATGAGGGGCAGAGTATACCTTCAGTAAGACTGTGGATGATACAAAACTGGGAGGAATGGCTGATATGCCTGAGGGTTGTGCTGCCATCCAGAGGGACCTCGACAGGCTGGAGAAATGGGCTGACAGGAACCTCATGAAGTTCAAAAAAGGGAAGTGCAAAGTCCTGCACCTGGGAAGGAACAACCTCACCAGTACATGTACCAGTACATGCCAGTGACAGCCAGCTGGAAAGCACCTCTGCAGAAGAGGCCCTGAGGATCCTGGTGGACACCAAGTTGAACATGAGCCAGCAGTGTGCCCTTGTGGCAAAGACGGCCAACAGTATCCTGGGCTACATTAGAAGGAGCATTGCCAGCAGGTCAAGGGAGGTAATCTTTCCCGTCTATGGCACACTGGTGAGGCCACACCTACAGTACTGGGCTCCCCAGTACCAGAGAGAGATGGAGCTACTGGAGAGAGTCAAGCAAAGGGCCATGAAAATGGTTACGGGACTGAAGCATGTGTCCTATGAGGAAGGGCGGGGGGGGGAGGGGGGGGGGGGTTGGAGCTCATCCATGTGTACAAGTATCTGAAGGGAGGATGTAAAGAAGATGAAGCCAGACTCTTCTCAGTGGTGCCCAGTGACAGACCAAGAGGCAACGAGCACAAACTGAAACACAGGAGGTTCCATCTGAACATCAGGAAACACTTTTTTACTCTGAGGGTGACTGAGCACTGGCACAGGTTGCCCAGAGAGGTTGTGGAGTCTCCCTCCTTGGAGATATTCAAAAGCCATCTGGACATGGTCCTGAACAGCCTGCTCTAGGTGACCCTGCTTGAGCATGGGGGCTGGACCCGATGTCTTCCAGAGCTCCCTTCCAACCTCAACCCTTCTGTGATTCTGTGAAGGCACAGCAGTGAGTTTACCTGCAGGAGCTTTCTTCCCAAGCCTGCCTTGAGCTTCTCCTCCCTGTCCTGAGTTTTCTAGGTTTTCCTTACACTTTTCTTCTTCTTCAGGTATTTCTGTATGAGATATTTAGCAAAACCTAGTATATTTTACACTGTGTATATTCTGACAGCAGAACCTACGTACAGAGCTTGACTGTGTTCAGTATTTTCCTAATCTGGTATTAAAATAGACAACAGCTCAGAGGTTTGGTTTTTTCCCCCTCAAGCATAAGAAAGAACAAGTATTACAATGCTTCTGGATTTTTCCATTTGTGGAGGATTCTACTTCTTTTAGAAACAGGAGTTGCATGAAGTTATTCTCAATAGAGCAAGCAGATCAGGCTGGCTCAATTTACAGTTTTTCATTTTACATCATCTTTTCCATCTAATATTATGAATACCATACACCATGGAAGCAATTTTTATAACACCCACTGTGTCTGAAGATCCACATTTCTTGACCTAAATCTTTTATTCCCGTGTCTCCAATAACATCTTGCACTGTTTATCCAAACATTCGAGGATAAGCTTCCTAACTTGCTGTGAGAAGCTATGGCTACACAGAGTATGCAAATAGCAATGAATGCTATAAAAGAGTTATTGCAATGTGTGTGACATGTGCCTATGTTTTAATAAGTGTGCTCCTTAAAGGAGCCAGATAAGCAGCATTTTATGTGGGAAATGAAGCAACTGGTAAACAGCATTAAGAATTTGTACTAGCAATAAAATTTTAATCAAAAAAGTCCAATAACACATGCATCAAAGTTTCACTCTTTCTGAGAGGAAACAACAGCTAATCAGTATGCTAATAGACTGACGACAAAAAAACTGAAGTTGCATAAAGTCATATTAAGGTTGTCTGAAGCAGATTTTATTATTAAGTGTTCATATTAATATTGCCTTTCAAAACTAAGACCCAGGCTCTCCTTGAGTTCAAATTCACCTTGCAGCCAAACAAAAGCCCTTGTTCAGACAAACAAGTCTAAAAAGGAGCCCTAGCAAAATGCTAACATGTAATATGATAGCATTTAAGCTTCCACCTGTCAAAAAGGCAATGATATGCTTCAGTTTGCTCTTGGTTCCATGTTCTGCAAGGCAGTGAGGACACACCTTCTACATTCAAGAACTTACAAGCAAGTCGGAGTCCTTCCTCGGAAGCAAGAAGGCAGGTCTACAGAAATAACCTAGTCTTGCCATTTTAGGAAATATTTTCTCTGGAATGCTTTGATTTGGGTAAGTAGAATTTTACATTCTGAAAGCTATCTGTTAATAGTTAATCTTGATATTGACTTGGAACAAATAGGTAATTGAAGTAAGCTGTCCTCAAATACCATTGTGTATTGCAATAGCCTGCAACCTTGGGCCACAGCCATCTAGGTTCCTACTCTGAAAGAGACAGAGAGCTACAAAGAATGCTCTGTAGGAGGCCACGATGAAGTCAAACACATCCCTAAAGATGTTATTTTGGTTTGCATTTCAACCAACCTGGGCATATCAACCATCAAAAGGGAGGTTTCTGATCAGCTCCCCTCCTCTTCTTGCATTCCTGCTCCTTCCACTACATCAAATTTGGCTCACCTGCAGCAACATGATTACTAGATCGGCTCACCTATCTGAAAGAAAGTTAGCAATTTCATTTGGGAAGAAAGGTAAGTAAATTTTCTGTAAAAATCACCAAGTTGATCAGCTTAGCCTCTGGCCACATGATCACTAGCAGCAACACAAGGAAGATGGCAGACCCTGCAAATCAGGAAGCTGGGCATCATTTCTCAATATCAACCTGCTACCGGACCAGATGAGATGTGCATAGAATTACATCTAATATTGCCAGTGTACCATCTATTCTGGAGAGCTGAAACGAAAAATGTAATAAGTATTTCATATGGTTCACAACTTGCCCATATGTGTATTTCATCATCTTCACTGGATATATCCTCACAACCTTTATAAAAAGCTGAGTAATGCTATTAGCCCATTATACATGCAGAGAAACAAGCTGCTGTGAGAGTATGATATCTTGCCCAAGGTCACATGGAAAACACAAAGCCCATTTTCACTCTACCTTCAAAAGGAACAGCAAGTCAAACACTGTCCTGAGATCTTATTCCCTGTCTATGCTCAAAACATTTATTTAGGTTAGGCCAACTTTAGGAGACTCAATCTAGAAACTTAATATAAACTCATAATGAAGGGAAAATTCAACAACATTTCCTCCGCTCAGCTCAGCTCCATTGCTCCTTCTAGGAGTAGCCATTCTGGAGCCAGGCAAACTTCAAGGAAGTTAAGCTAAGCTAACTTTACAACAGAAGAAACTTCTGGCAGATGAGGAAACTTAGTCAACATCTTGAGTCTCAAAGTAGCACTGCTACTGTTAGATACTCCTTTCTCTAATACAAAAAAAATTAGTCACAAATATGGTCTCAAATCTCTTAATCAGAGTAACAGTCAAACTGCAGACCACTTGTCTTGGGAGTTATCCTGTGAAGGTAATAGCCAGGTGTGCTAAAGAGTAGGTACAGGGGAGGAATTTACATCCACTTCTTTCTTAGACTTGGAAATGGCAAATATTTCCCACAGTCAAAATGACACCAAGCTCAGGAATTAGCCACTGAGAGGCCAAATGTCAAACTTTTCATACTTCAAGAAGGAAGACAGCAAGTGAGGAAGATGATGTGGACATAACTTGGATTTACCAAGAGCAAATTGTATTCAACTAACCCGAATGCCTTCTGTGTGAGATGACTGTGGACTAGAGGAAAGCAGAACATATTGCCTGTCTTGATATTAGCAAGGCTTCTGACAGCCTCCCATATAATCCTTACAGAGAAACTGGCAAAATGTGCACTGGATAACCATATAAAACAGGTTGGAAACTGGATGACCTGTTGGGCTAAAAGGATTGTCATCAGCATACAGAGGCCAACTGGTGGCCAGATACTACATGAGTATCTCAAGGATCACTACCAGGGTCAGTACTGTTTAATGTCTCGTTAATGACCTGGACAATTGGACAGAGTGACTTGCAGCACATTCATGGGCAACACAAGGCTGCTATTCAGACAGATCTCAACAGTCTCAAGAAATGGGCTGACAGGACCTGTGAAGGTCAAAGGCAAATGTACAGTCCCACACTGGGGAGGGCACCAATATAACTACTGAATAATGAGCTTCCTTTCAAATAAGTAATCAAAATTAGTCCACAGCAAAAGCAAATGGATTAATTAGCTGGCATTGATAAAGCGTTACACAGACAGTCATGCAAAAGATGATGTTATCTTGTCTAGAAATCCAGACCAACAAAAATCTCACAACTTTTCAGCTAAATCCTTAGCTGAATATAGGGATTTAATTTTCCTCTAAGAGTAAAAAAAACGTGTGGTGGTGAAAAAAGTTTAAAACAAAGATCCTTAAAACCACATCAAATCGAATCAACTAATCAGAAAAAAAAAAAAAAAAACAAAACGGCAGCTCAGAAACAGGTTCTCCAAGTGGCAAGTGGTATATAACTTCTCTTGAGGTCTACGAGAACAAGGTATCTGTCATTGCCTCTAGAAAAGCAAAGAAAACAAACTAGTCCTATGTCCAAGAAGCCAAAAGATAAGACAAAATGAAAAGGCAAGTGTAAAATCAACACCTCCACCCCCTCAAAACTGAATACACAGGGGAAAAAAGCAGCTTCTTAAGAGTTTTAGAGAACTTTCTGCAGACAGTTTGAGCTTTAAGTAACACTTTCTCCTGTCCTTGAAATTAGTCCATATTGGGTTTTCCGTTAGGATGAATACATGGTCATGAATTCAGGATTGAGAAACTGAAAGAACCAGTATTACTTCAAGTACCCACCAGTCCAATGCTTTTTATCTGCAACTGGAAATTAGATTTATCAACAATGAAAACCTAGTGAAAGTAATTTAAGAATTGAAACTGTTGCTGTTGCTGTACCTGGTATTAATACTGTACTTGGAAGTAACTCCAGGTCATAAAACACTTGTCCCCATTGGACCTGATGATCTTATCCATACTTTTTCTCTCTCTTCCTCTCCCACAACATAAAGGAGAGGAAAGAAGAAGAAGAAGAAGAAAAAAAAAAAAAAAAAAGCTTCCTGATTATCTGAAATATGCACATCAACTGGTGTTTCCCACACAAAGTGAAAGTGTTCGTGAAACACCATGGAAAGGGAAGAATTTCAGCTATCTGGAAGACAATGCTGTCACTCAAATGACAAATGGAAACTAGTCACACCATGCAATGGGTTATTCACATGGAAAAAATTGTGATTGAAATGACTGAGTTGTTCTCCCTACATGCTTCAAGTAGTATAACAACCTTAGAGATTATATGGTAGCCAATAACTTAGAAAAAACATTATTTCATTTCTGTAGTCTTGGTTTAGAATCCTCAGGAAGGTATTCCACTTTTAATACAGTTTTTCTTTGCAAAGCAGTATGAAAACTGCTTGAATCTTTACATAAATCAAGAGCAATTTATGTGACATAAAGACTGCAGAAAGAAACTAAAAACCCTGCATCTCAGGATAAGTATATTTAAACAAATCAGGTGAGACCATTACATATGAAAATCAACATTTGAAAAAAACTAAGCCCCATTTTTATTTTACCTCTGTTTTCAGGTGAAATCCATATACACAGACATTCGGAGTGGGCTTTTTTTGGATTCAAAAAAAACTCACCTCAGAAATATTGGTGCAAGTGTACATTTGCAAAGGCCTATGTCAAAAGTGCTAGCATAGCCATCCAGAAATTACTTATATGCTTTCTCTGCAGATAGCAAATATTTAAAAAAAAAAAAAAAGAAAAAGCAAGCTGAACACAGCATTATTTGTGTCCACTGACACACAGTGAATCGCAAATTAAAAAATTCAAACCAATGAAAACCACCAAACAACTTGTCAGCTGCACTGGAACTTTAATAAAATTAACTCACAATTAGAATACCTCTAGCTTTTGACAAGAAAAAGTGGCCCTTTTTGGTGGTCTGTGTAGCTTCCTGTCACGGTTTAACCCCAGCCAGCAACTAAGCACCACGCAGCCGCTCACTCACTCACCCCCCACCCAGTGGGATGGGGGAGAAAAATCAGGCAAAGAAGTAAAACTCTTGGGTTGAGATAAGAACGGTTTAATAGAACAGAAAAGAAGAAACTAATAATGATAATGATAACACTAATATAATGACAGCAGTAATAATAAAAGGATTGGAATATACAAGTGATGCACAATGCAATTGCTCACCACCTGCCAATCAACGCCCAGTTCATCCCCGAGCGGCCATCCCCCCCCCCCACTCCCCCCAGTTTGTACACTAGATGTGACGTCACACAGTATGGAATACCCCATTGGCCAGTTTGGGTCAGCTGCCCTGGCCATGTCGTGTGCCAACTTCTTGTGCCCCTCCAGCTTTCTCGCTGGCTGGGGCTGAGAAGCTGAAAAATCCTTGACTTTAGACTAAACACTACTTAGCAACAACTGAAAACATCAGTGTGTTATCAACATTCTTCTCATACTGAACTCAAAACATAGCACTGTACCAGCCACTAGGAAGACAACTCTATCCCAGCTGAAACCAGGACACTTCCACATTCCTCACTTAAAGCTATGTAACAGAAGCTAGCTAAATAAGCCAATGACTCTACATATCCCAGGCAGACATTGGAGTCTGTGGTTCAAAAATACATTGGTTTGTTACATGACCAAAACAAAAAAAAAATCAAATCTCTGCATCAACATTTATGTATGTTTTCAGAGCCCACTATTCCAAGGAGTCCACCACAAAAGTTGCTTTTTCTGTTCTCATCTTGCTACATTTGGCCAGTTTTTATGTGGACATTCATGACAGAGCTTCATTTCAGCCACAGCCTTCAGGTGAAATCACAGTGTATACCACAGTGAGTATACCAAAAGAACAGACAAAACCAAGCAGCAACAAAAAGAAACCAAAACACCCCCCCCATCTCTCTATTCTAATTACTAGCACAAAAATACTAAGCTAATACAGAACCCAGAACTTGAACCCGCTGCATGGAAAACTCTGAAAAATAAATTTTGGCCCTATCGTTTTGCAAGGCAGGTCTTGGCCTCTGATTTGGCTACCTGATCCAAAAGCTTTCAAAGGCCCAGTTGAACAATCCTCATGTTTTCACCTCCAGAACCCTAAGAGAGCTTCTATCTTTCTATCATCATCCTATTACAAGCAAGTTCTCTTCTCCTTTCAAGAATCTTCCAGCCTACGGTTTCCATCAAGCTTCCCAGTTCCTCTCCTTCTCCACTAGTCTCACCTCCACCCTAAAAGCTTCTCCAGGCCTCATGGCTCAGTTGCTCTCAAAAAATCACTCATGTCCCCCTTCCTGCAAAGCACAGCAGCCAGGACAATATAATAAGACAACCTTCCTTTCTGCTGCCAAGCCTTTTTTTTTTTTTTTTTTTTTTTTTTTAATCAAAAAAGGAAAAAACAACACAATGCATGGTAAACATGTAATAACTACAACTAAATAAACCTATCAGTTACAGTATCAATCTCAACAGTTGAAAGCATACACATACATAGACATGTAATTAAAGTCAATTAAGTAGGGCTAAAACAAGCTACTATAAGTCCAATATAACTCAAAGAAGAGAGGCCACTACCAGCAGTTATGTTGTTTTCAGATTACATCATCATCATTTCTCTAATTAGACATGCAATTATTATCTAGAATGGTATTTTGAAAAGGTGTTTCCATCATGGTGGTAATCAAATGCCCATCAAAGCTGGGCTATTCTACTCGAGCTATTCTACTTGAATCAGAACTTCCATGCTCAGAGCCTGAAGAAATTAGCCAGATATGCTATCAAAAATTAATGATATCCAGAAATAAACTTAGAACATCTGATGCCAAACAGAATCATAAAATGAATAAACAAAGCAACAAGTATTTGCAAAGGTTCTTATTAAAAAAAAGTTAGTCTTCTAAATACTGGAGAAACAAGCATTAAAAAAAAAAAATTACAAATAGCTGTTGGGAGATACTTTTATCAAAAAAGAAATCATAAAAAGCAACAGCTCACATACAGTCACCAGATTAGTCCAAACAGGAAGGGATCTTACTGTCTTTCAAAAATACCACTCCCCCTTATTTAAGCAACGTATTAAAAAAACAAAGCAACACAAACACAACATACAGTGGTAACCTGAGAGCTAAAACATACACAAATTTCAAATACTTCATGTGTGTCTCATGTACTGTGGCCTGTAAATTAGAAAGTATTACTATACAGTGGTGCTCCTATAATAAACAAACTTTTCTACATCTGCTGCAAATTTCTCCCTAGATAAGAGAAAAATCCTATTCACTACCTGCACAAACGAACTTCAAAAGATGCACTCTTTCAGTTGTCTATTTCTGAAAAATAAAAATAAATGTACAATCTCTTGGAAAACAGATTCCGTAATACTGAGAAAGAGTTTTCACATCCCTTTCAAGGCACAGTGGTACAGTTGCTCGCATTTTCCTGCACTGAAAACATCCGAGCTCTCATTTAATTACAAGGAGAGAAGATTCTGAAAGAACATGCTGTTGGCTGACACAAAAAAAGTCACACTGGTGCCAAAAACTTTTGTTGTTGTTAGTGTAATCATTGCCTTTTACGTTACTAGATCTACAGACTGCACTTGCACGTCTGTTGCCCAACTCAAACTGTCACATAACTCAGAAACCCATTTTCATTATAACTTCAGGGTTTTCAAAAGTGCATGCTAAGGATTTATGAGTTTAAATCACTTAAGAACTTCAGAAAGTGTTACACTGCCAGTACAAAAAGTATGTATAAACCTTGTAAGAGAACTGTATTTCTGCAAATCCTCCATATATTTCACTCACCCTATTATCCCTGGGAGTTCCACACAAGGTACGTCACAGAAGGTGGCATGCCATTCCAAAACAGGGCTGTGTATTTGTCAGAGAAGTTCAGGGGGGCAGGGAAGCAGGGTGGGGACAAGGGAATAAAGAAAAAATAATTTAAAAATTAAGCATCATGAAAGAAGCGATGAGCTGAAACCATAGAAAAAAGGAAAAACCAAAGGCCTTGTTTTGGGTAGGTAAATCCAACCTTGGAGAAGTAAAAAGGGAAACAGTTGTGCAATACCGTAGCTTTTAAAAATTGGATACGAAGCAACAGTTATTTAAAGCCAAACAGAATGCTTGGAATAGCCCCAGCACAGATAGACTAGGGGAACAAAGTGCACAAACTGAAGAAAAAAATGTTTTTTAAAAATTGAAATTCCAGCACTCTAAGGTCTCAGCTGTCATATGGTTGCAGAAACAAATTGATTTAGGCTGATGCGCATTAAGACCATATACCACACAACCAGAGAATACAGGCTGGCACATTCCAGCTTTCTGCAGCAGGAGTTTGATGCAACTAAGCCATGACAACAAAGCTCAGAGAGAACAATACTGCGTCAAATGGGATAAAAAAACACAGAAAGGGTTAGGTGCTATCTGCCTGCCACATGCCCAATAGGGAATTGAAAGAAAAGACTGCAGGGACAGCAGCTCACGTTGACAAAGGAAATTGCTTTGTTCAAAAGGGTAACATTTTCCAAAACACTTAAGTGACTTTGTTTCATGCTAGACCCAAAGGAATTGTTGTTGTTATTCAAAAAATAAATCATGCTCACTGTAATGGCCTGAAACAGCATTTGGTGTATTGATATCTTTTGATGCTCATGGCATCCCAAATAAGCACTGATCAGTCTTCAGCGTCACAGATGTCATGTAAGTCACATTCTACAAACAAATCACTCCAAAATAGTTTAAAACTGAAAATAATTTCAAAATTGTTGGGCTTTCATTCCTCAGCATTCTTTTTGTTTGCTTGTTTTAAGCCATTCGTTTTCAAGTTGTGTTTCCTTAGAACCATCCCATCAGCTGCACCAACCAGGGTGGCTATGTAATCTTTATTTACATAACAGGACTTACTCAAAAGATGCATCTTCTCAGGGACCTAAAAATCACAGATCCAACAGAGGCAGCACTGAATATAGTTCATCCCATTGTTTTGAACAGCACTTATGCACAGGACTGTATGCATGACTCCAAACGTCTTTTTATCTAGCAAATAGCAAAAGTTGACTCTCCATAAAACATGCTGGTTTTCCATGAAAAGATACATGGAGAAATAGCACAGTTTAGCAAACACTTCAAACTTTGACTGAAGCCAACAACTAAATGATGTGAAGGATAGGCACGCTATCCTACCAGAACTTAGCATTATGAATCCTGTTGAAAACTTAGAGAAACTACTTTTCCATAAGGCATCAAAGACCACAAAGGTCAGTAGATAGCATACCTTCAATATTAGAGTTTACAGGACTAAACACACTGCTGCAGGCCATAAGACAATTCTTTAGTAAGCAGGAAGAAGTTATTGAATGTATTGATTTAGGGGAAGAAAGGAAAAAGTGTGATTGCTACCTCAGTCAACCCATTGGCTTGAAACCTTTGAACCACTTCATTCCAGAAGGTAACAGTGAATGGGCAGCACCAGGTTACAAATGTACATCAACTTCTGTTTATAAAGACAGAAAACCCCCACCCACCATACTGATTAGGCTCTTAGAGCTGTTCAGGTCCTAGAGCAAGCTGACAGATCTTTAGCCCTAACTTATTCCACTTCACCCATCTTTCCAACTTAATTTATGCTGGCTATTTTATCACTGCTTATGAAGAGGCTAAACAGGCCAACTTCTGTCAGCAGCCACGAGAAGGCCATAGGAAAGATGCTGTTTCAGAATTTCTATATGTTCTCCAATCACTGGGGTTTGACTTAGTGTTCCAGGAACAGAAGCCTTTCTAGATGCTCATGGATCCTCCCCAATAAACAACTATGGGGAAGTAGCAGAACTTGACAAGAGTCTCTATCTTTACTGTAGCCACCAGTCACATTCATGCACATTCTTCTATTTGCTCACCAAATTCATTTTCCACAAGAGGCAACAGGTTGGTTTTTTGGTTTGGGTTTGGTTTTTTTTCAATTATTACCATTAAAGCAGGTGTACATTTCCACTTAAATGAGCACAAACCATGAAAACAGACAATTCCTGCTATCATTAAACTGAGATCATATTCCGGTTAGGTTTGATTTGGTTTTTAGCATGATGGCATTTTTTTCACCTACACTTTCCAATGAGGAACAGAAGTATTCTAATTGGGAGCAAAGAAATAATTTCACAGTAGCTTTGTTTTTCTGAGTTTTCTTTAGGTACCCATTCATTAGTCTTGGCAGATAATTGAAGTTTCAAATGCACCTGTTTGACTTCCTTCCTTCCGTATTCTCCATTCTGAAACATCTTAAGGTGGACTTAAATGGTGGGCAACTGGATCTATATCATTTTTTGCATGTTCACATAGACCTTACAGTTTCTTACATCCCATCACTTCTATTAGGGTGTCTTCTGTCCTTTTCAAAGCCTGTCAAGGATTTTCCCCTGTGCTAACTGCAAACTGTTCTCAAATAATATATTCAGCAACTAGCCTGATGATCCAGAGACTTAAGGCTCAAGAAAAGGTGAGGACTCTGGGACAGATTTTTCCTCCAACTGCTTAGCATGATATATTGAACTTCCTTTTTTCCCCCAAACACATGACAGCTGAGCTGATCCACAGTCTTCTCTCAATTTGCTCATATAGGACATAAATCTGTAGTAGTGAAGTCAATGGAGACTTTACCATAGCTTTGGAACAAGATCAAAAGTGCACAAACTGCATTGAGGAAACAGGGTTCAAATCACTATCACCTTTAACACCATTCCCATAAGAAAGTAGGTAGCCTCAGTTGAGGTAATGCCTGAAGTTTGTTCAGCACACAAAATGCATATTCCCTTATCAAAACACTCCTGCCCAGAAAGGATCAGTCATGGAACTTAATGGGCAGCAGCACAATTTCTGTAACGTGAAAAGCACTAGTGAGACATATCATGTTTACTGTGGCTGGAAGTGCTGAAGACATTACTAACTTTTACTCATTCACGTGTTTCAAAAATGCACATCTGCTCATTATGATAGGCTTTTTACAGCATATACTAGCTTTTAGAGAATCAAGTTAGAGTATAACCCCAAGTAAACATGCCTTTATAGCAGTACAACAGGATCATGAAAGTTAAACTGGTCACAATCGCTGTCTCAGCACTGTTCCACATTTGGTTCTGCTCCAAACGGTTTAAAATGCCTTGGGGAAATCCAGCCTATTTAATGTATCAGAATGGCAGGAATCATCTGAATCACTATTTGTTTTATTAATAGCAATTCTCAAATACATTGGCTTTTTTATTCCATTAAACATTTCATTACAACTGTAAATAGTGAAATACAAATAGCAAAAAAAATTAGAATAGAATGACGAGTATTTATGAGCTGCAACAACTATATAAATTACAAAACAAGCTGCTGATCATGTTGACATCATGCAGTCAGAAATAGAACTTACTAAGTTTTTTTTAAATTCTTGGTTTTAGTAAGAAAAATTAATAAAATGCACAACTGCATTCATCAACAAATACTGCACATAGAGAAGAGGGTTTACAGGTTGTGTGAAATTGGAAAAAATAGGTAAATTTGTCTCTGTCTTCAGAGAGCAAGCCAATGAAGTATTGCTAAAAATACCACTCTGATATTTCTCTGTCCAGGGCTAGATATTATCTACACAGTCAAATTACACAATGCATTGATCAAAACAAATGAAGCCAAATCCCTATAAAAATACAGAAATCTTATGTTATATATGGAAAGCCTTTATATAAGTGAAAGAATTCTGAGGAGCAAAAAAAAAAGAAAAATTCTTAAAAAATCAGATGAAGTTTTGATGGATAAGCATCCAAAAAAATCTAGGAATAAGTTTGTGATCTAATAAAAATTAATTTCTGATTAAATTAATTCACTTCATTGGCACCACTGCATCATTCGTTCCCTCTCTTCTTCCTCCTGAACTTCTGAGGTTCTCCTAACTCCCCGCACATATTTCTTCACTTTTAGCGGAGTGGCCCTTCTGCCCACTAAGGCACAGTATAGTCAGACAATCACAAGAAGCTCAGTATTTAAGTCATTTTGAGGCAACAGTAGGCTAACTGACTTCCTTTATAACACTAAAGACCAGTGAATCTGGGAGTGCCTCAATTCTCAATAAATGGCTCAACTGCATCCCCAGCAGATAAAATAACACCTAGGTACACATTCACTTCATTGTTCCCCCATTCTGGAAACCTGGGCATACAGGTCACAAGCAAGCAGCAGCACAGGTCCCCGATTTGGCTGATTAGGGGATATGTACCTATTGCCTAATCTAGATATATCCTCAAATAATCTGCTCTAGTTCCCAAGAACTGCAAAGGACATACTGCAAGCAACTTGATTGTCCACTCAGACTACACAATGTTACAGACACTGGAGTGCACTGGAAAATTGATGTTATACTTTTTCACTCTAACAGCTGTCATCTAGTAATGCAAAATCTAGTAATGCGAAAATTTAAAAAAGCTCATCCAAATCTCATTTTAAGAAACCTCCTTTCAGATTCTGAAATATGACAGAGGGAATATTCAGTTTAAGAGGATATATGGACCTTCCAAGACATTAGCAGGGCACCTGGTTTTCTTCCTCTCAGTAGTGAAACTATGTAAAAGGCCTGGGAATCAGACCTTAAACAGTGTTACAAAAAGAGCGAGGCAAGACATGGGCAGTCATAAGCATGTCCCTCAGGAAAGGGCTCCATCGGGGTGACAGATCTAGGGAGTCTACTGCCAGCACAAGACTTTTTTAGGAATGATTAAGAGTATATGCCATCTTGAATGACAGTGAAGTGGGGTTTATTAAAAATTGGCATGAGTTGGTCTGTTGTTTCCATCTTTGGATAGTCTGGTAAAGAGATTTTCACTGCAGCATTTTAGCATTCCTTGTTCTGGAATGGAAGAAGGCTTAAGCTAAACATTCAGCCACAGAGACTAGCTTCTTTGGGCATCCTCTACAGACGGTGAAGTGATTGCTCTTGTGAGGAGATATTCATTAAGGATAATCTTCCTAGTGTCTTAACTACTCCTGCTATCTTTAAAAGTGTTACTGTCAATGGTCTGCTACAAGACCAAACCACTGAAGACTGGCAGAGTATTTGTTTGTGTAACTGACAAGGAGATTAAGCTGCAAGTTTCTGAAGCTGCCTTTTCAAAATCCTTAAACAAGGATGGTCAATGCTGATAAAAAAGAAGGGATGACAGTAGCAAAAAAACAATTTGGATTTTCCTTAATGCTGGTAGCATTAGGAAAGGCATAGCAGTGAAAACCACTTTTCCCATATCTTTACTGAAGTTAGCATCTGGAACAAACATAGCCTAAGATTTAGGTCTTTTGTTCAGCAACTAGAAAACTTCATTTCTAAAAAGTCTTGAATGAGTTGAATTAAATTTATACATGGATATGTAAATCAATTTTAAGCGCAACTTTGAAACTTCAAGTTGTTTTGTTTTCTTGTGCAACAGCATGAAGCCAGACACTATAAATTCTGTTACAGGGACTATTCCTCTCAAATGTTTTAATTTTAGCTTCAGAGATTTGGACTTTCAAAATGACTGATGTTGGAATCATCAGAACTGATGCATTAGATTAATGCAATGTTTCAAGTTTTTCTCATATGTCAGAGAAAGAAGAGTAGCTTCCAAGGCTAGTGTATGGTGTTTACGTGGCTAAGTTTTGATAGAGGGGGGGTGCTGCGGAGGTGGCCTCTGTGAGACCAGCAGCTGCCCCCATGTTGGACATAGCCAATTCCAGCTGGGTCCATGACAGACCCTCTGCTTGCCAAAGCTGGGCCCATCAACAATACCGGTGGTGCCTCTGTTGCTAACGTATGTAAGAAAGGGTAAAAAACACTGCACAGCAGCTATGTGAGAGGACTAAAAAAAATGTGAGAAAAACAGCCCTGCAGACACCAAGCTCAGTGAAGGAGAAGGGGAAGGAGGTCTTCCAGGTGCCGGAGCAGAGATTCCCCCGCCACCCATGAAGACCGTGATGAAGTAAGTTGTCCCCCTGCAGCCCATGGGAGACCCCACACCAGAGCATGTGGATGTGCCTTGAAGGAAGCTGCAGCCTGTGGAGAGCCCACACAGGAGCTGGCTCTGGCAGGAATTGCAGCCCGTGGGGGACCCACACTGGAGCGGTCCATTCCTGAAGGACTGTACCCCGTGGAAAGGACCCATGCTCCAGCGGTTTTTGAAGAGCTGCAGCCTGTGGGGAGGACCCACATTGGAACAGTTTGACAAGGACTGTACCCCATGGGAGGGACCCCACATCACGGCAGGGGAACGGTGTGAGGAGGAAGAAACGACAAAGTTACGAACTGACTGCAAACCCCCATTCCCCAATACCTTGTGCCAGTTGGGGGAGTGAGGGGAAGGAGGTAGAAGAGTCAGGAACAAAGGACTGAAGTCGAGCCTGGAAAGAAGCAGGGAGGGGGGAGGTGTTTTTAGTCTTGTCCTTGTTTCTCACTATCCTACCCTATTTTTAACTGGCAATATATGAAATTAATTTTCCCCCAGTTGAGATTATTTTGCCTATAACAGTAATTGGTGAGCAATCTCCTTGTCTTTACCTCAAGCTACAAGATCTTTTTTCTCATTTTCTCCCCCTGTCCTGTTGAGGAGGGGGGGGGGGGAGAGAGTGGCTTGGTGGGCAGCTGACAGACAACCAAGGTTAACCCATCACAACTAGAAAGAGAAAAATAAACTATTAGGTATCATATTTTCACTGTTTTGCAATATGAAATGATTTCTACGTGTGGCAGCTACTGAAATAAGGTATTCTTTCCCCTCCAAATGTCAAGATTTCAAATTCCCTATAGTATTTTCAAAAGAAACAGCTTTACATTTTCTGCCTAAAATGCTATTCACTATTTTCCCAACACTGTTCAATGATTTTGGTCCCCTTTTTCCACTTCTCTGAACACTTATTTTCTCTAATGGTGTTTGCAAAACATTACTAGCAAAAGACACCTTCAAGGAAAGCAGCATTTCAGCAGAAGAATTCCTCCACACACCGTCTGTCAGCTTGCTACTACTTCAGCAAGAAGCTCAACGCATGCTAGTACCACTGTTGCAGGCAGGCAATTCCAAATGTCAGTCTTCTGTTGAGAAAAAGCCAAAGTCCCTCTTCTTAATGGAGTTTGTTCCCTTGATTTTAATGATGAAATCTAAATATAGATATCTATCTTCAGGACTAGATAGACATTTGGAATTATAATCTGCAACCATGCCATCAAAAAGCTCCAAATGCTGGAAACCAGCTCTTCAGAACCCTCTGAAATGTCCCCATTATGTACCTTCATATGTGGTGCACTCAGCTCCTCTTGGTACCCAACATTATTCCAGATGACAAATTATTTATACCTGCTTAATGCAAAAGACTCTGTCAATTCATTTAACCCAAAAAAAGCCATGTGTTTGCATTTACTGAAAGACATAGACTGCTTTGCAAATGTGTGTAATGATTTTTTGAATTTTGATTTAGATCCTTTTATTATTCTCCCTTAAGTTAAAGTTGTTGGCTCTGTCCAGCAACTGATTCGGCTTGACTGAGTTCTACTACTGTTACTTGCTTTACATCAAGCTATGTCCACCTTCTTTGTTTACGTGTTACAGGTTATAGCTATGCACATGGTGTCTTCTGCCATCCTTAGGATGTCAAATTCTGAAGCCTATAAATCTGTCCTCTGACTTTTAACACTTCTGCTAATTTACATGCAAGAGCAGAAATGCAATTTTAAACTGTCCAACAATGTTTTTGTTAAGAATTTCCTGTATCCTAAGAAAAGAAAAAGGGGGAGAGGGGGAAAGGCTGCCTAAGAGAACTACTAGTTTTTGAATAATAAAAATGAACAAGCAGAATTGGATTTGGGATTTCAACTTTTATAAAGATGACAGGTGAATTAAAGTTTTATTTTATTTCTGATTTGGTCATGAGGCTCTGAGAAGTACCACAGCCATGCTTGTCGGGCAGCATTGTAAATTGTCTTAGGCCCAACATTTGCATTTTAGATATCTGCCTCTGTTGCCATGCGACACTGCCCTCCCTTTATCTCATAGCCTCTTTTCTCTCTGGGTAGCAATGCTGCCAAAGGGATAGCGGTATGCTGATCAACTGCATAACACCAACTGGTCAAGTCAACTCTCATAACGGCAAGAGTACTTAGAATCTGAAAATCCCAATGTTGCCTTTGCTACTGATCAGAACTTAAGTAAAAGCAAGAGATGATGCAAGAATTATCAATAACTTCTCCTAATGATGATAATACTAAAGGTAACAGACTGAGGATCTCCAGGAAATAAAACTGTTCTGATACCAGGTCTTCCAAAAAGTTACAGTCTTGAAGAAGTTTCTTAAAACATAATTTTTAAAATGTTTTAAAATAATTAAGTAAATCATTAAATTTAAGTTATTAGAGAAAGACTACCGCTATATCTTTGAGAAGGCATACCTGTATTTGTCATAAAAAAAGAATATATGCTTGAAACATATCTGTCGTAGCTTAAAAAGAAATCTGTTCTGCTTTTAAGTTTTGATTATTTAAAATTAACTCCTCTAGAATTCTTTGCTGAGGTACTAGGAAAGCAGCTATATAGTACTTGCCATTACTGAAGGATACACAGACATGATGGAGAGCTACTGTAAATTAAACCAGACATAGGTAACTCCCACCAGCTAAAGGCT
The DNA here is from genome assembly GCF_900496995.4 of Aquila chrysaetos chrysaetos. Classification (NCBI taxonomy): domain Eukaryota; kingdom Metazoa; phylum Chordata; class Aves; order Accipitriformes; family Accipitridae; genus Aquila; species Aquila chrysaetos. Next base: position 27,437,650 of record NC_044016.1, on the reverse strand, counting down.
ATCAGGTTAGCTACTCTTTCCCCCCATCCCTACCTCCTCCTCCTCCTCTTTCTCTTAACCAATTAACATTTCATTAAAAAAGGCAACACCAGACAAACAAACAAAAAAACACTATGCAAAGGAGACTTTAAGAATATTTCAAACAGCAGTTTTCACTTCAACACTTCCAGTACCAGGCAAACAACTTCACAAAAACGCAAGAGGAACCAGCTGAAGCAGATACATAGAATCTGAAAAATCTCAAATCTGCAGGAATTTCAGCCAAAGGTTTGCAACATCACTGTGGTCACATCTGCAATGTCAGAGTTCCTCACACCTCTAGTAATTTCCTCCATTAAAAGTATGGCTCTTTAACACACTAGCTGCAGCACACATGTACACTGAGGCCTCACTTCAGCAAAAACTCCTCATTGGCCTATCTTTAAACAACTTACAGCAGATCCAGTTAATTTTAAATACAGCATCTGAGTTCACTAAAGAAAACAGGGGTGAGTTGTGTTCAGATCTTGTGTGGTACAAATTGTGTTACTGCCACTTGGAAAAAGATAACCCACATAAACAATTAGCCAATGAGGAGACACATTATATTAAGATCCATTTGAAGAACAATCAATTAGCAAGACGCCAGCAATACGTTCCAGATTTTGACATCCTCTGTAGTCAGTCAGCAATTAAGTTTTGAACAATTTTAAAGAAACTCTATCATATTTGCACACCTGAACTTGTTCTGTACTTTTAGAAGAGCTACGGCAACAAGTTGAATTTTGAACCTCTTTACCACACTCCTCAAACTGAGATTTTTAAAACAAACAACAAACAAACAAAATCCCAAACCAACCAAACGAACAAAAAACCCCCACAACACCAAACAGTTGTTACAGTTTTGAAATCCAGAAACAAACTGTTTGTGTATTTCAGAATTTTTTTATATAAACAATTTGATAAAAATTTATTTCAGAAGATGTTTTTTAGTCCCTCACACTATATATGGGTTAATAAGAAGTGTCACACATGAATATGCCATGCTACTCGCTTTAACAAAAGTCAATATAATATAGCTACTGTGGCCTACAAGGATTTACTGGAAGTAGCATACAAAATATACTGGCCCAATTTTATCCCTATTACAACCACGCTGAAATCGATATAAGAAATAATCTCAGCGAAGCAAAACCCAACCCCTTCCACAAGGCCTAAAGAGCACATATGAAACTTCAAAATCTGTTCATGCATATCTTGACTTACACTCAGTATATACCCTCTTCTGCCTATATCTGTCATTATCTAACATCAAATTTATGACAACAGACTTTCAAAATCAGTGCCTCCATGAATGCTCACTCCCTGTATTTTGATTTTCTTTGTAGGTATCAAGTAACATGATTATCTCAGAGGGAGATGCAATGAAATGTTATTCATGTCCTCCATCCACCTCATGAAGTTTGTGTATCTTCATTATCCAATATTGGCCATAAGCTATCATATATCAATGACTGTACCATTCAAAATGCTGCATCTCAAATTAATTGGTTTGTCTTTTGGAGTGGAAGAGTGGAGTGTAGCAAATAACTTCTTTGGCAAGAAAACACTCAAACCCACAAAGATTTATCTGAAAATAGAAAATAAGCTTGCTCCAAAACTGTATAAGCAAAATACAATCTAGAAATTAATACATATTTTATTTACATTCATTAAGGGGAGCTATGCAATAGGCTGTCTGTTACAACACTCATGAGTAAAGCAGTTACCTTAAATCATAAAACCAAAGTATTTTCACATATACACTGTTAGCATATCTAATGTACTGCAGGGTATTCACAATAAATGTCAATGAAATAAATACTTCATGGCAAGCAAGAAATATCAATGTTCCAATTTTTTTCTTTACATTGTCCAAATAGGCTCTGGGAATAAAAATAACTGGATGAAATGAGAGGGAAACCCTCAGAAGAACATGCATTCATACCAAACTGATTAGAGAAAAAGCTTTTCACACCAATGCTGCAGGGTTATTGAAGATTACTATTGTGACAAAATACTGACTTCATCAAAAAAAAAAAAAAAAAAATCCAAAACAAACAAAAAAACCCCCCAGCCAAACCACACACAAAATAAAGGTTTTGCACTTGCAATCTTCAAACAAGTTAATGCCTATTTTGCTTGTCCATGCTTATATTGTTGTATGCTTTACAATACAGATATCTGAACATGCTAATATTCAGCTACCAAAATAGCAGTTAGCTGTCAAACTGTTGGCAGATTATTGCCCCCCAATTAATAATCATTCATTTGATGACACATATCAACATGTAAGCACATGTAGCAAAACCCTGTTACAAAAGCCAGAGCTCAAATTGCTGTGCTTTCTGTGTTTTAGCTATACTGAGATAAGGCACTGACCTTTCTTGTTGATTCACAATGGGAGAATACTCTGCTTACAAGCTTACTACTCTGATGCGTTGTTGTTAGTGCAAAGAATCACAAAAACATGTGTAAGAAGGCAGATAGGATTCAATAGCTTTCTCAACATTTGAAATGTGATATTTCCAACAGTTCATCAGTTCTTGTCATTTCCCCGGAAGTGTAAACAATTCAAGTTTAAAATTTCACTAACAGGGATAAAATACTCTGCAGGTTAGTGGGAAGGGAGGGTAATACTCCATGAACTAGTTGATAGAGGAGCTTTTCTCAGGTTTCATCTTTAAAGGACTCTACTATGCCATCTAGGATTTTCATGTAATAAGGACAATTTATCCTTGTAGTGAGACCATTTCTATCCAAAGAGACTTCAGGTGGCTGTACCACAAGAAATATTTTTCTGTGCATCTTGAAGTCAACGTGACTGTGATCACAAATTACTCACTAAAGGATGGCAGACTGTTGCATTATGCAAACCCATCCACATTCTTTTGCATCCTGTAAATGCAGCTAGTTTCCTGGTTTGATTGTACTGTAAGCTGTAACAATGGGTTTCACCTAATAAGCTATTCAGAAAACTCTTACACAGTATGCAGGTCATTTCAGCCCATTTCCTTGCTGTTAGAAGTAACATGAAAAATGCTTTCAAACATCATCTGAGACAGGAATACTTAGAAGCACCTTAAATCCTCATAAAATATTCACTAGAGCTATCCACAGTATCAGTTCTATTGTGGTCCCAAACACACTTAGTTAAGTCATGTACTACTGCTGCAGGAATAGATGTCTTGAAGGAAATCTCCTCTACCCCACATAGATTGACTATTTTCAGTCCCATGCATGAAGAAGAAGAAGAAAAAGAAGGGGGGGGGGGGGGGGAGGAATCACAGCTAGAATTAAAAAAAGCTATTTTCTTTTAGCAATTCTAGAACCACATTATAATCGCCGTGAGATAATGCTCTAACCTCCATCTGCACCATCCCAATCTTTCTCCTCCCACATCAGTGCTGAATTTGCGGGAATAGAAGAATGAATAAGCCAAGAACATTAAAAAATATTTCTAGTTAGGAAGAGACTTGCATGTGGTTTGGGAACGGTACTGACATCATATTTACCTCAGGTTTGACCAGGCTGGGACCTCTAAGTAGCTCCTTTCTCTACCATTTGGGAAATGCCATGCCCAATTACTGGAGCAACACTTTTCTTCTGGGGTCCAAGCTGGTAAAGAGGTAGCCTAACAGAGTACCTAGACAGAGGTCTAGAAAGAAAATAAAAAGGGGGGAGGGGGGTGGGGGTGGAAATAGAAGCTGGCTTACGTGCTCCAGTTTGTCTTTCCTCCTCAGCCAGACACTGGCACTGTAGTCCTGCTGCTTGACGGTGCTGTAGAAGTTCGCACCTACTCTGGTGAGGCTTGGGGAAGGCTCCCTGGGTCTGCTCTTCAGCCTCATCTGCTCGAAGCCCTCGTGGGGGGATGAGGAGAGCCAGTCATGCCTGACTTCCATCTTGACATGACAAGGCAAAGTCCAAGGAAAAAAAATCAGAAGAAATCGAGAAATTAAGAGGCACTAGACGACGAGGGTCCAAAAAAGAACGGGGTGGAGGAAGAAGAAAGAGCAGGAAAGCAAAAACACCCCAGCAAACAGAAAACGGGAAGAAAAGGGGGAGAAAAGGAGGAACAGCCAGGTAGGAGGAGTGGAGGGGGAAGGAAAGGCTGCAGGTACGAGAGAGGAGCGGACTGGGAGAGATGAAAGGGCACTCGGGAAAGAAGGCGCTCCAAGATGCCGCTGCTTGTTGCCCTCGCCGCCAGCGAGCTGCAGTCCAGGACCGACGCAGCGGGAAGCGGCTGCTTGCGGCTCTGCCCGGGACGGAGGCGAGGGGAGGCGCGGCCCGGCGCAGACGGAGGCCGGGCGGGGCTGCTGCCTCCCGCCCTCCTGCCTGCAGGTTGGCGCAGTGGAGGGGCCGCCGCCCGCCCGGGGATGAAGCCGGCTCCTCCCCCGCCTCCCCCTCCCCGGCAGCCACCTTCGGGGAAGCAGAAAGCGGCACGGAACAGCCCCGCTTTCGCCTCTCGGAAAGCGGCGGCCGCCGCCTCCTCCCTCCCCGCCTCCGGGGTGGGGGGACAGGAGCCTCCCCGCGCCCGCGGGGAACTTCGTTCGTCCCCTCTCGCCCCGTCCCGGCGGAGACCGACCCGCTGCCCCGGAGCCCGCCGCGGGGCTCGGCGGCCGGTTGCCGCTCCCTCTCCTGGAAGCCTTTGTCCGATCCACCCCCCCCCCCAACCCCCGGGGGCGCCGACTCCCCGCCCTGCCCGGGCCGGGTCCCGCCGCGGTGAGCGGGAAGTGCGGGGCTGCGGGCGCCGGGGCCGCCGCGCCGGCCCCTCTCCATCCCCGCGTGGCTCCGTCCCCGGGCAGGGGCTCCCGGGGCTCCGAAGCGTAACCTGACCGAGCCGCCGGTCCTTCCCCCGGGGCCCGCAGGAGCGCACCTCGCCCGGCGGGGAGGCGAAAGCCTCGGCCAGGTTCGCCGGAGCCGGGCTCGGGGCGGGCAGGAGCCCCCGGGCCGGCTCCGGGCGCCGGTCCTGCCTGGAAGCCCTCGCCCTCCGCAGCGGCTCAGCCAGCGCCAGACCTCAGAAATCAGACCGCTTCTGTGGCCCCGGCTGGACAATATCGCCAGAGTGCCCGCTCTCCGGGGTGCCCGACACCCTACTATTTGTCTCAAAAAATAAAAGACGTTTTGGGGTGGTTTCTATAGTCCACTGCCATCTCTTTTAGTAGAAGTTGGTATGTGTTGCTATCTAGCTCAAACTTGCTTCAGCAGAAAAAAGGACTTTCCTTTTTCACGCTATGAAAAGCCACCTCGCTAATTGCCCACACACTCTGCAAAGCTATATTAGGCACAGACAAGAAAACTTTCTCACGTAGCACCAAGAAATAATTATTGGAGCTCAGAACAGCATTTCAGTTTCTGGTGAATATTTGCTGGCAGACAATTTGTAGGTTGCCAGAGAACCAAACTGATGTAGCTATTCAGATAAAGCGATATTGAACTAAAAATCTACACTTGAATCCAGTTAACTGAAAGTAGCCTTTGAATGGTAAAACAGTTCATTCAGACTAGTTGGTGAGAACATTGTAGAAGAGCTCTCTACTAACCACTTGATCTGGGGTGAACTTTACTTCCGTCTGATCAAAAGGCAGATTTAAAATATCTTTATGATTGGGCTCAAGGTGTATTACTGCAAAATATCATTCAGAAACCAGACAGATAATGAAGTTTTTCCTTTCAAAATTCTAAGGATAAAGGCAAAACTCACATCACACCTCATAATTGAGGATTCTTATTTACAGGTAATACTAGTATCTTCATGAAATGCTAGAAAAATAAACAGAACAGTAGCAGGGGTTTGGTAGGAACATAAAGTAGAGCATTTTCCTCTAAAACTAAAAAGGCAATTTCATAATACTTACCTAAATACTACTACTACTACAAAAAAAAAGTGTAACAAAATAGCAACAACCAGAGCTATCAATGTTATATGCAAATAATTTTTACTCACCAGTATAAGGGACTTGCAGCTCGCTTTCTAATAACTTTCTAATTTCTTCAGTTAGTAGAGTAAATCCAGGCATTTCCAAGATCATCAATACACTCTCATAACACCTGGAGCAAAAATTAGGACCATGTGACTCTACTGCATGCAAGACACACCTGAAGGCACTGAGATTTGATGTATGGCATATCACAGCTGCAGTAGTTTTAAGCTCACACAGAATAACTTGATTAAAAGCCTGCTGAACTGAACTTTAGCTGCAGATGCCTATTTATGAATTGTATATGCTCACAGATGCACCTACTACACAAGCACTGGAATACATGTAAACATTCAGCCAAAAGAAAAGAAAAAGCCTCTGCGTTTCTTCAAATATACAATCAGGCTGATGTTCTTAGAAAAAGTTGGCATATGCTGTAAATAAGGACAGCCTGCTTTATGCTGGTTTTGCATGAGAAGTTTCACATTGTTTCTATAGCGGTATATAAAGCACTTCAACCTTTTGCTTATTCCTCTGGGCTTTCTTGTTTATGCTGCTTGCAAATATTTAAAACAAAAAAGTTTTTAGTAGCACTCTGCAGTTGCCACCTGTTTTCCTCCCCATCCCTTAATACTATGACAGACCAGAATCAATATGCCACTGTACTTCAGTACAATATGTTGTCCCATTCCTCCATATATGTCGTGTTTGGATTTTTTTTTTTTTAAACATAGACTTAGCTTTTTTGTAGGGTTAGTTTATCTTACCTTCCCTAGCTACACTACCAGCAGCCTTCTCATCTACCAGATGAACTTCTTTCTGCCTATCCAGAGCAGTCACAAAATGGAGTGCTGAAGTTGCTTTTAACCTCTAGGTTATAAAGTGGGTTTGCTCATCTTTCCAAACACCTTCTTTGTGCTGCATGTGCCTTTCTACTACTACTGCTGCCAACATTAACATTACCCCAGTCCTATTCTCATTAACAATGAGAGAGAAAAAGAGAAAAAAAGAAGCCCAGAACAAGTCTATTAAAATCATATGAGCAAGTTATGCTTACAAAGCCTCTGTTGCTTCCTAATCCCAAGAAGGAAAGATTTTGAGTGGGAAAATGTAGTCTAATAACTATAAATTTTTGTGTTTTCATGAAAGTTTTATTCAGGCAAAGTAACAAGCTAAGAATACAATGTTAGTCCCTAGTGAATACATGGCCATTAATCTAATTTGAAAAGAGTTAAAGAGCTGTTTCCCAGATTTTCTCTTCCAGTTTATTTCCAGTCTGGACCTATGCAAAAAACCAAGTTTGTTCAAACCACAACTACAAGCATATCAACCAGCTTAATTCAGAGATAATTCAGCTCATTAAAATTCAATCAGGTCTGTAGCAGGTCAGCAATTTCAATTGGCTGTATGAGCTGGATTAAACTGCTGTCTTTCTCTTCCATGCAATTTTCAGAATTACCCAAACACCTGCTCCTGTCAAGGCCCTTTGCTTCCATAGCTGGATGACTACAGCAGCAAGGATGACTGAAATTACAAACATCATACTTACAACATTAGCAAGAGATGCATATCATAACGTGATTTTACTTTATTGTGGTTCACGCTACAATTTTCTCTAATTCGCAGCCCATCTAAACATCAAGGCTCAGAGAAACTCCTAGGCAACCTACAGAACTTTCCATTTTCTATACCAACGGGATGAATGCTGTAGGGGGCAGAGTTAACTCAGGCCAATGTGAAGAAAATAATCAGGATATCAGCAGAAACATGTAGGTAGGGCTACAATATATTTTTTTTTAAAGACAGCTTCTTTTTCTTCCAAAAATCTTGTCCAGACAAGTTTTAAAGGAGCTGCTCCCTGTGCTCCAGCTTTCTAAACACTTTTTTTTAATAAAGGGGTTCTAGCAATACAGCACATACATAAGAGCATTAGACCTTTAATCGACAAACGACATATACCTGGAAATATAAGAACTCCTATAGCAAAACTTTATTATGCCTGAATAGCTAATATACATGCATTCCTGCACCTATAATAGATTCAAGGCCTCTGTACAAAGTACTAATTTATGCTGTAGAGCTAGACTGCACACAAGCCCTGGCCCACTTTTTAGAATTTACTACACCTGACCAAAACAGCAGGCAGCAATTGCCTGCAGGCTTCAGCTGGTGTCCAGTCAGGGGGCTGTGACTGGCAGAAGCTTCAATAGCAGGACAGTGCCTGGCAGCCAGGCAGGAAGGTAACTGCCACCTTCTTACCCAGCTCAGCTGAACTTCCTTTCTCATCTAGGAATTGCCAACAAGATTCAGTTGGGGAGATCTTTGTAAGGTCCCAGATTAAATTACTAGTTTTTCAAACAGTTTTAGAATTACCAAACCACAAGCTCCTGCCTAGCCACCCAAATTCTAGCAGCCTACAAAGAAAAAACCCATTGCAGTGCTCTGTTTCCTCTATGCTAACAGGGTTGCCATGCATGTGTCCCAGCTCCTGCCCTGAAACATGGGTTTGCCATAGGGAAGGACTGGGCGGGGTGGGGGAGAGCTTTTTCCCTATAGTGTGATCTCCTACAGTACCGTGCACAGGGTCAGAACAGTAAAACTCTCTAGATGCAAAGTAAGAAAACAGTAAGAAAAAAGCTAGAGTGCTACATGAAGAGTTGTAAATAATTTCTGCATTGTTGCTTTCCCAAATCCTATGCAGCATACCATACTGAACACAGAATATCTGTATATTCAGGTTATGGACAGGAATTGAAGTCACAAGTATGTAATGGTAGGGTCGAAGCTAAGGTTACAGTGAAGGTTTGGAGCTGGAAGTGCTTCAGATTTCAGGTTATGAACATATTAGACCCCTACCTCAGAAATAACATGGAAACATTATCTAATACTGATAATGTTCCCTGCTTTAGCCTCCTCATGTCTTTCTGGATTCAGCTATTAATCAAACTCTTCTGTGTTTCTTACCTCAAATTTTAACCCCGAACTCCTTCTTCCTTGCATAATCACTGATTTAAAAACAAAACAAAAAAACCAACACACAAAACAACCACCCCTTAGAAACATCATTACTCTTGAGACATCTCCCCTCTGTCAGATTTGGTTAAAATCAGCCACATGTTTCAGAACATATCAGTCTGGGACTGATGACAAATAGTATAATTATATGAGCTTTGTTTCCTTTAGAAACCAAATAAAAATACCTGAGACATCAACTAGTCCATCTCCCATTTGAAATAAAAGATTATTCTGTAAAAATCATCAAAATTTCCAATTAACCTAGAACTCCAGGGCTACAATTTTTCTTCTGTGGCATCCTTTCCACCTCCATATAATCTAAGAGGGCGTTGAACGCATACCAGTGTGGACTGGGATGCTCTCACTTTCACCAGGGGTTGTGACAGAATATATATCTTTCATCTCAAATACAACTCTACCTTCTCTCTTTCTCCTCTCTTTCATCCTTCCCTCCACACCCACCCACACATTGCCAAAGAACATTTTCAGTTCTGGGCCTCAATAATCTTGTCCAGACAAGATTTCATCCTGCACCTTAAAATAACATTCATTAGTGGCACATAAAAATGGGGCCAGATTCTGTTCTCCATTACACCCCTATGTCCCCACCAGAGTCACACCACCAAAGTAATTGTATAATGAAGGTGTAACCACAGGGCAAAATGTGGCCTACATTTCTTTAAAATAAATCTGCAGCAAGTAATGCCTGTCCACCTCCCCTGAGAATGAGACCCTTTACGCTTGTGTGAAGGGCGCTAGCTGGTTTTTTTATTTACTGGGTAGGTTCACATCTATCTCAGCTTGGGTTTTTCATGTTGAATTTATCTGGTTGGTTCAGCTAAGTGCAATAGGCAGACTGCTGACAAGATCTAAGCTCTCGAGTACTCTTGTTCTGAAATGAATAGATAAAATTGTTCCAGAGGAGTGGTAGTCAGCAGAGGAAAAATACTGTAAGGGACAATATTTTTTCCAATGAACTGGAACTGTACCAGCAGAAGAAGGGATCTCCAGGGATAGAGGAATGCTTTTTCACTTTTATTTTTAACACATACATAAATTATGGTTGATAACAAGGGATATATTCTCTACATCTGCACAATATGAAGTGTAGGGAGGGGGGAGAGAGAAAAATTGAACAACCTTTCATGAATGTTACTACATAAAACAACAAAGAATGTAAAGAAAAGAAAATCCAGTTAGAGAGTGGGGGAAGTAAAACAAAGAGAAGAAAAGGTTTGTGAATGCTTTTTTGTGGCTAGATTGGTAGGGCAATATAGAGAAAGAACAGGATCTAAGATCAGCACTCTGAAACTTCCCCCAAGTATATTCTCACAATGCATTAATATAGGACAAAGGATGAAATGCATTCCAAAAAGGGTAAAACAGCACGGTGACTTTTTTTTTCTTTTTGAAATAACGGAGTACATCTGTAGTGTACATGTGTACTTACTCAGGAAAATTTTCAGTAAAAAAAAGTATTAGATCAGGAAGTGTCCAAAGAGCTCTCTTACCTGTAAGACTTTTTTTTCTTCCTATAATATCTTGTTTCTACCATACAAAAGAGTATACTTTAAAATAATCCAAAATCTTTTAATGCAGAAATTTGTGTGCCTCCAAATTATTCCTCAATATATTCTACCTAATTTCGTAGCACAGAAATTTTTTGAAGCTATTTCTCTGAACCACAGAAAAATGCCCTAAATTATAAGTGCCCTTTGGAAATTAGCTCAAAACTTCCTGCTCAATAATGTCAAGCTGCAAGCTATAGTATCAGATGCTTCAACACAAACTGTTTTCTAATTGCAATGAACTTAGAAGTAAAAAAGTGATTCATCTGTATTTGTGCCATCCTGTGTACTATAGATACAGTCAATTTAAAACATTTTGCACTGAAGTGTTTATAAGCATTTGGATGCTGGCTTCCAGTGAAATACATGTGAAAGAGTCATTATTTACTGAAATATTTCCCACTGAGATCAAACAGAAAGTTATGTCACAAAAGTCATAGCTTTTTTCCCCAAAAAGAGATACGTCATGTTACATCAGATGTCAGACTTACTTCTGTGACCAGAAAGATGTTTATTGATGTGACAGCACCTAAAAGATTAAATAAGACCCATGAGACAATATGACATGAGTTCTTTAACTTCATGCTTATCTTTGTACTCTGATCCAACTATCTAACAGCATTTAGGGTGATTGTCTTTCAATCAGACCAGCTATGTATAGAAGAGCAGAATGGGAAGACAACGTTCACACATGGTGCAGGAGAGAAAAAGGACAGGCTGCAGCAGCCTGGATTTAGAGTGGTTTGACTTACGGGGAACCATGTCCTTACAAATATGTGTACGTTATGTAAAGCTTGACTGACCTATAAGGATTACATACATGATTAACATTTTGGGATAAGCTTTCTGAAGGTTAGTATTCATCAGTGACTAGCATGCATTATAGCACAGGTACAATATAAATAAATTATAGACACTGTCACATTCAGTTTTGCTGTGACAGAGATCTTGGGACTCTTTGTGCAAGGTTTTGCGCAGATGTATTCTAAGTGATACTCTGCCTCTCAAGTTCTCTATCTAAATAAACAAGACAGAGATGAGAAAAAGAAAGGAAGCAATGTTATTCCAATTTAGCTGATATAATTTGAGATACAAAGAATGTGAGTGACAAGCCAAAAGTTATTAAGTAGCCTGTAACAGACCTAAAGATTGAGATAAGATCTCCTGGAATTCATTCCACTATTTAGCCGGAAGATGCACCATGCTTTTGTGTTAATCATTAAACACTTCAGGTGAAATTTTGAAATTTTGGTTGTGTAGTAAAGGATTTCACTGTTTCTCTACTAGGACTTTACTACCATACCAGTGAGGGTGCTGAAAATACTATAGACATGCTGTCAAACTAGTATGTCCTCAACTGGACTTGGAGACGTTCCTTACACAATTTTGACAGTTGCATTACAGACTTCCTCAGACTCTTGATTTACAGTCCTAATGCTATTCCACAAAGTAGTCTGAAAACAAAGTAACACACAGTGAAGGAGCAGTAAGGTACAGAAAAACAAGAATCCAGAATGTGTCAAGTGTTACTTGTAAGGAGGGGAAGAGGTGGGAAGGAATAACTATCGGTGCCAAATGTTAACAGGAGAAAACACCTTATAATAAGATGGTGTTAAAAAGCAGGCAATATGGACGAGGTTGTGAGCTGTAACAATACAAGACAAAACCAAAAACGGTGTTCAGATACCAGGAAGATGCATCTACCTTGACAACAATCTGAAAACAGCAAAACTGAAGCACATTCCTAGTGCAAAAGATTTACTGTTAGAGGGCTAGGGTAGTTTTCTACCAAGATAAACTAGTTCAAAGAAGGGGAAAAAATGCAAATACCAAAACTCAGTGTTAGGTTTTTCATTGGTGTAGATCACCTCAGCTGGCTCAACAGTGTTGCTTGCTATATTAGGGGCCAAGAGATAAAGCTGCCAAAATTCTGTTTCTGACAGACTGTTTTCCACCCAGAGGAGCAGTAGTTGCTTTGAAGATTAGAACATATATGAATATAGTGTCTCACATTTCAGAAAAATGGGGAAGAATGAATGATGTATGTTTTTTCCCTGTCCTAAAAGTAAGGGTTTTTTTCAATACATGTCTTTCTGTTGCATTTAACATATTCAAAAGGGGACATGCTGGAGCTGGCCAGAAAAGCAGTTGGTTCATACTTAATTTTATGCATTTGCATATGCTTACTGATGTGCAGTTGTGTTAAAGTTATGTGACCAATACTTTGCTGAATCATTGAAGGCTATCATTCGGAAGGACTGAATCTATCTGTGAGCTCCTTGTGACATACTTACTTGACTTAAGACTTACATGTCTTACTTTTTATGAACTTCTGGGATGAGATTAACATAAACACAATACATTTCGCCTTTAGAGCCACAGCTTTAAAGAAACAGTCAACCTCATCTTCACTTAGCTGTATCCTCTCTTGAAGGGTATAGTGATAGACAAAGGCTAAATGAGGGAGCATGGATATACATCCCTGCAAGCTGTGTTTCTTCCATTGTACCATATGGTTATGGCCTTGTATGCAGTGTAAGGCAGCATTGCCATAGCTCCACTCTGTCACAGACACATCTGAGACATGCTCCTGTTGAACTTTGCTGACTTCTTGTACAAAATATGTTTCATTCTAACAAAATCCATGGGAAATGTATTCTAAGGGAAGTGTTATTTTTCCTTATGAACGCTCTCAATGGCTTAAATCAAGTCTTCTGGAAATGAAAAATTAAAACTCCTGTGAAATTGGAAAACTTCATTTCTTAAATTAAATCACCAGAACTGCTGTAAACAGGCGAAGGAGGTACTGTAGTCATCACACGCTTTGCATATTCTACTCTAGAAAGGAAAAATTCCAACTTTCTTTTGGGTACTGAAAAATAAAAAAAAATTTAAAACTTTTTTCAGAGTGGAATGCTGATCACCTGCAAGGCCCAGAAATTACTACGAATGTTCAAGATGTACTGCATTACCCTTTCCTGAAAATTTGTTGTGGTGCTTATGATCCCTTTTTATACTGCACAGGAAGAATTAGATTAATCCCTGAGATGTGTAGCAAGTAGTTTACTGATGCATTGCCTTGTTTTAAAGATGAGCATATATGAGATAGACATCTTATCTACATATTTTGCTTTCTTCTGTCAGTAAGAATTTTCATGCAGAAAACATTTGGAATTGTGATAGTCCTGAGGAGAAGGTAGGCAAGATTGATGCAGTAAAAAGTATCTTAGTATTTAGTAGGTATACTGGATTATTTTTGTTTGTTTTCCAGTGAATTTGCAGCATTCTACTTCCTTCTATAAAATACTCAGTTATCCTCATGTAATGAAAATGTGCTACTATAGGTGTGTTCAGCATATATAAAATTAGAAACTGAAAAACCTGAAGCAGTTCCATAAATGTTCAAACCCTTCAACCAAGTTTACTGGGAGTTCTAGAATTTACAAATTCGGATAAAAATTCTTGAAACTTTTAAAAAAACAACATAAGGCCAAATTGTGTACCAACAGAACTGCACAATGGCAATTAAATGATATCAGTTTTACACTTGGGTCACAAAAATCTCATTTCTTTTAGAGGCATAGTAGAAAGAGCAAACAAGCAACGCCAGTGCTTCAACCAATCATATAGGGGCTCCAGTGAAACTGCCACAGAATCATTAAAGTGCAGGGCAGGGAAAACCTTAAGTGATCATCTATGTCTTCCCCAGCAATGACACCAGACAATTGCCTTAGATTCTCTTCAATGTAGAGTTTTCTGGCCTTAGTGGAATGAGATTCCATAGCCTCTCTCTGTTGCCTTTTCCAGTGCTTATACTTTGAAAGAGTTTATTAGTATCTGTCCTGAATCTGCTTTGCTATGAATTGTCTTTTTTTTCAGCAAGTGCATAACAGTGACAGTGAATAACTCGTCATTACCCTTTTTCTAATACTCTTTCCATGTCAGAAGATTGGCTGCATGTCTCCTTACCACTGCCCTCAGTTCTCTCCTTTAAACTAAACTGACTTTTGTTTTTTTTCTCAAGATAGATGTCTTCTAAACCTTATATTCTTATTGCTTTCTTTTTTAGTTACTTCAGTTGCTCTATTTTTTCACTAATACATGGTGCCAAAGACCTGATGCAATGCTCCAGCTGAGACCTTGCAGAGGCCAATTACAACAGAAATTTTTTCTCTTATTACTTGTATACAGCGCTGCTTTTTCTATAACCAACACTGAGGTTCATCTTGCTTGCACCAGAATCACTTTGTTGGGTTATATTTCAGTCATGGTTTCTTATAAACTGCCTGTCATTCTCTGCAGAATGATAGCATAACCAGTTACCACTTACATTTTGTATGTGGAATTTTGATTGTTTTTTTTCCAAATACAAAGCCTTATTAATTTCAATTTGTTCACTTCAGAATACTTCTCCAATTTATCAAGACCATTCTGAATGCTGATCCTGTCTCTCACATCAAATACAAGTCTTTTATCTTCCACAAGCTTGGTGGTGGTAATCTACACTCCCTTATTTCTGATGTTAAAGGAAATACTGAATAGGACTGGGCATAAGGCAGACAGCTGTAAGACATTTGATATCTCCACTTGATCTGACACCAAAACATTGATATCTGCTTTTCCAATATATTTTTTCATCCGTTGGGTCCCTGTTCTATTTTATCTATCCCTCTTGTTTTTCAGGAGATAGTTGCATGTTCTGTGAGAACCTAAGACAAGCAAGCACCTTGTCATCAGGTATGCATTTACTGTACAAGGAATCTGCTCCTTCCCTGGAAAAAAATTAGGGAAACAAAATGGAAAGAGATTGAAAACACTGACACAGTTCATTCTTTCTCTAGTCTGGTTACAGGAACATCATGTGGGTTGGAATCAAAGTATCACCGAAGTCCTGATATACCATGTCAATTGCTTTTTCCTTATCCCCTCAGTGAATTACCAAATAAGGCAAAAGTACATCTTTTTACTGAGGTTGCCAGACACAATTATCCTTATTAGAAAATGGTCTCGGGTTAGTGATTTGGGCTAAAGTTTTCCCTTCTGATACTTACACACTCTTTTTTTTTTTTTTTTTAAATTTATTTAAAACCTCATCACCACAGATAAAACACATTTCTTAGAGCAAGATTAGGAAAACAGATTGTGCAATGCACATTAGGAATATATTTTGAAAGGCTTTAGTATGCTCTATGCTTTGGAAGAGAAGTAGAATTTACAAGGGTTTGATTTTGTACCAGGAGTGTGCTTCCTTATTTCTTGTAAAAATCCATCCTCAGCTGACCATATTGTACTTTTAATTCATACAGTTTGCTCATTATATACTTCTTAGAGCTCACATGAAATTCCAAGAAGCTATATAGGTAAAGAATATCCCAATGTCACACACTAAGCAGAGTTTTCCCAGGTTTCTTTTGTCTATATTTCTTGTGTGAGGTTGGGAACCAGAACTAGAAAAGACTCTCCTGTGAACCTCTGTCTTACAGCAAGCCATAAAAGACAAAGGACACAAGAGTCCATTCAAAAAGGAAAAGAAGGTTAGAAATGGGATATTTTCTCTGAGAATGGGAAGTGCAAAGTGGGAGTTAATTAGAACTGGCTTTCTAGGAATCAAGGCAGTCACAGACTTTTCACTAGAAGAGACAAGAGTTTGTTTTTAGAGAAGACTAAGGCTTGCCTTCTGCAATTTGGTACATCCTGTTTTGGGGCTCCTGAGGCTATCCCAGAAATGCTACATCCCTACAATCAAACTGTTGATCAAACATAAGTTCCTTCTGTTGGTTCAATGAATGCTTCTTCAAGAGCTTCCCCTGGAACTCTAACTTTAGGCAAATGTGGTACTGCCTGGCTTAGCACCGTCATAAAAACAATGAACTAATCTCAGTATTATATAGATTCATAGAATATCTTGAGTTGGAAGGGACTCATAAGGATCATTGAGTCCAACTCGCTGCTCCTCACAGGACTACCTAAAACTAAACCATATGACTAACAGCATCATCCAGACACTCCTTGAACTCTGACAGGCTTGGTGCCATGACCCTGGGGACCCTGTTCCAGTGACCAACCACCCTCTCAGTGAAGAACATTTTCCTAATGTCCAATCTGACCTTCCCCTGCTGCAGCTTCATTCAATTTCCTTGTGTCCTATCACTGGTCACCAGAGAGAGGAGATCAGCACCTCCCGCTCTGGTGCCACCCTTGAGGACATGTCTTATCTAAAGTGAGCATGGAGCCTTTATCAAGTCATATCCTATTAATGACTGTGGGGCCACAGTCTGAGAATGGCAAACAAAGAGGATGGACTAGCTTGATGAGGATTGAGCAACATTATGGAACCTGGTAATTGGACTCAGGGCAAAAGGGACACAGAATGAACAGAGAGGCTGGGGAGAATAGTGTAGCATTTAGCTGTGTGCCTGCTGTGTAAAGATCTTCCTAAGTGGAGTTTCTCTACTCAAACTAAAATTAATCTTTTTCAGTCTGCTGTGAGGGATCCACAGTTCAAGATGAGAATATCATTACTTACATTTGATTTTAGAGTAGAGATGCATCCTTCAACACTGTTTTAATATACTTTAGTTTTATCATCTAAAAAGAAAGTAGAAAAAAATTCTGTAAGAATTTTATATTTAGTTTTCTGTACCAGTAATGCAGTGAAGCCAACTTTAATATTTATGATTATGTTAAGGGAATCCGTTCTGAATGATTCTTCACAAAACAAGTTCTTCAAAGACTAGGTTATTAATAATGAATATGTCTTGCAAAACTAGTAAAGCAGTCAATGTACATAATTTCTTCTTATAACACAAGCTGTAAAGCAGTTCAAAATGGAGATCAGAAAAGCATGCTAAACAGTTAAAAATTATGGTGATATTACAGTTATGTTATTCTACCATTTAATCATAGTATTTTTATATTAATCTGTTCTTATATTTGGGGTATGCAGCTCAGCACATTTTCCAAATTTGACACAATTGTTTAAAATTCTTCTCCTTGTTGTTCTGTTATTCTTTTATCACCTTTATCTGGCCATTTCCTGATGTTCTCCCTGTCTTCTCCCTCACTCATAGGTATGTACAAGACCATTCTAGCAGGATGGAATGCCCTTTCAGTTCACTATTTCTTTCTAGAATGGTGCATATTGTTCTTAGCCTAATTTTAGCTGTAATGAGTCACTTTTCTTCACCCTCTGTGTGGAGTCACTTCTCCACACAGAGGAACCTATGACTTAGACGTAGAAGCACTTTTTTAGCCAAGACTTGCTTGTTTACTTAAGTGATAGTGTGGGCGAACCCTAAACTCTAACGGCCTAACATGCTACTCATGAGCAAAGAGGCAGAGTCACTGAAAGCAAATGCTCCTCTAGTGTTCTTCCCAAACTCATCTTCCTTAGAACTGAAATAACTGGCTGGGAAAGACATCTGATGCACCTCATCTGAAAGATCAGTGGAATTTGCCTCCAGATATTTTCACAAGCAAAAGGAGAAACACTGATATGGGTAGGGCTTTGCAGAGAGGAAGCTGACATTCAAGATAAACTAATCCAGGTGCCAGTTGCCTGAACAGATTGGGAAATAGAGATCAGCCTTCTAATATAGAACTAATTTTTATCATTCTTTTCTGCTTTAGTACAGCTTGCATTTTTTCTTGTTCTGGACAATGTAAGTTAAAATATTATCATGATAAAATGAATAATGCAGTAACAAAGAATTAGCCACAAACAATGAAAAAAGTAATGCAAGAAAAGAACAGGTTGGGTTTTTTTTCCTAAATTTGAGGTGTAAAACACTCATGAGGAGTGCACCCATTAAAATGATTTGGGGATAGGATACTAGAACACTAGGCTTGTAATAAAAGCACACACAAAAATAATGAAGTTCTTGATATTGTCTCAGATTCTCATTCCCTATTAGTTTCATTCCTTGAAGGAAAGTGTTGTAGACTACAATCTCCTGACTCTTGAAGCCTCAGAACCTGAGATATTATGACAGTAATTCTTATGATACGAACTTTTCAGAGGAGCTGACTGTTAAAGGGAGAGTATTCACAACAGCTCACAAAACAGCTGACACATAAGTAGAGTACTGTCTTTCTTCTAATATGCCTTCTCTACTGCAAGATGAAGCTGTGTGAGAAAGGGAATGTGGTAGGGAGGGCTGGAACTCTGGTAGGAGCATGAATTCTCCATGTTATCTTCCTTATCTACTCCCTGAGGAAAAAAAAATGTTGAGATCTTTGAGGGGAACAGAAAATAGAGGTGAATGGAGAGAAATAGCTAGCTCAGGCAATGTACAAAAGCATGTGGAAGAAATAGTATTCTGGGAAATATAAAAAGGAAGAAGATGGCCAGAGTTGAGGGAGGAGGTGTCTAAAACCATATGGAAAATACAGTGAATGCAGAAAATTTCCTTATATGTCAAAAGGATACTTGGAGGAAGTAAGTTTTGGAATCATTACTATGTAAGGCTGGTCACTAAATCCAAACAAATTTCCAGGCTTGCTTTATCAGAAAAATAAAGATTGCTAAGATAGTAATTAATAATTAAGTTGAAGTCCTTTATTTCACTACCCCAGAAATCAAACTCTGGTATTCTGCCACAGGCTTCTGGTAAAATGGCTGCACATTAAAATATCTAAAGTGTGCTTGAGTGACAGGTCCTAACAACAAGTTCTGTAGATCATAAACAGAGAAAACCCTGAAGAAATAGAGATGCATTTGTTTGTCTTTCTGAAAGAGGAGAATTGAGAAAGTGGATCCTAAAGAGACTTGCTATACTGCATACAAGTAGGTCCATTTTTAATCTATTAATACCTGTTGCTTGCTTTACTCATTCATAGAATCCAACTAACTCCTCATATGAGAAAAGTGAGTAAGATCTGGAGCATTTTCTGTTACTTTCAGGCCAAATTATACAGAAATGTCAAGACCTAATGTATAACTACTGGATATGACCTGCAGGATGCCAGATTGTCTCCTTACCTTTTGAGGACAAGAACTCTACCAAGTTCTCTTTTCCCTATGTAGTTTAGAAAAACAAATATAAACCCCTCAAAATTAATTAATGAAATTAATTAAATTAATTAAAAAAAACTGGAATGGCTTGTCCTTAATCTCTAGATCATACTACAGGGGACACTATACCTCATACAAGCATACCCCATAGCGATGTTCTGTCATGTCTTTATTACCCAGCCTAAAGATGTTGATCATTGAATAGCTGGTTGACCCCATGACAGTTTGGAAGACCATCTAATGTCATTCAAAATTTTCACTGAAAAAGAACAACCAAGCAAGGAATCCAATCCAAAATATTTTCTGCAAACAGGTGAGGATTTTTGATGTTGCATATTTGGGGAAGGGAGGGGAATAACCTTCTAGGTTTATAGAAGAAACCCTGAAAATATCGTACGTCACAGTTCTAGAAAAAGAGAAAGCAGATACAAAAGGTCAATTTTACTGAGAATTTTGGCATTTGGGGGTATACTACGATTCATCCTCGTTAAATTATTGAATTTGCCAATAATATTACACAAGATTTTTTTTCTGGATAGCATACAGACTTCTTAAGCTGCTTGCTTTTGTCTTACTAATTAGGCTATTGCCAGCAGTTCTATGAGTGATCTGTGGTTTCCCAGACTGTCTGTTTTAGGAGTGAGAAACAATACTGTTACTTTTGTAGTTAATGGAAACGCTTGTCATTAGGGCTTGAAAATCAGCTGCAATATTTTTGGCTGCAGTACATAACTATAGTTTCTGTAGTTTTGTACAGTGGGATAAAAACATATAGTAGCTTTTTAGAGAGCCAACTTTAAAAGCTCAAACATTTGCCAGTCTTCTGCATGGCATTAATTGGACGCTTGGTATCAGCGAGGAAAAACAACACACTGAAAAACAAATGGAAAGAGCCTGAAAATAGAGAATAAACTAGGCAGAAAAGCTTGGAAGTAAAGATATCGATATCAAACTGCTGTCTGGGACAGCAGTAACTTTATTATTTATATCTCACATGCTTGTATATTGTACAATTAATTCTGTACAATACGGAAGGGAAGGGGAGGGGAGGAAGCATGGATTTGTTGGGCTCTTCTATACTTTTAGACAAGTACAAAGAGCAGAGAGGATTCCTTAATAGCCCAGAGGATAGGAGCAGTAACTGCATTGTATGCTTGTCTCTCCTGTATATAGAAAAATAGCACTATATATTGTAGTTTTGTCTACTTCTACATTGCCAGTGAGAAAGCTGACACAAATGTGGAAACAAGGGATTGAATGCAAGGAGCTTAAGTGATTTATTTATGTGGTATTGAAGAGGAAAATCTGTGAGAGTGTATTTGCCTTTCACAAATAGTTTAGCTGAAGGGCAAGAATGTGCAGTATTACATTGTACACATGACTACCTTGGTGCTGGTACATCATTAAATGCACATGGATCATGTGAAATAATTGTGGGTGCATGGGTTTCTGTTAAATTGCAAGAGGATTTTCAATCAGTACTATGCTAGAAATTTCCCCAGATAACTAAAGCTGCGAGGTGGTCAGCAATTCTGAGGCAATTTCCTCTGGGTTTTAGTTTCTTTGTTTTCACAGGAGGTAAATCATATACTATCATATACTCTGCTGCTTACTAAGAGTCAAGCTATGTTTTTGTGGTGGTGGTGTTTTTTTCTTTTTCCCTGACCAAAGTAAACAGATGTGGCATAGTTAAAGAAGGCATTTTTGTAGGAGTCAATGGAGAGACAGACTCTTCTGCAACAGTGAAAAAAAAAAAAGCCATCTACAACTCCTTATAGTAATATAGATGGGCTCACAACTATGCATTGGACTGAGCATTCTCCTTGAACTCCTGGTGTGTCTCCTGTACTTTGGAACAACATTCTGCCTATTGTCCATTGGGCCTCCCACACAGGAGAGGGACCAGGAAAGAAAAAAGAAAGAAGGATATAAAGAAAAGCAGCAGCAGCACATTTTTTATGCTGCTGAGCTTTTCTTCGTGCAAAAGGAAAGCAAATGGCTTTTTATTCCCATTGCTGGTATGGTACTTTCCTCTCTGTGGATCCCATTAATTTTAAAACACTGGTTTTATCACGTCCAAGTTCCCATCTCATTTTTGGTGCCTTTTGGTGCCCTGAAGACTCATAAGAGGAAGTAGGACATAGCTTCACAGGACAAAAGAGGGCAAAAGCTCAAAGTAAGTGAGGATTTTCTGCAGAAATGATAGATTGCTGACAATCTTGCAAAGCAAGTCAATACTTTCCTCTTCTCTTGATTCATCTTCATTCAATTTACAGTCAGAAAGGGGAAAGGTTTCTCTACAGAAGTTGAGGTTCTGTCCACTTCCTAAATAGTCAGAACTTGTAATGATGTAAGTGATCATTTCCAGACTAAAATAAATGAAATTCCTATTCAAGCAATTAAAATGTAATTCACAATCATAATGAAATACAAAAGGTGCAGATCTTTCTTTGCAGTTTTCTTCAGTGACTTTCTGTGTGTTAGAAATGTTAGTTTTCATGCTTAATAAACTCCACAAAAATGACATTTAAATAGGCGGTCTATTAGATAGTATTGATGATCAATGACTAATAATCACACTAAATTGTAGTTCAAGAAATGGCTAGATAGTTTTATAATACAAACATACAATTACATGTTAGTTGGAATAACCGAGTTCTGAGCAATCTGTTTTTCTGGGTGAAAAGTCTCTTTTGTCTACTCCTGGTTCCTGATATACAACTTAAAATTACATTTTCAGTAACAGCATCTTAGAGCCGTTAACATTTTAACCCCAAGTTTTCTTAACTGTATTTCCCTGAGATTGTACAGGACTATAAATTATGCTAGGAGGAAAAAAATGGGAGAAAATGATGCAATCTTATTCTACATCAAACTGCAGATTTTTTTTCATATTTGATTAACAGTATTCTCTCCCAGTTCACAAAGGGAAGACCTCCCGTACAGAATGGAGCACAATTCTATTTTTATGGAGATCAGTACAAACAGGCACTTACTGCCTTTCTGTATTGTCCTCAAAGTTTTTGAAGATGTGATTTTTGAATGTCAAATACTTTTCATGTTGTCAGAAAGTATCATATGCAATAAAAAATTGACAGAAATATTCATTATTTAAACTGAAGTTAGTTTAACATGAACATTTCACAAACTGTTTTGCATTCTACTAACCATGCCTCTTAATTTTCTGAAAGAATATGCCTGTATTTTCTTTGAACTTCTTGGCAGCATCATGATTTAATCCATACAATTCCAAAGACAGATACACAAAAAAAAAAAAATCTGCCTCCCCCAAGATTAATCAACAGGGAACATAAAAGTTAACTCTCCCCTCTCTTTTCTTCCTGCCATCTTCCATCCAGCATAGCTGATTTAAAACTTGAGGAAGTGAGGACATCTCTAGCTATAGGGAAAGAATAGTGCTTTTGAGAGAACCATGAAAACTGCAATTGCTCCATCACCTCTTATGATGGACAAATTATAACTCTAACTCACAGTGATATTTCTAAATCCATAAAAAAAAATAAAACATTTCTCACACTTACAGAAGATATGCTGAAGAAGTGATGGCAGCAGAGATTGCCGACATGTCCATAGCCTCCACATTATCATTGTCCCATAATACGTATGTTTCTGATCACATGGCACTGAAAGGTTTATGCAGTCCCTTCTGTTCCACTCCATCACCATCACAGCATGCATATTGTATCTGTACCCACTATTGCATAGGCAACAGTTTTAGCTCCCCAGGTGAAAAAAAACCCCACAACTGAAGTGATTATGGAAAAGTAATTTGCAAGGGTAGTTCATTCTTTTTTCTATTCTATATGGGACTAGGTAAAGTTCACTAACCACTCCAGCTAGCTAAAACAATATTACTAAGCAATATTCAAGTTAATTGTTCAGTAATACTAGCCTCATGAACATGGTTGAATTAAAATACCAATGAATGTATCATTGGTATTTCTTTCATGCATAGTATACTACATCTCAATGGGGTTTTATGCATTTCTCCTGCCAGATAAAAAAGATGGCAGGAAAATATTCACTGAAGTGGTATATTAGTTAATTTAGGATGCTGGCAGTACTGAAGTTCTTCAACAATTTCTTTACTGGCTTGCACTTTACGACCAATTTGTAATAAACCTGATTTCATTGCTGACTTGTAAGGCTTATGAGGAATTAACCACAGAAAATGAGAAGAAGCTGGAATTCGTATGATGTGATATAATTGCCTGTATCTGTTATTAAAGCTAGGTCCAGTTTAGTGAACTGTTACCTTATAAATTCTTGTATATTAGAAATTATGCATGGTTACAGAGCATTTTCCATGGACCTCAGGAGTTAAATGCTAAATGTTTTCTCCTTTCTCATTAATGATTATTATGCAACTTTTATAAAACACACTCAAAAAGTAGGTTGGTTTCTCCTACTCCATAGAAATGCTGAGGATTCTTCCATATCAGGTGACTCAAACACAGCAAATACCTACATTAGAAAGGACATTGATAATTCTTTGGTATTTTCCCTAACCTCTCCCTGACTGGTGATGATTATCTTAGTTTACCACAGACCTTTGTATACCTGACAATACAGCAGCCATGTAACAAGCTCAAAAACAACCAGTATAGATGCTTCAAAGAGCAGATCCTCAGTCTTACTGTCTGGAGGTTTCCATGGCACTCAGAAACGCCACTAGCACTGAAGTTCATTCTTGGATTCACAGAAAAAAGGGGAACTCGAAAGCTATAGCACATTTTTTCTTGGGTGGATTTTATGCAACATGCTGAACTGAGCTATTTAAATATGCATTTAGTGATAGTCTTGTTTCTTAAAATCCTTTGCCTGATATCCAATCAGACCTAGATATAATCAGCACATAAACATCTTTCACAGTAAAATTAATCCCCTGTTTTTCTTGACCAAGAGAAAAGAGCGTTTTTCAAATGATGCTAGAAGAGGTTTTCTGAAAATGAAACCAACAACAGTGAGGTAGAGTTTCTGTCAGTGAGAAACTTCTTTTCTCTCTTACATTCTGGTGATTATGTATGCAGATGCTTATACATTTTTGTTGAAGGAAAACAGATTTGTTTACAACTGAATACAAATTGCAGGGCTTTGATTTTTCTGTTATTGCTGGTTTTTTTCTGGTGTAATAAAAATGAATGCAAAACAAATAAACAAACAAAACCCCAGAACATAAAGGCAACATGCCAGTTTCCTCACTGCTTCTGTCCTCTATGGTCATCCACAGCAATGCTCTTGTTCTGAGTCTCGTCCTTGTTTATAAAATATCTCAGTATATATTGCAAAGTTACTTTCATTTTTCCAAAGCCTCATGGTATTATCATCACTAGTCAAGCCTTAGGGCATTATCACAAGCTAGAAATGAGGCAGTAAGAACTGTAGTTGTACAAGACAGTACTTCAAGAATACCCTGAAAGGCACTCTTAGTTAAGTGCAGTTCTAGTGTCCAACTTTTTGAGCTGCTGGCTGCGAAACAGACAACATGATGGAAGGCACAGGCCACTTCAAACAGAAAAATTGTGCCTTTTGGTAGGAAAAGCATGCAAGTTGTAGAAAAAAAAAGCATCAGCAACAGACTGACACCTATGTTTGAGCAGTAGTGTGAAATACATTTTTAAAAGTGTTTTATCTAGCATATAATTATCTGATACTGCTGGGTTTTCTCCTTAGTAGTAAGTAGTGGCCATGACATTCGCAGTCTTAGTCGTCACTTTGGTTAGGAGGGAAGGGTCTCTCTCAGCACCTCAAGCCTGTATTTAAATGGGAGAAATTAATGACCACTGACGTTCTGGTCCTTGAATTTCTCTCATCCACAATTTTTAGGATTCATGGCCAATTGTCAGTTGTAATTACAACAATCAGTCAAAAAGAATCACTTTGATTACCCAGAGGCATTGTATATGTGCATTTTCATATTAAGTAGACAAATAGTAGTAATATCTTGAGTAAAAAAACATGCATAACTTAATTTTCATCTCATCTAAACCCAGAAGAGGTGCAGACACGTAGCAAAAAAAATAAATAAATACTGCTGCTGACAATGCATTAACAGTGAGATGTTCCAGTTTTGTTGACACAGGTTTGACTACTACCTCTGTTTAGTAACCTAGTAAACTTTCCAAACTCCACAGGGCATATGAATTCTTTATCAGGCTTAAGTCATACTGGAGTAAATTCAGAAAAAAATCCAAGCTGCGGTTTGTACTAATGCCAGCAGCCCCATCAATCTAGTAATGCCATACAGAGCAAAAAGATATGTAATACCCCACAGGTAATGGATTTTGATTGTTTGCTCAATATTTTCTAAGCATATATAAGAATTAATATAAGTATCTGAATCAACGTAATCTGGTCTGCTTTCTGACAAAGAAAAGATCTTATCAGTGTATTTTATTTTGTTACGTGGAGAACAATCTGAATTTTCTTTTTATACCCATCTGAGATGACCACTAGCAATACTGTACAGAAGCAGAAACGAGACTTACAAAACCTTATACTCCATAATCTTCTATTGGCACTCTGCATTTACAATCAATGTGTTCCATTTCTTATCAGTAGCAAGTCCCTTCATAGCAATAACTTCACAATATGTGTCAATCTGGGGTACAATACCACAAATGGAATTTCTACTGGAGAAAAACCAAATATTACAATTTATTTCAAAGACCAAAGTTATCAGAGAAAGAAGAGGCATTTTAATCTGAGAAGTCACCTCAACTGTAGTATTTAATCCTTCAAAAGATATCTCCTCAATATTGCAGTTGTAAATTGGAGCATGGCCAGAAGGCCAGAAAGAAGAAGTATATTTCTGCAGCTCTTTCCAAAAGAAGTAATAAAAAGAATGCCTTCATTCTCTTCCTGTCATTGCTTTTAAAGTGTACAAGGAAAACCAAAGTGTAAAAGAGTGCTGCAGAAAGTGCAGGAGGAAAGGTAAATTTGAGGGCAGTTTTCAAAAACAGAGGCTTAGCAGGGAGAAAGCAGAGAATTAAGGTTCTGTTTTTACTACTTTAGGACATGCTTAAAAAATATTATGCATATCACCTTATTGGTCTTTTGGTTATGCTCAGGTACAGCATCAGAATAATATCTGATATACTGTCTCCTGAGACCATTTCCCTGATGGTCTTGAGGCTGTTTCTTAGGTTGTTCTCTACAATATTTTTTCTTTATTTTCATTCTGTAGCATCATTGTTGCATTTCACTTTTCAAAAGATAACATGTGTATGAACTTGTTCTTGTTATACACTGGAAGGGAGTTCTGAAAATCAGATATTGTTATACCATTTTCATTGATAATTATTTCTTTGAGTTTATCTTTCAGTTAAAATATATTTTCTAAATGAGAAAGAAGAAGGAAAAAATAAAGCCAGAGTCATACAGTGATTTAGGTGAGACAGCATGTTTCCTTACCTTGCAACCCTGAAATTACTTTGTCATTCGTGGACTCCTTGTCCATCAGGATTCCTTCAGTGAGTTCTGACTTCTTCTGTAAGACACTTCCTCCTTCCACACCTCAGCTCTTGCCTTCTCTGTCTTGTCTTGATTATCTAATCCATGATCAAATGACATGCAATGGTTTACAAATGTGCATTTGTATAGAAAGGTGGTATTGGGGAAGTGACGTCCAAACCAATGTGCACTAGTTATGGGTAATGTAAAGTCAAAACAACTCTTCTTTGTTTCTCCTTTCACCTTGAAGTGTCTTAACAAGAACAGCTGAATTCATCAAGGCTGGATCATCACTTAAAGGACAAGCATAAGAATAAGAGAACTAAGCTAAGAAGCTGACAGTAAGTGGTGCTCAGCTGCATAAAGATATTCATTACTGCACAGTAGCTTATATTTAGACATGCCTATTATAAATATCTATATCTATCTGAAATGAAAAATAGGAGGTTGTTCCCCACCCCCAGGAATGGCTTTACTGCAGTTTCACCAAAGGAGCTGATATACCAAAAAAATAGAAATTCTCCAAATTCATCTGAAAGGAGATTGTTCTGCTAATATATCAAGCTGGTAACTACCTAAAGAAGTTAGTTTTAAAGGCAAAACTAGTGTAAAACAACCAGCAACCTTAAGCATGCTCCAAAGCAAGGAGTCAGAGCCACACAGATTTTGGCCTTCTGGGATACATAATAATGTGCGGTGGGTTGACCCTGGCTGAACGCCAGGTGCCCACCAAAGCCATTCTATCACTCCCCCCTCCTCAGCTGGACAGGGGAGAGAAAATATAACAAAGGGCTTCTGGGTCAAGATAAGGACAGGAAAGATCACTCACCAATTACCATCACGGTCAAAACAGACTCAACTTGGGGAAAATTAACTCAAATTATTACCAACCAAGCAGAGTAGGGTAATGAGAAATAAAACCAAATCTCAGAACACGTTCCCTCCACCCCTCCCTTCTTCCCAGGCACAGCTTCACTCCCAGATTCTCTACCTAGCCCCCCAGCAGTGCAGGGGGATGGGGGTTTATGGTTAGTTCATCACACATTATCTCTACTGCTTCATCCTCTTCAGGAGCAGGACTCCTCACACTCTTCACCTGCTCCAGCTTGGGGTCCCTCCCATGGGAGACAGTCCTCCATGAACTTCTCCAATGTGGGTCCTTCCCACGGGCTGCAGTTCTTCATGAACTGATCCAGCGTGGGTCCCTTCCACAGGCTGCAGTCCTTCATGAACTGATCCAGCGTGGGTCCCTTCCACAGGCTGCAGTCCTTCATGAACTGATCCAGTGTGGGTCCCTTCCACAGGCTGCAGTCCTTCAGGCACAGACTGCTCCAGCGTGGGTCCCCTGAGGGGTCACAAGTCCTGCCAGAAATCCTGCTCCAGTGTGGGCTCCTCTCTCCACAGATCCACAGGTCCTGCCAGGAGCTTGCTCTAGCGTGGGCTTCCCATGGGGTCACAGCCTACTTCGGGCATCCACCTGCTCCGGCGTGGGGTCCTCCATGGGCTGCAGGTGGATATCTGCTCCACTGTGGACCTCCCTGGGCTGCAGGGGGACAGCCTGCCTCACCATGGTCTTCCCCACGGGCTGCAGGGGAATCTCTGCTCCGGCGCCTGGAGCACCTCCTCCCCCTCCTTCTGCACTGACCTGGGGGTCTGCAGGGTTGTTTCTCTTACACCTTCTCACTCCTCTCTCCAGCTGCCATTTCTGTCTGTTCTAGCAACTTTTTTTCCTTCTTAAATATGTTATCACAGAGGCACTACCACTATCACTGATTGGCTCGGCCTTGGCCGGTGGCAGGTCCGTCTTGGAGCCGGCTGGCATTGGCTCTGTTGGACATAGGGGAAGCTTCCAGCAGCTTCTCACAGAAGCCACCCCTGTAACCCCCTCACTACCAAAACCTTGCCACACAAACTCAATACATCATGAGAGTGGAGAAGACACACTCCATTCGTCATCTAGTTTAAAAGGATCTGTCTTGATTCTCTGAAAATCCCAGAAGTGAAAGATGAATGCTGACATACAAACATCTCATTTCCCATCATGCCCTTTTTAATCACTCTTGCTGAAGGTGGAATATCTCTCTGTACTTAGTTTTTTCTTGAAGTAAACTTCATTCAGACACATTCAGTTTTCCCTTGGAAAAGTTATATCTCAACTGAGGGTTGATAAGTTACCTACCCTCAGCTTCTCTGTAAGCACCACAGAACTCAGTATGTTATCACTCTTTCTATAGAGATTCATCTCTATTCCACAAGAATTTAGGAGTTAGAGAAATGCTTATCAACAAACTATCAGTTCTCTGTCTATGTTAGTACAGTAACAGAAAGTTGCTACTACCATATGGCCTTTATCAAATGATAAAATGTTTATGTGGTGTAACTGACACTTTTTTGAATAGTAGAACATAATTGCTATCTTTCTCTTTTTTTTAAACAGATAGGCTTAAAATACTTTAAAATGCTGAAATAAAATTTCATGTCCCACACACTGGGTATGTGACCATAAATGGTCAATTATTTGAGATTATTTTAAATGGAGTTTAGATGTAGAAAGATAATAGTCATTTGAATTTTGTATTTTAGGATCTGATTTTGAACAGTTGTACATCCACATGAGAAGTTGTCACTATTTTTGTTAGTCTAATTCAGTTAAATAATGTTTTTGTGGCAGAGAATAAATTTCACCCTATATTGTATCTATCCCCATGAGAAGAAGAATTAAATGGCAATGGGATAAATTACTTTCCATGGCCTCAAAACTGCACAAATATCTGCGCAAAAAAAGTTGGGTTTGCCAAGATAGTAAGCTATAAACATCTTTGTTGCTGTTCCTAGGGGGGAGGGAAGAGGCTTCATTTTGGACTGAGACCAACTGTCAGAAGAGGGGTGTTCATGAAGATTTGTCATCAAATCACCTATTAGGTGACTTGACACTATTAGATTTCAACAGCCTTTTGTTTCCTTCAGCTGCTCTCTCACCCAAAAAAGAGTCAAGCTCTTGAGGTCAAGAAGAGGATTAAGGGATTTTACAGATAACCAGAATTCGAATCAACAATGGAAATCTGAAGTTATCAGAGTTCAAACTGGAAAAAGGACACCATATTTAATAGTGAGACAGTGAGGGTGATCATCACGGAACACAACAAATTCTTCATCACCTGCAGTTAGGATTGAGGTCCTTCTAAAAGATGCACTCAAATGGAGCTTATAAAGTCAGATGTAGCAATCACTTTCAGGAAAATATTTCTCTGACTTTTAATTCTATGAATATTATTAATATATATACATAGCACAAAAGTCTGATACACTTACTAGGAAAATTATGAATGAGTAAAAGATGAAATCAACTTTTACTCTAAAGAAACTGATTTCCTTTTTTATACTTGCCCTTAAAAAGAAAATAAATTGGAAAATTATATTGGATAATTGTAATTAATTTAATTAATGCTGTAAAATAGGTATATGCTAAAAATCTCTGTACAAGTCACAATTGCCATAAACATGCATTAGAGGGTAAAAAGGAAAGCGTTAAGCTTGTTGAATCACCTATCTTAGAAAATATGTAGAGAACAGCACAGGTAATTTGAAACAAATTTGTCAAATGATATCAGTTCAAGCTATCTTCTCAGTGTAAAATTCTGAGGCACAAGTGAACTATTCAGTTGACGTAGGTCACGGAGGCCACCCGCTCTGAGCTGGAAGGCTCCTTAAAAAACCCTTTGGATCAAGCTTCAGGAAAAGGCAGCACATATGTGACATTCTCCATCTGGAGGGTGTGATCAAAATGGGTCCATCAAAACGTAGCTGCAGCCTGAAAGTGCTTTCACAGTGGTCACAGCTGGAAGCTGAGCTGTGGATTTGTAGGTCAAGCTTTTACACTTACTGCTGATAACTATTAGAAGCTATGTGGAGTGCTGACAGATTCTTTCCAGGCACTGACCTAGATTTAGCTTGATTCAGTTCAAAGGCCTTTTTGCAGGGAGAGAACCCTGTCCTTCCTTATATTCTGTCTAATTTATGCAACTCATTTAGTCTAGAAGCCTCTACAGCCAGTAGAATAAGAAGACAATTCAAAGCATCAGGGGAATACACTAAATATGAGCATACCCCAGTTTCATCACCTCTGTATGACTGACTGCAACAAAGATCATTCTATAGCATTATGAAATCATGATTCCTGTGAGCTATTCCCAAAGGACATCAATCAAAGTTTCAATCTCATTATAGACTTGAGAGCTTTTATCTTCTTTGACACGTTCAAGTTCAGGATGATGACTTTGACCTTCTCACAGCACCTCTAAATCCACAGAAATGGGGGTCTTTATCATGAGCACTTATTTCTGTATATCCAGCAGAGCAGCTTACAGAAATTTTCTACTGTATTCACCATAAGCTTCACTTTTCCTTGGTATTCCTTATAAAATTCCTTTTCACATCTAGAATCTCAAAGGGAGGTAGGACATTTACCACTTCTCTCATCTTAATAATTTTCTACTAAAAATCTACCAGTCCTTGAATTATCAATATCACATTCTGATGAGTACCTTTCTACTGAAATCCTTATATCTAACCACCGTGCTCTCCCTCTACCCTGCCCCGTGTTTTTCTTACTAAAAAGGCTGTGCACAGTCTTAGCTGACCTCAGAAGTAAGAAAGATGTTCCCAGCTACACAGGGAGTTTGTGACATTCTGAACGTTGATATACCTTCAATCTTAACCCTTCCCAAAACACAAGGATTTTCTGAAACTCCTGAGATTGCTGATATCATATAGCGTTCTTACCTTTAAAATCTCTTAGTAGGTATCTAGCAGAATACACCATCAGAAGCAAACGCATATATTAATTTTCAAGACTGACAATGACTGAATCCATACCTTTTTCTTTTTTTTTTAAATCAGAATACTTTTATGTATTCCTAAACTATTGTAGTACAGTGGGACCACTTCCCAGAATAACTGCTGAATGCAAAATTTTTAAAATTCCTGTTCTTTCTGTATTAACATTTCCTTTACAGGATGAAGCACTAATTTAGATTGACTGACAATCACCAGATAAGGGCTTTTGTGCAAATACTGTTGCATATCAATATCTTAGGACTCAATTTTATAAAGATAGTGCTAAAAATTCCTTTTTGCATATTGAGGATGTACTGTAGTATAACTTAACAGTGAGAAAACTAGAATCAGTCCAAATTTCTATGTCAGCATGCATCCTATTTTTCAACATGGTACATTGGTCAACTCATTGCACACTTGTTAGCTCACCTTCGGAGTGAAAATAGTGCACTCACTGCTGATCTACACAGGACATTGCATCTTACACTAATCGATAGAGAATGTTCAACTGAACATTCTGGAAGCTATCAAAATGGCTTTCAAATGCCATTTCCAGAATCATTTCAGGGATTTCTGTGCTTGCTTTGAATTACATCCAGGAATGAACATCTGAAATAGCAAATGTACACAGGAAAATAAACCAGTTGATCTCTGGTTTTGGCTCTCTTGGAATATACTTGCATTAGAACTGGAAGATAGCTGGAACTATTGGAGTGGAGCAATCCTTAGATTTGGAACGTCTGAGTTTTAAATATGAATTTCAGCCCCATTTCTGTTTTTCATGCTAAATATCATGTTCTTATTCTTTCTTTTTTTTTGGCCATTGTCTTCCTAGTCATCTTGTATTCCATAAGTGCTTATTAATCAGCAGTGTATATCACTTAATTTCAAGCCAATCTCTAACCACCCAAAATTCAATTCAACCTTATAGCACATATGAACCACATCAAATGAAGCATCATTTTTTTCCTATTCTACTCTATTTTTTGACAATTCTAAAGCTATACATGATCATATAATATGGGGGGGGGGGGGTCTCTTTAACTGAACTCTCATTTACTAGTTTTCATCACTGGGGGGGGGGGGGTGGGTGGCATATTTTTGTATACATCCTAAAAGGTTGCATTTATTTTCTTATTGGTAACATGACTGATTTTTTTTTTTCTTTTTCTTTTCAAGAAAAACATGGTGAGCATGTAAAGACATGAAAGGAAACACACTGCAGTTCCTTCACTCTGGAACTGGAGTTAATTTTACCTATTTAAAGAGGAAACAGAATAACTAAAAAAACTATCTAGAGCCACTGCTCTGCTCTTTTCAAAATTATTAATACCCGTAATAAAATCTGTATTTTGGTATGTTAATCTTTAAACTATCCAGAGTTCCTGTTCCTTGAATTCTGCTTGTCACAGTGCCAATTTATATAGTTTCTTGAAGTTTTTTTGAACCCAGCCCTCTCTAGTTATAAGTAATGAAAATGGCATCTACATGTTTAACCAACTAGTATGCAACACATTCTTGCTTCTTAGATTGTCACCAATGTATACAGTGAAAATGAGGGCAGAGGAATTCACCATGTGTAATTTGTAGATATCTAACTGAAATGATAAATCTAGTCTTCTTTGGTTTTCTTTTGTGGTCAGTAGTAGAGCAAGAGGACAGTTCAAAGTGCCTAAAGTAGGTTTCTCATTTGATTTGCCTGGTGAAGGTTAACTATGTAGGGAGCCTAAAGGTGAGATTTGTCTGGCCAAAAGCAGATATGAAGAGCTGAGCTGGTCACTTGAGGCTTCTCTTCAAGGTCAGTGGCAGAAATAGGGAGTAAATCTTCTCTTTCTAAACTGCCTGTCTATAATAGACCTAATGAATCACTTTCTGTTTCTCTCATTGACCTTAAAGAGAAACCTGAAGTGACTTGCTGAAGTGTATGTGCCTACAGCATATGTTGTAAATGTCTGAAGTTGGGTGAGATGAATTCCACACTAACCTCCTAATTTAGATTATTAAATTTAGCCAGCAACTTCATGCATAGCTCCAGGGTATCCAGTAATTAATCTTTTTTTCCAAGTGTTGAAAAGTGTACTATTTTATGTGTTACCTCCCAGTCTTCAAAGCACAGTTCATCTTTAGTTTTCAGGCAGCAAAAAGAATTTAGCAGATACATTTCAACCCAAATCTCATCCCACCTACTCCTTCCAGACCTGTAGCTCCCACTCCATATCCACATCAGATAGTCATCCAGATTCATGTAGCTAAAAGTCTTTAACTATCAAAGAGCCTGCAGTTTCTGTTTAATGCTTGCATAAAATTCATGGCCTATCTGACAACATAGGTCCATAGTTCTTGTTCAAAGGTTACAGCCAGTCATCTTAATCTCACCACGCCATCCAGAAACATCTTAATTTTATCAGGCCTTGAGTTTGAATAGCTCAACCAGACAGTTTGGAAGCAAGGTTCTCAAGCCAACAGCATATCATTCTGTTATAAAAGCCATCCTGGGACCAACATAGAGACAATGGACAGGGCTCAGTGGTGAAGTTAACACCAGGAAGATAGAAACAAAACTAAGGATGAATCAGGTAGGAAAATTAACACCAAGCAAAGACATAAGCTCAGTTAGGCCAGGCCAAAGGAACAAGAAAGAACAGTGGTGTAGAGAAGCTACAGCCTGAAGCCCGAAAGGCCAGTGATCTAGCAGCTTTTGCTTTTGACATATGCTCCAGATTCCTGAGATGCATCAAGATCTGATGGCTGTGTAGTTCACTTGCAATGTCATGTGGCAGAACCACCACCTCTCGTGAGGTGCCTATGATCACAGACCTCAGCAAGACCATTAGCTCCTTCTGAACAGTTGGCTCCAGGGTTGTGGACAAATTTTTGGATGAAACGGGAAATGCTAGTGCATAAAAGGTGCATAAGTACTACAACTATACATGCTTTGCCTGGAAACAAGGAATATCCATGGAGACACTCAGCTGAGATGGCTGCCAGAGAGAGTTGTTCACAACAGTTTATGAAATCGGATGATCACCCAGACTCTAGTGGTGGTGAACAAAACAGGAATGGAAGCAGAGAGGAGTCTGACCTGGACAACAGGAGAGAATGTGTCATCCTTTTCTGGTAGAGTTCTGTCTCAGCTCAGAATCTGTAAATTTTGGCTTGAGTCTCCTTCCAGTGCAAAGCTGGGACAGCTGCATACTAAACAAAATGAAATCAAAGTTTGAACAAATGCAAAATATGTATTTTTGTTATACTCTTATAATAATACACTTCTAATATTTTCAAAGAATTTTGAAAAATAAGAGATCACTGTTTATCAATACAACTTATGGTGGCTCCTGCCTGGCAATATATATCAACAATCTCTGCAGTGATTTTTAAATTTTTTTTCTTTTTTCAATTATTCATAATGCTCTAAAAATCATGAGAATATTTTTTTGTTTATAGAACTACCTCTTAAAAAACAAGACAGGACTCAAAATATATACATATGACTCTCAAATGGTTAATGCTTCTAGTAATAATGAAAGCTTTTTGCCTGGTTAGGATTTTACATAAGCAAATGACACACAATTAAAATAACGCCAATTCCAAACAAACTTTTCATCTGTCTGAAGGAAACATGTTTCCCCCAGCAGCTGGCAGCATATTTGGAAGCAAGACACACTTCCCTTGTTTGCCTGCAAAAGGGGAAAATAAAAATGTGAGTTCTACTACTGCTACTTAACTGCCATCATACCAGAGCTGTCCAAGCAGGAGGAGTGCAAGCCGCATGTGTGTATCACAGTACCTTTTGGGGTTCTAACTTTTGCTGGTATTGGCAATGAAACCTCCATGGAGCAGTAGCAGCAAACCACTTCCACAGAGAAGCAGGAAGGGCTGCAAAACTCCAGCTACTCTGCATACAAAGATCCTACCTAGTAATAACCCACATCTCATTGATGTGGGTAGGTCAAACTGCTTCTTTGCATAAGAAATACTCTGCCAGGATGATGTGAGAATCAGTCATTGTAAGGAACAGAAGTTTTAAAACTGTTTATGACTGCAGTGATAACTGCAGCTGTTGCTCTGGACCACCTCCTTTAAGGAGATAGAAGGGTTGCTTCTGCAATAATACAAACAGCTCAGAAACTACCTTGCTGATTCAAGATGTAGGAAGAGGGTAAGGGTGATGTACATGCCACAGGGCTGTTGAGATATGATGTGCCTTAAGTAGCTGAAGGACTTAAGGTGCAAGTCTCACTTTGAGGAATAAGAGCAGGGATGTACAGTAGGAATAAAGGGAAATATCAGTGACTATGGGCTACGGACTGGAAACCCTGATCTTGAAGAAAAATGGTTAAGCAGATAGTAGATAATATGCTGGGACAGTGGATTAACAGGCAGAGTCTGCACTGGGGCTAGAGGGTATATATATATGTATACATACATGTATGTATATTTTTTTTCTTCATTTTTGCTATAGATTATTCTTTTCTTTGACTAGATTTGTCCATAGTTGTTAGAACCATTCAGCTACAGGAATATACCCCTACTTACATGCAGTCTTATTTATCACACAAATTAAACATCGTATCACCACTCTCCTTTTAATTACTATTCCTATTGAAAGCTGCTGGCCTGATTTACAGAACAGTACAGCAAATGCAAGATTACATAGACTTCATTATGAGCTGTAAACACCTATGAAAATGAGGCCAACTTTATATTTGGGTATTGCACAACATAGAGCTAATGAACCAGGCACACTGCTGAACATCTCCTCTATAAAACATTCATGATAAAAACTACACATTGCAGTCCGGAGGCTGATATTTTGAGAGTTTGGGGTTTTTTAATCACCTACTTTTCCCAGAGCTTTGCAATATCAATGAGCATAGAAAGATGGCAAAAGACAATGACTTTGATTTTTGGTGGCTGTAAGCATGAGACTGTTTTATTTTAAATGGTCTTTAATCTATCAGTTTATTTTAATACCAAAATATTGACATAATTTGCTAAAACACAAATCACAAAGATAGATAGAAAAATTTCTAAATACAGACACACTAAACCAAAATATAAACCAAAATATGTGTGACAAGAAAGCTAGGTCCTTTCTGTTTTAAGTTTTTTACTTTGATTTTTGATAGTGAAAAAATTTTTTGCGTATATTTTCCAAATGTCATAACTTCAGAGGTTATAATGAAGTCTGCTCTTCTTACTTCTGAAGTCAGGATGTGGCTTATATCATGAACATTGCCAACCTTGCCAACCTGTCATTTCATCCTGCTTAAATTCCTGTAGGGCTTGCACAGCTTCAGCACAATTTTCTCAAACTCCAGCCATGCATGCATTTTCAAAACTAACATCTTAGAAGAGGTAAGGAAAATATCACTTTGCACTACATTCTACCCTAGTCTAAAATGTCTAAATTATTCCGAAGTTGGTGAGCTTTAGACTATACTCTGGCTAAATTTGGCCCATTTTTTTTTTGTAGAAATAAAGGTGATTTGGGTGGCAAATGTGTTAGAAGTTACTCAGAGCTTACAGTTCTGCTTTAGTGTTTGGAAGTCTTATTGCTCCTGTCATGCTTGTTGTTTGACATTGAGGAAGTAAAAATTGTCAAATATTCTGTATTGTAGTATTTGTAGAACAAGAACATTATATTTCCAAAATCTAATCAAATGTTTCTTGCAAGATCCTTGAGAAGTGTACCAAGGGATTTATAAATGCAGTTGCAGTTCATACATGCCCAGGAGATCTTAGTGCCAAGCAATGATTAGAGACTATTCCTGTAATCTAACAACCTCCCTGACACTGGCCATGAATGTATTAATAGCGGCAATGTTAATTGTGTGTAATGGACTGTACCTCCTCTTTGCTAAATTCAAACTATTACAAAGCACTGATATATTAAAAAGTGTTAGGAATTAATTAATCCATAATTGCATGATGGAAAATAACTAATAGAAATTATGAAGGAAAGGATAACCTTACCAGAATATTAATGCTTTCCTTTTAAAATATAATATAGCAATTTAATCCACTGGACTACAGCATCTTTGCTGGCATTGATGGGAATTTACAGTAGATTTCAATTAACAAGAGACCTTTTTTCTTGTTCAACACTGTCAGTTAAAACATGAGAAGTACATTTTTTAAAAAGTCTAAAACCACAGAGCTCCAGAGTTTAAATAAACTCCATCTCCTTCATTCATGTGGGCATCTTTACACGTTACAGAATTTTATGTAAATCAGGCTGTATCTGCATCCTCAAAAAAGCCAAAAATTAGACCAGGCTTTGAGCCTAATTGATTGCAGTAAAAGATCTGATTATGTAAAGACTTGAGCATAATTCACAGAAGCCTGATAAGGGGCACTCTATCAGCACCCAACTGCCAAAACACAGAAACATGGTATAATCTAAATTGTGATTCCTTTGTAATATCTGTAGAAAAATATGCCTAGAATCTTTCTGTTTTAAA
The DNA here is from genome assembly GCF_900496995.4 of Aquila chrysaetos chrysaetos. Lineage (NCBI taxonomy): Eukaryota > Metazoa > Chordata > Aves > Accipitriformes > Accipitridae > Aquila > Aquila chrysaetos. The sequence goes on along the minus strand of NC_044016.1, from coordinate 27,399,342 downwards.
AAATTATTGAGGCCTCTGTTTCTCTTTTGAGGAAAGCTCAGTCTCTGTTTAAACTCAAAGTACTGGCATAATCCAACACTTGTCCCTCATCAAAAATGACCCAATTACATTAGGTATTTTTAAACTGAAGATTACACTTACAGAAAAGATCAGGCTGAAATGTTTTAATTGCATAAATTATCTTAAGTAACTCATTACAATGTCACAATACTGACAGATTATGCTCTCCAGAGTTCATGTATATGTGATCTTGGTTGCTTTAATGTTTATTTTGTATCACCCATAATCATTTTACTCAGCAAAAGCAAAGATGCTTCTGTGTGTATGTAAGGAGAACAGTGAAATATTCATTGTTTCAGGGCATGTAAAATCTGAAGAACTTGTGTGCAGACCTGAAAACACATTTTTTTCTCTTTTATTTTCTTTTTTTATGAAAATAAAAATCTCCTAAACAATATACTAAGGAGCCATGAACTATGTAATAGCGTAATCTCTCACTGTGCTGTATATTTACCAATCTTCATAGAGAATGTGTTTTAACTGGTTATTCAGTGTTTCATTAATTATTTCAGATCACACCTAAAGCTTGTTTGAGCTTTAGTTTGAGCTTTAGAGGATGAAAGGAAAAAACAAGGCAACTTGATTTCCTGGTCTCAGGAAGACATTCAGTCATTAATTTAAATTTTCAATTGCCTACAAACAGTATAAAGAATAAAAAAGCTTCCTCGGTGATTACTACCTCAAAGCCATTCTTATTACGCAGGTTAGAAGAAATAACTTCAGTTAAACTAAATAGACACCTTATTTATTGAAAAGGTCATAAGGTTAGCAGATAAAGGTATAGGCAATAGTTGTTGAAGACTTGCACTTTGACTAAAAGCGAAGTTAATAAACTAAATCAATACAATATTAACACTGCATATGTTAAGTAAATTGAAATCCAGTCATAGGTTTTAAAATGTAATGCTAACTTAGATACAAAGACCATCAGGCACAATTCCCATAGGCCCTACGAGAATCAAATCAATTGATTTTATTTCAACTCATTCCTACAGGAATCAAACCTTGGTCCCAGGCTATCTCACATTTTTACTATTGACATGTTTTCCAATGACAAGAAGATGAAGAAACTGGTAAAAAATGAGGGCAGCCTGTTGGTACAGTGACACTCATTTGGTTACCAGTGCACAGCCCTTACTCACCTCTACATACAAAATTGTATGTCTAAGACAAGAGTGAAGGGAAACGCTTACTGGAGAGATATCTCTATCCTTGGAAGAAGTGACTGGAAAAGACTCCTGTGATCAGTGATGATCAGATAAACATGTGCTTGTAGCATTTTACTCAGTAGTCAAAAGAATTACTACATGTACCAATAGTTTGTGAAAAAAGGAAAACATATCAGAGGGAAACATATAAGAATAGAGAGATTACATTGGTGCAGTTGAAGTTAGAATATAGTTTCACAGAATCATAGAATCATAGAATGGTTTGGGTTAGAAGGGTCGTTTAGAGGTCAGGTAGTCCAACCCCCCTGCAATGAGCAGGGACATCTTCAACTAGATCAGGTTGCTCAGAGCCCCGTCCAACCTGACCTTGAAAGTTTCCAGGGATGGGGCATCTACCACCTCTCTGGGCAACCTGTGCCAGTGTTTCACCACCCTCATCGTAAAAAATATCTTCCTTATATCTAGTGTGAATCTACATTCTTTTAGTTTAAAACCATTACCCCATGTCCTATCGCAACAGGCCCTACTAAAAGGTCTGTCCCCATCTTTCTCATAAGCCCCCTTTAAGTATTGAAAGGCTGCAACAAGGTCCCCCCAGAGCCTTCTCTTCTCCAGGCTGAACAACCCCCACTGTCTCAGCCTTTCTTCACAGGAGAGGTGTTCTATCCCTCTGGTCATTTTCGTGGCACTCCTCTGGACCTGCTCCAACAGGTCCATGTCTGTCTTGTACTGAGGACTCCAGAGCTGGACACAGCACTGCAGGTGGGGTCTCACCAGAGCGGAGCAGAGGGGCAGAATCACCTCCCTCAACCTGCTGTCCACCCTGCTTTTGATGCAGCCCAGGATACGGTTGGCTTTCTGGGCCGCGAGCACACATTGCAGGCTCATGTCCAGCTTTTCATCCACCAGTACCCCCAAGTCCTTCTCCACAGGGCTCTCTCAATCCGATCATCCCCCAGCCTGTATTGATACTGAGGGTTGTCCTGACCCAGGTGCAAGACCTTGCAGTTGGCCTTGTTGAACCTCATGAAGTTCACATGGGCCCAGTTCTCAAGCTTGTCCAGGTACCTCTGAATGGCATCCTGTCCCTCAAGCATGTCAACCACACCACTCATGGTGTCATCTGCAAATTTGCTGAGGGCGCACTCGATCCCACTATGTCATTGATGAAGATATTAAACAGTACTGGTCCCAAAACAGACCCCTGAGGGACACCACTCATCACTGATCTCCATCTCCAGAGTTTCCACCTCTTGTGTCCACACAAGGAGAACTCTGGGGCATGGAAGTAGGAGGGGATCAGTGTCTCACACTCTCTGGGTTTAAAAATCATGGACACCTCTTTGAAACTCCTTAAGTTCTGTCTTACGGCCAGTTGGGTTTGTTGTCACAATTATAATTGGTAGTTTGTTCTAAAATCCCACTTCTCTGATCCACAGAACAAGAAGCCCTATTATGGAAAAATGAAGAGATACTGAGGGATTGTGAGGATTTGATCTTTTCAGCTTAATCAAAAGATGACTTGATTTTGGTTGGGATAGAGTTAGTTTTCTTCATAGTAGCTAGTATGGGGCTATGTTTTGGATCTGTGCTGGAAACAGTGTTGATAATTCAGAGATGTTTTCTTTACTGCTGAGCAGTGCTTACACAGAGTCAAGGCCTTTTCTGCTCCTCACCCCACCCCACCAGGGGGAGCACAAGAAGTTGGGAGGGGACACAGCTGGGACAGCTGACCCCAACTGACCAAAGGGATATTCCAGACCATACGACATCCTGCTCAGCATATAAAGCTGGGGGAAGAAGAAAGAAGGGGGGTCGTTTCGAGTGATGGTGTTTGTCTTCCCAAGTAACTGTTATGTGTGATAGAGCCCTGTGTTCCTGTAGATGGCTGAACACCTGCCTGCCAATGGGAAGTGGTGAATGAATTCTTTGTTTTGCTTTGCTTGCATGTGCAGCTTTTGCTTTACCTATTAAACTGTCTTTATCTCAACACACGAGTTTTCTCACTTTTACCCTTCCAATTCTCTCACTCATCCTACCGGGAGGGAGTGAGCGAGCGGCTGTGTGGTGCTTAGTTGCCAGCTGGGGTTAAACCACAACACATCATTACACAGCACATAAGTATTTTTCTGAGAAATATTTTTGTAAGCAACATCATTAGCCTAGTAGATGAAAGCATAAGAATATTCAAAGGCTGAAAAATAATGTTGGACAACATCAAGCACAAAATGACTTATTTTCCATAGTCAAAATAAATAATGCTTGGAGCACTTTAGTAAATATTTACTTTTTCCCTCAGAAATCATAAGTCAGGGTTCACATTCAAGATACATTATGTAGATATTAATATGTAGAATGTGGGGCTACTGAAACACAGAAGACAGAAGAGAAACAAATTCCAAGGCATGCAAAGTCTCTGAGGTTGAATCAGAAGGCTGATAGAGACTTCAGAACAATCTTCACCCTGTGAGTTTTCCACAGAACTTATAAGATATGGGGAATCAAAAACCCACTTAAGGAAATTTTTCACTGTCTTCAGAGCAGAACATAATTCTGTGTATGGGAGATAAAGGGAAGGACCAAGAAAAAGCTAAGGAAGAAAGTGAAAAAATGATAAGCTCACAGCTGTGGTATTGCAGTGCAAGTCAAGGATCAATTCCTAATAATAAATGCAACTTTAAGAGACAGAGATGCAATTGAGACTTTCAACTTTCTAGACTTGCACTCTTTGCACTCAGCAAAAATAAAGGATAATTATTTAATGAGCATATTTGCAGAAGAACTGATATCAGTTTTCCCTGCTTTCACAATCCCTAGTAGAACAATTTTGCTGCTCAGATTTTATTATATCCTGTCTATAATTACTAAGGTGTATTTCCACAGTTATGTATATAAATATATAAATACTGAATTGTGAGCACATACAAAAGAATTATATATTTATTGAATGATATAATAAGTTTTAATATGTTATTTGATTGTTTCAAGGGGTTTGCTTTTATTGTTACTATAAATGTATATCCCAAAAGTATTTTCATTTGAAAATTCTTGGCATAACTTGAAACTGTGATAATCTATTTCACATCAGCATTTCTCAGGTTTTTAAAAGCAGAACTCTGTAAATGAAAGTAACTGAAATTCCCACCTCTTTCACTTCTCTAACTCTCCTCCAAAGACAGATCGAAGACAGACCCATTTTAATGTGTGAGTCATACTTTAGGCAGTTCTCTGACTCCCCAGTGGGTCTTCCCATACTTCTAGAGAAGATGGGCAATATGAGAGAAGGATTTATTTCACTACAGAATGATGAGGAACACAATGAATTTGTGATATATCTTCTGTGAAGAGAGATACCTTTTTTTTTTTTTTTAATTAAACACTGCAAAGACATGGACATACATAACATAGATCACTGTATTTGCAGTATCTGCTTATAAATATATGTGAAACAAGTAGCAAGATCAGGGGTCTTAAATTGGCTTTAATTATTCATCCACATTAATGAAATCCTAGAAATTTTATATCATCAGTGAACTACAAGGAGAGCAGAATTTTTATACCATCTTAGATAATACTATATCAAAGCATCTGTGCCGCAAAAAACATAGCTGATAAAAAGAACTTCCAGTAGAACTAAAGAGTGTCAGATGAGACTATGCGTGCAACTTTTACCTTTGAATGCAGAAGACATTCTTGCTTTACAATAGCAGAAGGATGGAACAAGAAGAAATCACAGCATCTGATCAGAAATAGGTGCATTTTTTGCTATACACAATCTTTAATTTATTCAGATGGTACTTATATCAATATTAGAAGTATTATGCAATCTAAATTGTTTGTTCTAGGCAACTGTAAGCAAGTCTATGCCTCTCAGAAAACCTGTGTCTATGTTATGTGTTGAAAGTGATATCTTGATTATACTGGCCACAATTTGGAAGGTTGTTTTATTTAAGAATTCAAGCAGATCCCAGGTTTCAGAAACCAATGAACATTGGTTTATAGCTAACTTAAGTCATCCTAACCTGTCTAAATTGTTAACATAAACCCCAAAACAAATCAGTGACCATTTGAATTTGTTATCATTCAGCTGTACTCTTCTAACAATCAGGAGCAAAGTGTTTTTGTTTTTATCACATTTCTGCTACTACAATTAATAAATACAAGCAGCTATTACTCTAATCATGCTCCAGTTGTACATACAATACGTGCAGTCATTCACAGAGTACCATATGGCAACTCCACGTCTAACTGAGCTTTTGGACTCAAAGTGTACTAATTATACTTTGCTTTGTAAAGCAAAATGGTGCTTTGGTTGAATTCAAAACTGCCTGCTGGAAAACTGAGAATACTACTGCCAGTGGATCCAGCTACTGGATATATGTGAGAAAAAGGAAAGAAGAAAGGAAAGAAGTCTAACATAACTAGGAGGAACTTCTTATCACCTATGAATAGTGAATGCCTAATCTAAATTTAATTCTCAGAGCTGAGTACTAAGGGAGATAAAGGGAAAAACATGAACAAATAGCTCGAAAGCCAACACCAACAGACTGCTAAGTTTTAACTTGGAGATAATCAGGTTTCTATAAACAAGTGAAAGATTCAGTGATCACATCAGTTGATTTTAGTGCTGTCTAATACCTGGGAAAATTACTTTGATTAAGGTGATTTTGGCCTCTTTGTGAGAAATGTCTTGGGTATTAAACAAGTATCAGTTCAGTAGTATTAGTATGAGCAGCCTGAATGTACTACTGATAACCATCAGCAGTTCAGGGATTAGAAAAGGCCATCTGAGCCTTGCATATGACAAACATTGCACTTTTGCTCAGACAGAAAGGCTGGATAGTGTTTACGAAAGGACTACTTGCCTCAGACAAATATTAGCGAACTGTTCATGTCATTCATCTAGAATGGTCCTTTTGATATTAGAAAACTCCTACAAGATAATGAAGATCAATAAAAGTTATGGCAAACTATTATGGTTTTGTGCCAATTCAGCGCAGTCCTGTCAAAAGTCTTGTAACATAGTATTGATCTCATATAAAAGACCATCATATTTCATAGGCTGACAAAAAGAGGCATTTTGGTTTGCCAAAGCAAGCTGAACAGTTCAGGAAGAAATCTGAAAATCACTGATGCTATTGAAATGACAGGTCTTAAAAAAAATCTTGTAACTGACTTATCTAAAAAATTAAATTAAATTTTATTTTAACATTATTTACAGCAGTTACTATGCTTTTTCATGATCAAAAAGCAACAAATATATTTGGTCAGTAAGAACTCTGACCTTAGATTAATGGAGATGAGAAACAGGAATGAACAAATAAAATATGGACTCAGAAAGAACAGTTTTTCCTCTCTTACATTCTGCTTCACATAAAAGCAGGCTTTGAAGTTTCCAGGTGGAGTACAGTCACATAGATACTTACTCCTCAAAGCAAAAATAAATTAAAATTGCAAAATGATATTACAGTTTCATAAAAGATGTTTCACAACAGCACTGGAAAGCTGTCTCAATGTTCTCACTAGATATTGCTCAGCAGCACACTAAATTTTGCTTTGGTATTTGAAAAGGCAATGATTAAGTTATGTCCTTTGTATTAAAAAGCTTACTAAAATGTAGTGACATAACGGTTTCTTCTGGTCATAAAATTTATATAGAGGTCCATATATTTTCACAATGATTGAATGGGGTGCCCTGTGTGTGTAATGTAAGTAAAAAAGAAACATTGTGATCTCAGAAAGAGAATACACCAAAAAGCGATTTTAAATTTAGCTGGTATCATCAGCTATATGCAGAATTCTAAGTATTCAGGATTTGGCACATGCAAAGTGAAATGGTAAAGGGAATTAAATAAATTCTTAAACAACAGAAAAGTTAAACAAAACAGTGAATGGTTCTGATTTCAGTCATAGAATTGTAACTAATATTTTAGCTAATTTCCAATAATTGCCTCTGATCTATATAGCAGCTTCTTTCATGATTTCTATCCTCCTAAGGTAAATACGTTCACTGGAAGAATTTATTTGTGCACACAATCTGTGCATTATGAAATCTGGAATGCTGATTTGAAGAGCCAGAAACACATTGAAATGATTTTAAAAATTAAAGTTTAATTCCATGTGGTATTTGTTTATACTGTAAACAGATTAAGATGTCCCTTCAGAATATCTACTAACTAAAAAAACACAGACAGAAGGTGGAGATGTTGACATTAACATGAAAATATTTTTGGATATGCTGCCTAATATAACAATGAAAGCCAAGAGAAACTCCATTAGAGCCAAGGGATTCACAGTCCTGCAAAAGTGATTTGAAAAGAGAATATAGACCATTAACTCTTTGGCATCTTTCCATATATAATTTTTATCCTAGCATTGCATGAATTATTTTATTCTAGGCTGTGGCTCAATGTATGTTATAGATTGAGAGATCCTCCTCACATTTACAACATATATTCACAAGATGCAGAAGAAAATAATAACAGCAGGATATGTACAGGAATATCTGATGCCACTGGCAATGTTTTCTATCATGTGTCAGACAGCTGCTCTTTTAGAGGTTTTGTGTCTCCTTGTCTCAATTTCAAATGCTTGCTTTCTTCTCCTTATCTTCAACTGCCTATATCCCATTTTCACATTTGTTCTTGCACCACGCAAATTCACTGGCATTTGTGAAGTCACTCAGCTTACACTAGGAGTGTTTATATTAGCGTTTGAGTTTGGCTCAAGAGTGTGCTTTTGAAGTAAATCTCCTGTTCACGCTCTATGTATCGTGCTTTGGTTCACATCACAAAGCAGCTGTATTATATACAAGAGACCCTCATATGAAACTGAACTGAGATGCCCTACAGGAATGCACCTCCAGCACACACTGGAGAACTGCTTCTTCCTACACACCCAACCCTATTGGATTGCACTACTTACTAATACCCACAGCTGTATGCAAGCAGCAACAGGCCAAAGTATCTCCTGCTTACCAAAATAACCTATTTCTCTCCGGTTTAAAATTCTTTGGATGCATAGCTGAATCCTTTTGTAATAAAAGATGTGATAAAGGGTGCAGCCTCTTGACACAGGAGTCAGAGAGGAGGCAGTTTGGGAGCATGGTGTGAGATAGCAACAGATCTTTCATCCAACTTAGGGTAACAAATGCACCTGGGGAGCAAAACATGCAAGATATGCATTGTATCAGTGATAGGGAGGGCAGGGTGAATCCTCTCAATACCTAGAAATACTTCTGTATGTCTCTCCTCTCCCTACATAAACCTTACTTCACCATCCTTTTACCTTAGTTTTTAATAGTAGTCTTCAAAATGAACTAGTAGTAATAAAATTGAGGTAGACATCTATATCACCAACCAAAGCACAGTATCTATGCTTGTTCCCAATACTAATTTGGAAGAGGGGTGGAGGACGGAGATCCTTCCCAACTGTGATTGACATGTTGAAATAAAGAGAATGAAGTGACCACATGATTGCTAATTCTGACTGAAGAGATTGTCATCAAGTCTTGTATCTGGCTAGAAGTAATCTAAGCCACTTCTTTTATGCTGCTAATTTCCTGTGCTGGACAGTGTTTCCCTAAGATTACACTGAGATTGGGACTTTGGCATTATTTTTGAAGGCAGAGTGTTTACGCTGAGTCATCCATCCATCCTGATGCTCCCACCTTTCTTGGAGATTCTCTTTACTAGAAGCTTTGTTTTCTTTCATTTGCTTGAAGAGTCAGATGTGGTTTTGAACTAACTTCAAGGACGTTAGCAAATGCTGCAGGGTCAACTGGAGTGACTAGATGTTGATTCTGAGGAGCAGCAGAGCTACCAAGTGGTGATCATCTCCAGGTTGAATCAGAGAATTCCAACTTGAGCTCATCTACAACCTGAACGTTTGATGCTTACAATTAAAGACAATATGTCTACCCTTGCTCTTTCAATGGCCTCAACTGAGGTTTCAGACACTTCCTATCATACTGAGAGTAGGCTCTTGCATTGTGATACTGTCAGCATCAATGTAAAGCTGTGCCTAAGCTCATGCATCAAGTATAGCTTGAATTCAGTTGACAAAGTAAAGCCAGTAAGAGAGGAAGAAAGCCATCAGAGTATGTATCAGACAGATCAGAGGTCTGGTTAGTACTGAGACCAAATGAGGCCAATAGCTGGTTACAGCTAACTAGCAATACTTTCACTTAGCCTACTTAAGTCCAAGACACCTTTTTTAATTATTATTAAAAAATAACATAAGAGCTCCTCCTTTCTTACTGCTCCTAAACACACCACTTTCCTTCTATCCCCATGCTCCTGTGGACTAAATTCTCATCTTCCCCCAGCTGTCTACAACTCTCTTTGCAGAGAGACCCACCTGCCTCTTTTAAAACCTCATTCAATCCCATGAGTATGCCTTGCTGTGACCTTTTATAGTTAGCTTCCACTTTGCTCCCAACTTGATTAATTCTGTCTGGGTTTCCTCCTCCTGTGCTCTTATTAGCACATACTTCTTTCTTATACAATCTATTTGGCCTTGTCCTCTATTTACCTTTGTCTCTCTCTGCATCCTGCCTTCTGTTTACACTCTTTCAAAAGGAATAGGGCTCTCCTTCCTGTGCTCCAAACATTCTTCTTCCTTCCTTCTAATACAGCCCTTTGACTGTCGTCTTTTGCAAAGCCTTACTATAACAGATTTCTCCAACAGTGTTCTTGACCTTTTGTTTTCCAAAGAGTTAGTCTGTAAAATTGCTTAGCAGAGACACCTCAAGGATGTCTGCAATGGTAAAATGAAAAGTATCAAACCTGAGTGCTCGACCCCTGACTGTGTATAATGCTTAGCTGTTCTTTCTCTCCCAGGCTTTGCCTGGACTGTTCAGACCAGTTTTCTCCAAAGCATCCTCACTTGATTTGGGGATAATTCATATCAGAGATCACACTGAAAAAGAGTGAGCATAAGACTGCATGAGTTTTGGTTCTCTCTACTCTATACAATTCTCCATCACCCCATCCTCAGCAGCCAGAGCACCTCAGGGCCTGTCATAACAACACCTGTACCAGGTGATAAAAACAACATTTTGGTGGAATGTACAACATCCCTCACATTATTTCAAAAAAATTGAATATAAAAGTAATTGTGTTTTAGGGCTACAGGAATACCATGTAGGCCAAGTGCTAAATAGTTGCTGTGCTCTAGAAGGAACCAGCCTGAAGCAAAGTAGACATAGGCCCATCCACACAATTTGGCTTTAGGAACAGGGGTCTTTTCCTGTCCCTTTTTATTTCACTGTATAAATCTATTCTTTTTTATTTTCTTCTCCTCCCACCATGGAATGAACTAAGCACATATCACTCACAGTGTTTTATAGACATAATCTAATCCACCATGATGGTATCTTCTACATCATCACAGTTGTGGCACCTCAAAGCTACAACTAATACTCAAGACAGACACTTAGTTCTTTTATTCAACACTTTTGCTATTAAGGTAGGCCGTGCTATATTCATACTCAAACACACATGCATAGCATGTGGGTGAAAGAAGGAGGGTGCTGAGTTTTCCAGCTGCCCAATTTCCAGTTAAGCCTTCTTCTGCAGCTAAAAGAAGTAATGGCTGGAGGCTGCTGCTTCACCCGAGTGCCCACAAGATTCCTCTCTCCTGTTGTTGTTAGGTCATAGTCTTAATCTAAGATCCCCAGAATATTGCAGGACTGGCCAATTTATTAGAAACTGGATGTCAGATTGTATTCTAATAGTTTATTCATTGGCCAGATGACAAACAAATCTTTAGAGGTTATATACAAGTACTGCTGGAAGAAGAGAGACCAGATGGAGTTGTCTTGCTGGCATCCAATTGAATAGTCTTGGTTTATATGATCATAACTAGATTAGGGCAAAAATAGTCATCTCATTTTTACCAAAATCAGTGAAGGTGTCTCCATTAGAAGAGAACATAGGGCGGTCATAGTTTGATGGAGAAGAACCATATTTTTTTAGACCAGCTGATACAGATTGAAAAAACAGACAAGCGTTTTTGCACCGATTTTTTGTTCAGGTCAGAAAACAGAAACAACAAACTTCAAATAGCTTGTGAAAAATTGCTCTGAGTTTAATTTAATTACGTTCATCAGTATGAAAAAAAAAGAAGTAGGAGTTAGTAGTCGTAAGATAGGGTGATATGTTAGCAAAGAGGGGTGGAGAAAAGTTCAATAGCTCCTGTGAGAATGCAGAAAAAGAAGCAATTATCACCTATGGAGCAATGAGGTATGAGTGATGTTTGGCACAAGTGAAATTCTAAAACCTTGATCTAAGTATATGATTTTTTGTGTCTAAAAATTATGAACTTCAATTCTTAGGCTTGCCTTTTAATGATATTTTGAAAGTCTTCCTTAAGGTCAAAGATGTAACAGTTGTTTTGTGAATGCTTTGCCACTGGTAACAGAGCTCCTCTAACAGCTATATTAATAAGCCTTGCATGGAGTCTATTTGAATCTTCCAGTTAGGTCGAAATTACGAATCTAAGAAGCTGTATGTACATTGAATATTCTGCTGGGTATGTGATAGATAAAGTTTATTGCACATTCAAAGGGTGATAAACAAGATAAAATGTAAAGAAATAAAGAAATATTAAGAAAGGCGAAGAAAGAGGGGAGCAGCCTGTTCCTAGAGAACAGTGACAAAGGGAAGAGAACCCTACCTCTTGCTCTCTCCCATCAGAGAAGAGCTACACTTAAGGAAAGAAATTCTCACAGGCACTTATTAATTACTACCTTCCAACAAGCAGCAGAGGTGTGTGAAGCAGCATATGACATGGAAAATGCATGCCATTGTCACATGAGGCCAATGAAAAAAAAGGAGCAACTTCATTATTTTATCAAGACTGGATATTTTGTCAAAGTTTACTGAAAAGTTGTCCATTTGACATACATACATTTTATGTATGTAGCCCATGCAGACTAGTGGAAATGTACCTCAAAAAAGAATATTTCCTTCCTTAGTAGTGTATAAGATTACATTGAAAGTCTGCATTAAGCACTCTATGTTGCTCACTCATGTTTTTGTAGATCATTACTTGTTTACTTGCTTTTTTAATCCTTCATTCTAAGGCAGGTCACAGAGTGAGTACCTTATCATATCAGTAATACAGGAATGTAATAACCTGGTGGGGAGTGAATTTAAGTGGGCAAAAAAAGAAAAGCATTTAGTGGGCTTAGTTTGCAGCAGCATCTAGGGTTTAAGCTGAGAACACAGTGCCCCTTACACATAGGTAAGCAGGTCCTTCCTCTCTGTTTTCTCTTCTCACCAGAACTGAGGATTGATATAGCTTCTTGAGTTTCCCTTCAAATATTGTTTATGAGGAAATTTTGTGCTTTTGAGGCTGGAAATATAGAGAAACATTGGCTACTTAGAAAGAATGTCCCAGAGGGTTATGAAAGTCCACTTGAACTGGATGCAATGCTGGATGTAAATGAGGGGAGAAGTGGGCCTTTGTTAATACTCCTAAGCAAAAGTACCCTGGATATCAGAGAGCATGGAGAAACCCAGTTGCTGTACTGGTTTGATGAGTTCAAACTTGATCCCTGCTGTTCTTACTCCCTGTGAAATTGTCAACAAGCAATTTTTACTCTTTCATCGAGTATGATACTGAATTCAGAGTAAAAAAATAAGAGAGGGAGAGGGCAGCATTAGACTAATCAAAATAACATCCTTATTATGATGAGCTTAATAAGCCAGAAACTCATCTTAATTAATTAGCTTTAAATCAGATTCCAAAAAAAGGATCTTGGTTTTAAGTGGGACCTCAGTTTAGCTAATTAGTTAATGTTTGCAAAGTGTGGTGAATATGTGGAAAGAGAGGGAGTTTGTTCCGTAGTGCAGGATTTGTACTTAGTCTGAGGCGCGGTCTCATCTGAGGCCCTGTTTGGAGTCTAGGTTTGCATATAGGAAGGATATAACCTGATGGTTATAGTCAGCTATTGCCAAAACATCTTGGTTCTGAGCTGATCTGTGCTATTGACGTACTGTGAATGGAAGCAAGTCCATTTTGTTCCTCTAAAAAACCAGGGATAGTCAAAACAGACTACTTTGGTAGGGCAGTAAGGTTCAGTTAGTTGATATGTGTGATGCTCTTGAAAAGCCATGGAGTGATATTAAGTGTGAACTGAATCTCTTTATACTAATTGCAATCAAATGCAGTCCTAAGGACTGTGCTGGTAGGGGAAGAGAAACAAGAGTTCTCTGTGGCTTTCACAATGCCATGTGCATGAATGAATACAGTTATGTCTTTGCTTTGTTGGCATATCAAACTGCTTTGATTTGTAGATGTACAACTGAGGTGAAGTGACCACAGTACACAGGGAAGGATAGAAATGATTAAAAGCAGAAAAGATTGAGGTGGCAGCCCTTCCTGAGAGCCAAGAAGCACAACAGATTGAAAAATGAAGGGGGGCATAAGGTGGGCTGTGACATGGGAAAGGGCAAAGTGGGGGACAGGTACTTAATATTAGTATAATAATTAATCTTCGCTTCCTTCCTTGGCAAATGACAACACATTCAAAGAAATTGTATTCTCTTTGAGAACTACTCAGAAATAGACAGGGAGGGGAAAATTCATGGATATTTTACTGTTATGGAGTAAACTTTGAGCACTCATGAAGGATGGCAGAAAAAGAATTCTCGTCTTGATGCTGCTGTATAGACCAAAGGCATTATAAAAAAGTAGGCATGTTCATGAGCCACTAAATTGGCTCTTTCTCACGTACAGATGAAAAGAAGATGACACTCACTGTATTTTCTACAAAAGTTTGTGGCTGCTTGTTCTAGTTGCTTTCCCCTTTGATGATCTGCCTCTCATTCTATCCCCTCCTAGACAACCAGCAAACCTGATTCACCGTTGACTGACCAGGACTCAGCAGGACAGACCATCCACGTGTCAGGATTCACAGTGACTGCCTCAGAGTTTGCATCTCTGCCCAGCTGGGGACACCTGTTCCTCATCAGCTTTACAAAGTTGGAAACTAGCTAGGTCTCAGGCTCCTTCATAAAATTACCAAGCATAACATGAAATACTAGTGCCAAAACACCATTCTGTGATGTCCAACTGACAGTAGCTTGAATTCAAAGAATCCAAGCCACAGCTCCTTTCCATATCCATTACTCCCTCCCTTGTACAAAGTATCATGCATTTCTCATAATGAATCTTATTTTCTACTATGAGTTTAATTTTCCTTATTTCTGTTTCATTAAAATGAAGAAAAATTTCATTTTCCCTCTACAAAGTACTGTTCTACAATGTTCATTATTTTAAATTCTTACAATGTATTACCTTTATTAATCATTTCTCCAGACTAAACAGCTCCAATTTTTATATGTCCCAGTACAAAAATGAAACTTCTATTACATTTTGCCTATTTATGAAAACTTCATACAATATTCCAGATGACAGCACACACAATTTATTAAGCATAATTACTAATTAATTAATTTCAGGATTATTTCTGTTCTCATTCTTAATATTTATCTTTGCCTCAGTAAGTGCTGCTGCATGCCACTAGAGGCTTTCCTTCATTTGGAAATAGTCATTCCTGTGTCTATACTCCAGTATATCGTCATTGAGAACTCAACAACGCCTACAAATAGCATCTAACATGCATTACTATGGATTTGTCAGCAATTAATTTAATCTTTTATCATATTCACAATTTATCTACCCTTTCTTCTCAACTGTTCTTTAGATCTGACTAATCTAATTACTCTTTTGTCCTTCTGTGCTGGTTTTGGCTGGGATAGAGTTAATTTTCTTTCTAGTAGCTGGTATAGTGTTATGTTTTGGATTTAGTATGAGAAGGATGCTGATAACACAATGATGTTTTCAGTTGTTGCTAAGTAATGTTTAGACTAAGTCAAGGATTTTTCAGCTTCTCATGCCCAGCCAGCAAGAAGGCTGGAGGGGCACAAGGAGTTGGGAGGCGACACAGCCAGGGCAGCTGAGCCCAAATGACCAAAGGGATATTCCATACCATGTGACGTCATGCTCAGCATATAAAGCTGCGGGAAGAAGGAAGTGGGGGACATTTGGAGTGACGCATTTATCTTCCCAAGTAACCATTACAAATGATGGATCCCTGCTTTCCTGGAGATGTCTGAACACCTGCCTGCTGGTGGGAAGTAGTGAATGAATTCCTTGTTTTGCTTTGCTTGTGCGTGTGGATTTTGCTTTACCTATTAAACTGTCTTTATCTTAACCCATGAGTTTTCTCATTTTTACTCTTCCGATTCTCTCCCCGTCCCACCCGGGGGGAGTGAGCAAGTGGCCGTATGGTGCTTAGTTGCTGGCTGGGGTTAAACCACGACACCTTTAAAGCTGAGCACAACTTGACTCATCTGAGAAAACCAGTATCACTGAAATGATAATGTACAGTGAAGCTGGGTAACAGGGAAAACAAATTCAAGTGACTTCAGTATCCTTTCCTTGAAATTCTGCCTTCTTACATTTTTTGGTTTGTATTTTAGCTATGTTCTGGCATATACTCAAAAGGAAGATTATGCCATATTCGCAGAAAGTAGTAATTTAGAATTCATAATCATGATCATTCACACTAGAAACATCAGCCAACTAGAGTTACAAGAAAGTACAGCAACATCAGGGATCCTTAGTCTTCTGTGACCTAAAAATGAAACACATAAAAATTGTAGTGCTTCTATGTGAGAATAACATTAGAATTTGACCGTCTCCCTGTGCGGGTAGAGATGAGGCTGAGTACTCCTTTTGCCTGCCCAGCCTCCTAATTATGGTGAAGGTAAATCTGCAATGGGTACCCTGCAGAGTGAAGAGCTCAGACTATCCTAAAGGCCACACATCCCCAGATCCCAGGCTCCACATGGCTGTCAGAGAGGTTCAAGTACTCACATAAGGACAAAACTCCATCCCCACAGTTCCCACCACAGATGCAGGAGAGGCACCAGCTTTATGGCCTCACCTTCATTACTCTTTTTCTCCTTCTCTAATCTTCACCCTTTCCTCCTAGAATAAGCTTCTCAATCCCTACCCATTTACTGTCAGTATCTCCATTTATTTCTTTGCCTCAGCATTTGTAACCCTGCGTATAGTCTCTTTTTTCTCAGTTCACCATGAAAATATTTGCAAGCATTCTCTACTTACTTTTCCAAAAAAGGCATACTTCCCTATCTTTCCTTTAAAGTGTATCACTCCTTCGTCATTGTGTGCCCCCAGTAACACCTGGAAGACACAAAGAATCTGGCAACACAAAGTCAAACATAGTACATATGAATGACAGATTATTTCTTTTGGTTATCTCCTTTTCAACAGTATTAGGTGTTGTTTGGAACTAAGAGTAATTTTATAAATTGAGAAAATACATTTATTTTTAAATTGGCAATGCCCATTAAGTGATTCCACTTTTCCTTTAAAAGATAGTAAAAAAATCTGATAAAATGCTGCTAGTGTGAGGTATGCTGTCAGGGGACATGACAGTGTTAAGTTTTGAAGAGAAAGCTCAGATAAAGAGGTTTGCTGAAGTAGAGCACATTTTCTTTGTTTCTGTTTAATTTGATTCAGCAGGGGATATAAATATTACTCTTGATATCTGCGTTCAAAGAAAAAGAGTTTAGCAATCTCTTTTCCCACAAAATAGAACTGAGCTGAGCCACTACTTGCAAACAGATCTGGAAGTTTTGATAACTGCCTACTTTTTATCTGAGGTATGCTTGTCAACCCAGCATTTAGATCAATTTCATCCCATTTTAATTTAATGCGATAAGCAAGAAATGTTTTTTAGGAGAAATAGAAGTCAGGTTCAAGGCAGTTTCTGCTTTTATCACAACTGGGCAGTTGATAGCTAATCTTCTGGTCATTTTGTCCACAATACAAACACACATAATTTTTTAAGTGCCTCATTAGGACAGACCCAAGGATAGAACAACAAGAGAACAGTAAGTCAATACACATGTTCAATGCTGTCAGATGCATAGTAAAGAAGACTTGTACAGGCTGAAGGTTGTCGGCTTGTGTTTTTTCCTCTGACACAGAAATGTGATGTTATCTCCTGTCTCCCATGATATGAGTTTGGTTTTGGGAGTGAAGAATTCATTCTCACTAGCTATCGTGTTGAGGGGAAGATTCTCAACAATTCTCAAGACTATGTCTGGGCAAGAGTAATAATGAAGTGTGTTTCACTCAAGATGACGTATTTTAAAATACAGACTACAAGAGTTTTAGGGGATTAAAAAAAAAGAAGCGGCAATCAATGAAATTTTAGAAATCTACTGAAAATACCCACTGCCGCCTAAGAAGTTTACCAAAATTAGCTATTATTGTTTATTACCAACATTACTAATTAACTATTGATTAAAAAAAAATCTATGTAGCTAGTAAAACAATACACTTAGCAGATCTGTCAAATATTACAAACAAGAAAAAAGGAGCAGTGACTATCTAAACCAAATAGTTCACCTACCATCCATACTCTGAAAATTTTTCACACATGCTATTCGTTTGTGGAAACATGAATGAGTAGCAAAATGAAAAGTACAAAAAAGGCTAAATTTATCTTTAATTATACGTGGTATGCAGGCTGGGGACTATCTTTATGCTTTTCAGTGTTTGCTTCCTTTTGTTCTCATTCTTCATCATAAAGATTTTAGAGACTTCCTGAGCTAGTGCCATGCCTGATTTTTCCAAAATGTCCTTTTCACTTTTCAGCAGGAACCTAACAGCTGACTATTGATATCCTGCTTTTTTAATTGTGTTATTTTCAGGGAATCACTGCTTTCAAAAACGACCAGGTTTGAGCTGAAGCTGTGTTTATCCATGGAAGAGAGAAAACACAGCAGCCACAGAAATTTCTGCTGTAAGTCCCATGCTTGAGGGCTCAGTGCAGGAATGAGATGGCATTTCAAGCTCCATACCTAAGCACTATTTGGTCCTTTGCTGAGACTGCCAACAAGCTTGCCAGTTAACGGTAGCAGTGAGAGGATAACCTACCCTCTAGAAACTAGAAACAGACAGGCAAACATCATTTCATACAATCCAATATAGCCCTAGCAAAATATGCAACTATGCTGATTGAATATTCCCATATCGACCTCACCTCTGAGGAAAGAAGTTCTCTTCTCCTGAAGAATGTCCTTGCAATGGCACAAAGCAAGTGCAAAAAATCCCCTGTACCACTTCTTTCATGTATAGAACCAATTTATGGATGAAATAGAACTTGAGACTAACTTGAAACTTTCCTCAAATTCTCTCAACCTGTTACTTAATCCTAGCTGAAAAGCCCTGAAGCTCCACTTTACCTGCTGGGATCCATCCTACTGGGCATCCATCTTCTGGTTGACTGCAGCCTTCCAGTGGAACAGCCACTATAAAAACTAAGCTTATGAAGTTTCTTTGAGAAATGTCTTCAGATATGTGGACTGTGGGAGCTCAGACTGGTCAGGGCAACACTTGACTATACCCCAGAGGGACTCTGCAATAACTCACACTGGATTCACCCACAGGTTTGGAGAGAGAAATTGCCAAAGACTAGACTGTCACGTTTTCTTGCTAGCTATAGATCCTCAGACGCCCTGGAAAAAAGACAAAGAAAGATGTGTGCAAGTGGTGACCTTTTTCTACCCACAAAAGGAGGAATTCTCCCAAGTGTCCTCTGGCTACAGAGAAGCATCCATAGCAGGTGAAGAAAATAGTAGAAGGAATTTAAAAGCAAATATACAGAAGAAGGTTTATGGCTTTCTTGATATTGTCTTATGCTTAGAAGGTGGACCCTGAATAAGGAAGGTCTATGACTACATCTGCTGATGAATACACACTTTTTTATTTCATTGCCTGTGTCTTATACACCTATTTCTGTACTGTTAATTGCAGCATTGGGCTTTGAGACAAGGTGAAACAACGTCCCTTTACTAGGCTAAGTTTTGCTATAGCAGCTTCTAGTAGGGAAAAATAAGAGGTACAGAAGTTTGTTTCAGTATTGGATAAAAATCAAATTTGAAGTGAAATTAGTATAGCAGTAACACACACTGTGCTAGCTACAGAGCTTCATTTGCTAAGAGGCCTGATTCAGCTAGGAACAAATTCAGAGTGGCTTATCAGCAAGTCAGTGTTTGAATACCAACTATTGTCACAGTACCTTTTGACATTGCTTTAGCTCACAAACCTTGGTTCCATGGGACCTTTCAGTATTGCTAATGAACTAAAATAAGGAAAGACACCATGTCTTTATGTCACAAAAGGAATCAAAATGCAAAAGCAATGACAAATTATTAATATAATTCATAATCCTGCAGAGACAAAGTGTATTTCTGGTAGAAGCTGACAGAATAAAAGGAGACCTAGAAATATTTTCCTGTTTATAGGACAGCTGTGAGATGTCTTTTCCTCAGTGGACTTAATTTTTTCTACCAGAAATTCATGTTCCACTATTCTGTTTGGGAGGAAAACCTGAGGGGAAATAGCTGCAGAAATCAGAATATATTAGTATATATATATTTTCAACAATAGGAATTGTATCAGTTTCCCACAACAGTTGCAACAGGTACACAATTTGGGGTATTTTTTGGAGTGTGACTTCATGAAAGTTTTTTGCGCTGAATTTAAATGCTAAATGTCCATTTCCTAAGGCAATATGCATTTCATATCTTTAGTTGCAAGTTTTCTTGCAATTTTTTCTTGCTAGTTTTAAAACTCTGATTTTGGTTTAATCTGTTCTTTTTTGTCTTTGCCAGTTAGCCATAACCAAACTTATTTCCTTCTCTTTTACACCTCTTCCCTTCAAGTGTTCTGTCATTCTGGTACTCTTTTCTCTACAAATACCTTCAGGTCTTTGAAGAGAAAGCTTTTCTCAGCATCCTGGCCCCCATCTTTACCAATCTAAATAGAGGTATCCACATCTTGTTTCATTTCTTCTTCCTTATCCTTGGCAAATTTTTCAAACTTTCACTGCATTTTACTTCAGCCCTCTTGAAATCTGAGTTTCTATTCTTTATCTGAATGCTCCTCCTCTTTCTATTTTAGCTCAGTGGTTGCAGAATACAACTTTTGTTCCCCTGCAATAAAGCACTGTATCAATAAAATCTGGAGCAATTAAGATATATACACAGAAGGAACATGTATTTTTATTACAACTTAAAAATATATGAATTATAGAACTGCTGTGTTATTTTGTGAGAATTTTTTGTCTTTCTCTGTTGAGCACAAGCACATGCAGAATCAGATTCCTAGACACCTCTGCCAAAAGGGATAATGAGCCTCAGTAAAATTCAGACTCAATAGTATTTCTCATCCTTCCCACAACTCTCATCTCCTACAAGTGAATTCAAAAAGTACTACAGAATTATATATATTTAGACTGGACATTAGGAAGCATTTCTTTACTGAGAGGGTGGTCAAACACTGGAACAGGCTTCCTAGAGAGGTGGTCAATGTCCCAAGCCTGTCAGTGTTTAAGAGGCTTTTGAACAATGCCCTTAATAACATGCTATAACATTTGGTCAGCCATGAACTGGTCAGGCAGTTGGACTAGATGATCATTGTAGGTCCCTTCCAACTGAAATATTCTATTCTGTTCTGTTCTGTTCTATTCTATATTAAAACAAGAGTAGTCTGCTGCCCCCCTTCTCAAATGGAAAAGGATTATTAAGATGAGTACGTCCTCAAGTGAACAAACCCATGCTGATTCAGATGGGAAGATGAGATAAAGGCTGAGTAAGTTTAAAAGCCTAGGACTCTGGAAGGAAAATGCACTTTTGCCAGTATCCTTAGTTCTGTGTTAAGAAGATGACAGATGCTGTGCTTACCCTGACTTTTGCAGGATGACAGGAGGATGTACATTTTCTGTTAAAGAGCCAAGGTGTAGTTTGCTAATATCTTATGCTTGGAAATAAAACACTGGCAGACACTGCAGATTTTAACAGCGTAGAGGTTGGATCCACTCTACTTTAAATGTAGCTGTCTCTTATGTGTCCAGGCTAGTCTAGCTATCCAAGTTTCTTCAAAAGTGAATGAAGAGAGAAAAGCACCTTCAGCAAGCAATTTATTTCCTTCTAAAATAACTGAGATGGTAGATGTGAGGAATCAGTTTCCAGGGGAATTTTCTCCCTTCACTGATTTTAGAAGTCTGCTTGGGTAGTTTAAATTGCTTTAGACGGTAACAATAAGGCAAGATGAATCTTGTCCACCAGGCCTGTGCTTTTGGAAGATGTACTGTTCATGAAGTGGATATTATACCCTTTTGAGTGCACTGTGTCTGCTTTGGGCTCCTCAACAACCTAGAAAGACACTGACAAACTAGAAGGAAAACAGTGGATTGCTACCATGGTGGCTAAGGGGCTTAAGCACATGACAATATGACTTAGGGGAAGAAGTGAAGGGAGTTGCATCTGTTCAGTCTGAAGAAGAAGAGTTTAAGGGGGGATCTAATTGTAGTCTTCAATTACCAAGAGGATGGCTATGGAGAAAACATATAGAAAAAGCCAGTATCTTCTTGAAAGTGCACAGTAAAAGGTGTAGAGGCAATACTTACCAGTTGCAGAAAGGGAAATTCCAAATCGAAGGAAGAAAATTCCCCACAAAGAGTGTGCTTAAACACTGGACCTGGCTGCCCAGAAAGGTGGAATCCCTGTCAATGGAGTCACAACTCCTGTGCACAGGGCCCAGAGCTTCTCTGACTGAGCAGTTAGCTGTGCTGTGAGCAAGTTTATGATGCCCTCCAAATGTCCCTTCCAAGAAAGTCTCTAAATAGTATTTAGAATAATTTCATAGTAGCTGAATGTCATACTAAGTAGAGGTGAAATGGCTGCATTAATGAAAAACAAGGTCAAAAGGTACTACAAATGCACAGAGCTATGTAATCACAAACTCTCTGTCATTTCAGCATGAAAAATTAATTGAATTTAATTTGAAAACTGGGTCAGAGACAAATTGCTTCAAGAATAAGGCCCAATTTATTCTCTACCACATCAAAAACAGAAGCTCAGTTAATCTAAAAACAGTTTGGGAAAAAAAAAAAAATTTTGTGCAAACACAACAACAAAAAAAGCTTGATGTTCTAGAAAACAAAGATATTCTCTGATATGTACTCATATATAAGAACATTTACTGAACTGAAAAATGCTTATGACTTTGACAGTGCTCAGCTTCAAATGCACTGCTTCAAAGATGTGGAGACTATGGGCAAGTCTAAAAAACTTGAAGGATGAAGACTTGATCAGGCATTAAGAAGAGATAACGAAGAGGCAAACAACTTGAAACTCAAAATTTTGTATTTGCTATAATGCAATCACTGTTTACTAGAACCACGCAAAACATTTCCAATAGTACTGTTCATTTGCATTACACTTACATACACTTATGTTCACTATAAATTTAAAAAGAAAACAAACATAGTCCGTGTAATATTCAATAATGAATGCACCGATGCCACTCTACTGAGGGAATCAGAAATATAGTTTTACTCTGAAAATAAACACCATCCAAAACACTACTTTTCAGAGGATGATACTCTTATTTAAAGGGTATTTAAATCTGATCATACTAATTTAAGAATGTTTTAGCACTGTTTACACTGAGGAGCTGCAATTAAAATAACAATAATGAAAAATTATCATTTAATGACCTGAACATACATAATTTGTCCAACCAGGATTTTAATAAAAATTAACATGCATGAGCAATAGTATCAATAGACTTAAATTTAATTCAATTTTTGCCTGTTAAACCATAGCATTTACTACAGAATTGGCTCACTGAAGAAACACTATAGACAATCTAATATGTATATAGAGATAGATGTATACAGGTGTATATATATAGCATACACATATATATATCTCATGATACATATATATAGTTATGGCCTAAAGATGTTTAAGGTATTTGTCTTACAGCAACTACAGTTGCTGTAATGCAGCATCATTTAAGGTAACATGAGCATAATCACATAACCAGCTTTTGTCACACAGAAAATTTCTTTAATATCCTATTCTGTGACTAAGCAAAATTCTGTTAGTCACTTACACTATGGTTGCCACTGACTATTATGGCAATAGAGTCTGATCCTATTAGTTTCTGAAAACTAGCTGAGTTGTATGGTCCATTTTCTCTGGATCATCTGTGCCTGTCTCTCTAGGAACTCTAGAAACAGAAACACAGTGCTACTGTGCCACTTTTGCCTGTGTCTCTTTTAAGATCATTTCGTTGAGAACTCTACGTTTTTCTGTAAAGCTCTTTGTACCTACTGTGCCACAGCTCCTATTCCTGACAAATCTTTTCTGCAACATTCATTAGCATTCAAAATCATCTTTCTACATCTTAGAGTTCCCTTTCCCTTTGTAATCACCATGTTTCATGCTAAAGAGAAAAACACATTAATTATTTATTCCGTGATTTAATGCAATGCTGAATAAAGAATAGCCAAATGGCTTCAACTTACACTTTGCACTATGGAAAACATTGAAAAAGGATTCATTTCAGTCACTATGATTCTCTATATCAGCTGCATTAAACATTTTATCTAACCCTTCTTTTCCATCTAATTTTTCCACAATCACTTTTTCTAAGATCAAGAAGAAAAGAGATGTAGTTTGAGCAGGATGAAAAATGGGTTACTCTTACCCAAGATTTATCCTTTCTGTGGATTAAAGTCCTCTCTTACTAACCCAACAATACATTACAATAGCAGAAAACAATCCCTCAAAGATAGTCACAGAAATACTCAGAGGAGCTTTCATTGTTTGTATTGTTGATCAATGACTTTCACAACCACTAGCTCAACCTCAAAAAGAAGTGTATTTTAAGGAGAAAGATTTACTTAAAACATCAACAGCAAGTAGGTAGGAATTTCTTGGTAAGTAGTTTTTACTTCATATTACAAGAACACAACACACTTGCAACAGTGTAAGACTAGAAATAAATTATAGATCATCACCTTTTAAATAGTTCAATGTCATAGAGCTAGCTTTCAACCTTAAAGTATTTCAGATTTTTAATATTTAAAAAAAGTTTTAAACTTAAAAAGAATAACATTTTGTACAGGAGGAATAAGAGAGTCCTCCCTAGACAACACAAAAGCACTCAAATAAAAACCCATAGTCAGCCTAGAGATGGAAGCTGGGAAAAGCAGAAACAAGTGCATCATCCAAACAGATTCCTGAAAAGTAGAAAAAAAAAATATTTCTTTTTCATTCTATGCCATGAACACACCTTTCACTGTAATGAATTAAGTCATATAAATGCCTTATGTCATAAGTCCCAAGAACAGTTTTGGTCTTAAAAGAAACAGATTATATATATTCCTTTGCCTTCTTATTCTCAGCATCAATTAATTCTATACCC